>NC_134359.1:180764620-181064620 GCF_048569485.1 Anomaloglossus baeobatrachus
GGGTGCATTGTAGTGTGTGTGTGTGTGTGTGTATGGAGTAATGGGGGGTGCATTGTATTGTGTGTCTGTGGGGGGGGGAGGGGTAATGAGGGTGCATTGTAGTGTGTGTGTGTGTGTGTGGGGGGGGGGGTAATGAGGGGTGCATTGTAGTGTGTGTGTGTGTGTGTGTGTGTGTGTGTGTGTGTGTGTGTGTGTGTGTGTGTGTGTGTGTGTGTGTGTGTGTGTGTATGGAGTAATGGGGGGGTGCATTGCATTTGTGTGTCAGAGCTGTGTGTGTGTGTGTAAGAAGCAGTACTGTGTGTGTGTGTGTGTGTGTGTGTGTGTGTGTATATATATATATGAATTAGAGCAGTCTGTGCAGCTCCCTCCTAGAACTATATGGCTATGTGTCCACGAGAGAATGTTGCTGCGGATTTTTCTGCCTCAAAATCCGCAGCTTTCCCCCAGAATCCGCACCTTAGCATAGCTGCGGATTTGACGCGGATTTGACGCGGATTTCGTTGCGGATTTTGATGCGGATTTTGTCCAATGTGTTTCTGAATAAAGCTTTGACTGTTTTGAAGGCAAAAAAAAAGTCTCTTTATGTCATTTCCTGTCCCAACCCTCCTTTCTTCTCCATTATCCATTTTGTTAGCAGTCTCACAGTGTGCTTATACAGAAAAGCTGCGGCCAACACCACTGGGCTCTTACATAACAGGCTGTATATAATAACCCAGTGGTGGTGGCCGCAGCTTATAGCCAAAAAATGTGGTCCCATGTTCCCTTTCACTGTTATTTAAAAAAAAAAAAAAAATGTGCTCCGCTGTATTTTCCCTGTCCAGCCCGATGCAAGCAAGCAACTGGGGGCTGTGCTTCTCAGCGGGATAAGGCTGAAGCATTCTCTGCCCCTCCCGCTGAGAAAAACAGTCCTCAGCTGCCCCTGAAAATGGCGGCTCCGTTGTGAAGCGCCATTCTCAGGTGCTGTACCGAGGCTCATCCAGCTGCCCTGATGCATTTGGCTGGCTGGGTAATACGGGGTTAATGCCAGTTTTCTGCAAACTGGCACTAAGCCCAAGGTTCATAATGTCATGCCTGTGTAGACACGGCCATTATGAACCTCCGTTTAGTAATAAAGAAAACACAACACCTTTATTAAAAATTTTAATTGAAAGAAAAACCACACACACATCCCTGATTGCCATCTTTATTACTATCAAGCCTCAGAGGTTAATCCAGGACAATATCACAGGAAAGCTCTCTGCCGGCTGCTGGGAGCGGCAGAACTCACTGGCCGGGTCAGCTCAGTTCATAGCTGAGCTCGGGTCAGCTGACTTCAGAGCATCAGCTGACCCGGGCACAGAAGTCAGCCGGTCAGCTGACTTAATTCGCGAGCGCAGGCGGGTCAGCTGAGTGCACATCGACAGCTGAATAGTCGGCCGATGTGCACTCATCTGACCCGGGCACGGACGTCAGCCGGTCCCAGCAGACGGAAGAGAGCTTTGCAGCATCTCGTACACTGACGGCTGCTGGGACCGGCTGACGTCCGTGCCCGGGTCAGCCGGGTGCACATCGGAGCTGTCATGGATTATCGTCGGGGGACTCAGGAGTAATAAAGATGGCAATCAGGGATGTGTGTGTGTTTTTCTTTCAAATAAAATTTTTAAAAAAGTGTTTTCTTTTCTTTATTACCAAACGGAGGTTCATAATGGCCGTGTCTGCACAGGCATGACATTATGAACCTCGGGCTTAGTGACAGTTTGCAGAAAACTGGTAGTAACCCCGTTATATTACCCAGCCAGCCAAATGCATCAGGGCAGCTGGATGAGCCTCGGTACAGCACCTGAGAATGGCGCTTCACAACGGAGCCGCCATTTTCAGGGGCAGCTGAGGACTGTTTTTCTCAGCGGGGGGGCAGAGAATGCTTCAGCCTTATCCCGCTGAGAAGCACAGCCTCAGTTGCTTGCTTGCATCGGGCTGGACAGTGAAAATACAGCGGAGCACATTTTTTTTTTTTTTTAAAAAAGAATTGTGAAAAAAGACCTGGGATCCTGTTTTGCCAGCTAAAAGCAAGCAGCCTGTAACTAGCTGCTTTTAGCTGGCAATCCAGAGTCCGGACACAACACGACTACACTGCCACTACTCTACACTACAAAATGGTGAAACTTCCTCTTCCTGAACTATCCTACATCACTTCCTGCGGATTTGTTGCGAGATCCGCACCAAATCCGCAGGAAAAAGAGCCTGTGTGAACAGACCTGCGGATTTCTTGCGGATTTTACACCTTGCATTGACTTGCATGGGAAAAATCCGCAACAAAATCCGCAACAATAATTGACATGCTGCAGATTTTTCCGGATCAAAATCCGCGGCAAATCCGCCGCGGAAAAATCCGCAGCATGGGCACAGCATTTCCAAAATGCCATTGAAATGGCTTGGAAGTGCCGCTGCTGCAGATTTTCGGTAAATCCGCGGCAAATCCGCGGCAAATCCGCAGCGTGGGCACATAGCACTCTGGGGCACCCATAGGCTATGTCACCCATCCCAGTAATGAGTACACCACCAGAGCTGTTTGCCCTTCCAGTAACGTCTAGCCCACTGCCCCTCCTGTGATGTATATATTGTAGCCCCCAGCCCCTCCTGTGATGTATATACAGCAGTGCTGTCAGTGTGCAGTCATGTCTGTTAGTGACAGCCATCGTGAAACACAGCCACATGTCCTGAAGGAGCTGGATGGAAACAAGCGGGAGAGGTGAGTGAGGCTGCTGGCGACTTCCCCATATTAATACCTGTAAGGGCTCATGCGCATGTAACTGCTGAATATTCTGCAGCGATTTGACAGCACATGTGCGCGTCAAATCGCTGCAGAAACACTGCATAATGGATGCAGTTTTTCTGTACAAAAAAAGCCGATTTCATGCGCTATGGCTGCTGCCCCCACCATAGACAGAGCAGGAGCTGCATCCATAGCGCACGGAATAATTTACATGCTCATTTTATGAACGCACAGATTTGGGTCAACATTTTAGCACCCAAATCGCTGCGTTCATAAAAGCAACGTGCGCACGTATCATGCACAATCTACATAGATCGTGCAGGGGACACAGGACGCATGCATTTACACTGCAGTGCTATAAACAGCGTAAATGCATGGAATTACACAACGTGCGCACGAGCCCTAATGTGTCTGTGTCTGCATGTATGTCAGTGTATATGTCTGTGCATATATTTGTCTGTTTATATGTATTTTTCTGAATTTGTCTTCAAATATGTATATGTACGTATGCCTGTAAGTGTCTGTGTGTGGATGGGATCCACTGAGACTCTTTCACCCGGAGGCCACAAAAACCTGGAGCCGGCCCTGGCTGTCTTAACATTGGGATCAATAAAAAATGTGAGTAAGGCTAAGTTCACATTTCCGTTGTTTTGTATCAGTCACATGCGTCTCTTGACGCATGTGACTGATGCGCTGTTTAACGCTGTACAACGGATGACAAAGAACAGAATTCTTTGTCGGATTCCGTTGTGTGCGGAGGGGCAGAGTTCGGGGGCGGAGTTCGGGGGGGGGGGGTAGCCGAGCAGGGCCGTGGCACTGAGGACGTCAGTGCCGCAGGGACTGCAGGACAGGTGAGTGTGTGTGTGTATGTGTATACACATGCTGAATGCGGGAGGGGGCGGAGCCGAGCGGGGGGCGGGGCCAGGCGCTGAGGATGTCAGTGGCAGTGCTGCGGTCTGCATGGCTGGGGACAGGTGAGTGTATGTGTGAGTGTGAGTGTGTGTGTGTGTACACACACGTGCGGAGTGCGGGAGGGGGCGGGGCCGAGCAGGGAAGTGTCGGCCTCCTTGCACACGTAACCAGACTGAATATCGGGTAGCAAAGCACCCGATGTTTACCTTGGTTACCCGATATTTACCTTGGTTACGGGCTTACACCGCTTAGCGCTGGCTCCTTGCACCGTAACCAGGGTAAATATCGGGTAACCAACCAAAGCTGGTGACGTGTGCAGGGAGCCAGAGAGCATGCGCAGCGAAATCCGACGGATTGCGCTGCTCAAAAAACGTTACATGCTGCGTTCCTCCCGCCCGGCGGTCAGTCGTTCCACGACTGATCAGTCGGGCGGAGGGTGCAACGCAGCATCATCAGTCACAATCCGCTGCTCATACAAGTCTATGGGAGTAACGGAATCCGCTAAACGGATTCCGTTGTTTACAAGAGCAGCGGATTGTGACTGATACATTTTAGCGGAAATGTGAACTTAGCCTAAGGCTGAGTTCACACTTCCGTTGTTTTGCATCAGTCACAATCCGTAGCCTTGAGGAATTACGGAATCCTGCAAAGTATTTTGCAGGAATCCAGTATTTCCCCATAGACTTCTATTAGTGACTGACCACCGAGCGGGGAGCAACGCAGAATGTAACGTTTTTCGGGCCGTCAAAATTAACGCGCCGCGCAGGAATCCGTCGCCATCCGTCAAGCTTGTAATGTATGTCTATGGTGGTGGATTCCGTCGTAATCCGTCTTACGATGGAATCCAGTACAGGATTCCATCATACTCTACTGAGCATGCCCAGCATGTTTGGCACACCCACTAAGCTGTCCCAAACACAAACAGATCATGACTGATCCGTCAAAAAACGGACGCACAGCGGATGCAACGGACGCAACGGATCAGTTTTTTCACAGGATTCCTGTGAAAGGAATCCTGTGAAAAACACATACGTTGCATCAGTTGCCAACTAAAAAATGACTGATCCGTTGCTGACGGACCTGACGGATCTAAAACAATGGAAGTGTGAATTTAGCCTAAAGCGGGCTTTACACAATATATCTAACAATGTGCCGGCGGGTCACGTCGTAAGTGACGCACATCCGGCATAGTTAGTGATATTGTAGTGTGTGACAGCTACGTGCGACACTGATTGTGCGTTAAAACGTTGATCGCATGCACGTTGTTCAATTTCTAAAAATTCAACGTCCGGTTGTTCAATGTTCCCGAGGCAGCACACGTCGCTCCGTGTGACACCCCGGGAACGATGAACAGATCTTACCTGCGTCCCGCCGGCAATGCGGAAGGAAGGAGGTGGGCGGGATGTTTACGTCCCGCTCATCTCCGCCCCTCCGCTTCTATTGGCCGGCCGCTGTGTGACGTTGCTGTGGCGCCGAATGTCCCTCCCACTTCAGTAAGTGGATGTTCGCTGCCCACAGCGAGGTCGTTTGGAAGGTAAGTACGTGTGACGGGGGTTAATCGTTTGTGCGACACGGGCAACAAATTGCCCGTTCCGCACATACGATGGGGGCGTGTGCGATCGCATATAAAATTGAAACGTGTAAAGCAGCCTTTACTCTACTTTCTGTGTATATGTGACTGCTGTGAGTTATCCTGGACTGTATCTGTATTGTAGTACTGTAAATCTGGATGTGGCAGAACAGGATAAGATAAATGTTCATTGGATTTATATCTAAATGCTACAGTTCGCGCTCTACTGTTATGGCTAAAAATGTTAACGTTATGGGGCCCCCACCAGATTTTCTGCCCAGGGGTCCCCACCAACCTTAATCTGGCCCTGGGTGACGTCACTGGTCTCATGCATGTCGGGTATACATACTGCTATGTTACCACCAGATTACGACAGAGCTGAACCAATAATAGAGCGGGTGCTGTGCAAATCGCACAATGCACTGCGCACAGAGGGAAAGAGCAAGGAAACCTGGGACAGAGCAGGGAGGGGCACAGAGTGACAGAACGTCATGATGACGCTTTGTTTCAGGGAGATAACAGAGGCCCCCGATGGCAGATTGTTTCTGTATCCCAGCATGCATTGGGATTCTTTAACGAATCATCATCACACTGGAAATAGAAAGAAAATACAGAATCACAGTTATTCTAGTTAGTGCATGGTGGGGAAGTTTTAATATAAGTATATTAGAAAACAACTCCGATTATAGCATCAAATAGATAGGAATTTGAATGAAATTTCCCTTTGCCTTCGGACCACCCCTTTAAATGCAATTTGATGTAGCAGTAACTCCTCCAGAGAAGCACTGATGCCAATTCCATATTTTGTGTGTGATAGTGTGTAAAAGATCTGCAACAGTGGGAACTACAGAAAGAACAAAGGGCCATTGTCGCGGGCGGGGAGGATGCCGCTGCTGCGCGCTCGTTAACGCTCGGGTCCGGCGCTGCTGCGGCTGCTGCTAGGTGGCTCGAGCGGTGGGCCGGATCCGGGGATTCGAGCGGCGCTCCTCGCCCGTGAGTGAAAAGGGTGGTTGGTTTGGGGGATTTAGTCCGTGACGCCACCCACGGGTTGTGGTGAAGATGGGCACCACCGCTGCTGGTGACGGGGATCCCGGGAGCGATGGTGGGGAGCAGCTGGGATGTTGTTTTCCCCCTCCGTGGGTAGGGGTTGGTGGTCCCGTGGCCCGGTGGTGTGACGGGGAGGCAGGGTTGGTGAGGTGCAGGGTTGCAGGGACAGCACGGTGCGGCGCCGGATGGCACGGGTGTACTCACTCAGCAAGAGATGCACAAAGTCCTCAGTAAACCAAACGGCTGGATGGACGGGTCCCACAGCCAGCTGCAGTGTCTCTCCCCAGACAGTACACAAAGGTGCAGGGAAAGACAGCCGCCATTACCTGATTTGACTACGATGGATCCCCAACGGTAGTCCGCTCCCCGGTGTATGGATGCCGGAGGAGCCCGTTTGCCCGCAGGCGCTGGCCCTTGGGTCTCTAGCCTTAGGCGGTAGCTGTATACCCTCACGGTGCGGACGGTTGCCTTCTAACGGGTCTTTGGCTGTTAGGAAACCTCTGGGGTTCCTGTCACACTCGGATTTGACTGTCGATGTCGACTCCAAGCCTAGTCGGGGTCCGATGGCCCTTCCTGTGTGTACTGGCTTCACTTCGCTCCCCGGTCGGTACCGGCGGGCCAATGCCCGACCACAGTCCTACGGTTCCGCGTCGATTCACCACTCCTGCAGACGGCCACCACCGTCTGCCAACCTTGTTGTTAGTGCCTGGGCCACAAACCCAGACACTCTCCACGTCAACCTCCTCAACTCAACTCCTGAACTCAACTATCACTTTTCCCGCCTCCAGGGCTGTGAACTCCTCGGTGGGCGGGGCCAACCACTTGGCTCCGCCCCTCCTGGTGTGGATATCAGACCCTGGAGGGAGGCAACAAGGATTTTATGTTTGGCTAATGTTGCTGCCTAATGGGGGTGGGGTGTGTGTGTGTGTTACCTGTGACGACCTGGCTAGTCCAGGGCGCCACACCATTATCAATAAATCAGCCGGCCATCACATTTAGCAGCCTATGGGGTACGTCTCACATAGCGAGATCGCTGCTGAGTCACAGGTTGTGTGACGTACCAGTGACCTCATCAGCGATCTCGCTGTGTATGACACTAAGCAGCGACCTGGCCCCTGCTGTGAAATCGCTGATCATTACACACTGTTCTGGTTCATTTTTTGCTCGTTGGTCTCCCACTGTGCAGCACACATTTGCCTGTTTGACTGCGGGAGACCAACGAGCACCGACTCTGTGTAAGCAGCGTTCGCTGGTTACCAGGGTAAATATCAGGTAACTAAGCAAAGCGCTTTGCTTAGTAACCCGATGTGTACCCAAGCTACGTATACAGGGAGCCAGCGCTGGCAGCCTGTAAGCGGTGTACGCTGGTAACCAGGGTAAATATCGGATAACCAAGTAAAGCACTTTGCTTAGTTACCCGATATTTACCCTGGTTACCAAATGCAGCATCGTTACACGAGTCACTGATGGCTGGTCGCTGGTGAGCTCTGCCTGATTGACAGCTCACCAGCGACCATGTAGCGACGCACCAACGATCCCTGCCAGGTCGGATCGCTGGTGGGATCGTTGGTGCATCGCTACGTGTGACGGGACCCTATCTGGGTGTCCTTTCTGTGTAGTTTATTATTCTCTGTGCTGCGTGGGCGCATCCCTTTACAACTTCCTCGTCTAGCATACATTCCTCTCATATGGCCTCAGGTACACATTATTTGGTTGCAGTGTCATGGTTTCAGCTTCTGATCAGTAGAAATGCTGTGTTAGCGGTACTTTACACGCTGCGACATCGCTTGAGCCCACGTCACCTATTACCGCAGGCGCGAGATTATGGGCGGCGCTGTGATTGTCATCAGCAGCATCATCCAAGTACCCACCCATAATCTAGTGCCCGCGGTAATAGGTAACATGGTTCATATGGCCAGCGCTTGCGCATAACAGTGGAGGCAAAGGGAAAAGCACGGGCATCAGATTATGGGCGGGTACTTGGATGACGCTGCTGATGCCAATCACAGCGCCGCCCATAATCTCGCGCCTGCGCAATCACCTCATCAGCGTTCACGCTTTACACAGTGCTCAGTCCCGCAAGAGTGCCACTGGGCATGCGTGAGACTTCGGGAGGACAGATACATGAGGAGGGCGTCCTCGTGTATGTAAATGAGCAATGGGGGACGGCGTACAGCGGCAGGAGGTCGACTAACGGACGCAAGACAGCCCGCCCCCGTGACCATAAAAAAACATTTGCATACAAAAAGGTAAGACTTTATAAAGTATTTATTTAGGTCTCAATGGGGGCACAATAGCAACAGGAACATTTCTAGAATGCAGCCCTGGAGCTGCAGAAGGGGAATCTTTTAGTTTAGTTAGTTATTGCGAAATTTCTGCTGACAGGTTCCCTTTAAGGCTGTATGTAAAAAAATATATCTTTATTTATCTAAAGAGAATTAAAAGGTTACAAAAACAGTATACAAGCTAAATAGAAAAGTGCTAGATGTCAAGCATGATGAACACCCATACACATAAGGGACAATAAAGTGCTAGTAGTCATGGAAAAGCCAGGAAGTCTGATAGGGCACAATAACAGATAAACAACCATGTATAGGTTATCAGCTGCAGCTATAATACGGTAAAAGTTTTTTATTATTAAAGAACCCACATGAAGCCAATTAGGCAGGGCTTTATTTTTATCATCCCCCTATAATGACCATATTGGTCTAGTGCTACAGTGGTAACAAAAGGGGTCACATAACAATAAAAAAATGCCCAACAGCTTACCCATAGATCAAAGGTTAATGCTCTAGTCCCTCACAAGCATATAAAAGAACCCTCCAACGCGCATTATACAGAAATAGATGTCAGCTTCTTCAGGGAAGGTGTAGTAAATGCTGCTGTTCAAGGATCCTAAATAGGCGGTCATCTGACTGCATTGGATCTTCCAGGACCTGTCACATGGTGTCCCAGCCAATCGGATCGCTGCATTGCGTGGCGCAAGCCCACATCCGCCCAACCCGGCCATCCAGTGAGAGGAACTGCACAGCGACCCCGGTAACCAAGGATACCAGGCACTCTCCGCCCACACCCCAGGATGTCAGAGAAGAACAGAGCGGCACGCTCCCCAGTCAAGGCGCAGGCGCACCGCAATCCGAGGACTGGACACATCACCACAAATAAGCCATGCATATAGATAAACATACGTATCACCCCTCATCAGAGATATAAAATATTACATATCAAACTCATTACAATTAACATGACAATATCATACACTAGAAATAGGCCCGATGCTGTCGCATCGGGAGTGCGGTGAAATAAACATCTGTCTACTTAGTGGTGTTGACAGGAGCAGTATGGTGAGTGGGGCTGGGGGATACAGATTTGGTGGGGGGCTGTAGGCATACAGATGTTGGGGGGCTGGAGGCACACAGTTCTGGTGAAGGGGGCTAGAGGCATACAGATCTGGTGAGGGGGGCTGGGGGCATACAGTTCTGGTGGGATGGGGGCATACAGATCTGGTGGGGGGGCACTAGGGGCATACAGTGCTGGTGGGGTCGGCTAGGGGCATACAGTTCTGGTGGGGGTGGGCTGGGGGCATACAGATCTGATGAGGGGGGATAGGGACATATAAATCTGGTGGGGGGGCTGGGGGCATACAGATCTGGTGGGGGGGCTGGAGGCATATGTGATACCAATGTGAGATGACTGAAAGAATCAGTGTGATGTAGATAGGGATCATAATCAAAAGATATAGTGATCCCAGATATTATTTGATCCATCAAATAATTCAGTATCAAAGAGAGATGTCCTGTGCATAACCAATTTTACCATGATGAATACATGTCAAACAGATCTTAAGCAAAACCACGATAATGAGGAAGTAACGTTTACAGTTCCACAGTCAGGAAATTCGTGGTTATTTGACAACAGGTGCAAGGAAGCTGGCCTGTAAAATTCACGTCTCCTTGCAATATCTCCAGGAAACTGTGGTCGACCAGTTGACAACTGGCTAAATGTGCAGGAAATGTGCAGGAAGCGGCTGGTGCCCACAGCAGCTTGTGGTCAAGTTACATGAACATGACTCAGCTGTCACATGCTGGTTACCAATTAACCATTCAGAGAACACAACATACAAAGTTTCTTATAAAACGATCGGACTCTTTTAATGAGATTAGGGAATCCTTCCAGGACATTGAAGTGTACGCACTGCTCCTGTGATGCAAGAGGCCGGGTTGTTTTTCCTTCTCACATTAATCGAGTCCCTCCGATGAGAAAGGATTGCTGCAACATATCGGTAATGTTGATGCATATTTCTGTTATTGTATAAGATTCTATGACTATAGTTCTAATGCCAATGTACCATTGATTATTCATGTGCTATTAAAATAAATAGTATCTTGCTATGAAGAATCTTAGTATTCGTGCCTGATTAGGATATCAGTGAGCGCTTCGTAAGTACGGGCTTTCAGCCCCCTTTTTAGGAGAATTTAGCAAGACATAAATTGGCGTAGTCGGCAGGATTACTTCTATAAGAAGTAATAAACGAATTTTTGTAATTTAGAAATTAAAAACATATATTTGGCAGATATTTTTTTTCAATCTTTTTGCATAGTGTCAAAATGTTCAGAAAACGTAAGGATAATGTTAAGGAGGTTGTTGTGGAGATCCCCAGCTGGACTGAGGCTCCCTACAATCTTATAGCACATGAATTGGTCAATTGTGGATTGGCAGAACAATGGCAGAATAAGATCAAGGGTTGTGAAGCTACTGATGTTGTGAATGTACTCAGTGGTGCCCCTGTGAAAGCAGGTGATGTAGTGTCTTGTGGATTGGCAGAACAATAGCAGGATAAGCTTAAAGGCCCCGTCACACACAGAGATAAATCTTTGGCAGATCTGTGGTTGCAGTGAAATCATGGACATATTATTCTATTTGTACACAGCCACAAACCTGGCACTGATTGTCCACAATTTCACTGCAACCACAGATCTGCCGCAGATTTATCTCTGTGTGTGACAGGGCCTTAAGGGTAGTGAAGCTACTGATGTTGTGAATGTATTTGGTAGTGTCCCTGTGAAAGCAGGTGATGTAGTGTCTTTAGGACGGCGCATCTGGATTTTGGCAAGTGCATATAGTGTAATGCATGAGCGTAAACTAAAGATGCAGAAGAAAAGTTCCCAGATGGAACAAAAGATGATAGAATTAGGTTGCCTGAAAACAGTTCTGGAATGTAATACCAGACTGTTGAAGGATAAATTGGAACATTATCAGAATGTGGCACAAAAAGCTGCCAAAAAAATTGCTCAAAATAAGTACAAGAAAAGAAGAGGAAAAGTAAATAAAACCAAAGTACATAAAAGTATCATCTCAGCTTCTATAAACTGGGATCCCGATACTTGGGATGGGGATGTGTGGGATTCATCATCATCTGATGAGGAGGATTACCATAAAGGGAAGATTATGACTAATCCAGTAAGGAGGCGCCTAGAGAGGACAGAGAATGAGATCATCCGGGAACATGTCCGGGATGGTCAGGGGAATCTGCAATATGACGAAGATGGTAATGCCATCACAAATGAGAGAACGATTCCTCATGTAAAAAATCGAGTAACCATTGAAGATTACTTTCAGGGAGAAGTTGATAGCATTTTAAACACAGTTTAGACAAAAACCAGGAGAAGGAGAAATTCCCTGGTTGGTCAGGGTGCACGATCTCGGAGGAGGTGGAGTGCACTTTGACACCGGAGACGTGGCAAAATTTCTCACCCTGTCTCAGGACCCAGTAATTCAGAGATCAATAAAAAATTATTTTTTTGATCATAATGAGCATGGTACTCAAAATGTAATCATGATCTTAGCTCATGCTTTTCTGGACAAATACCCATCAGAAGCAGACTTTCCTATCAATGATAAACCTTGGTATACCTTAAAAAGATGGTATGGAAAGGCTGAAGGAAGAAGCAATGAGGAATGCTCTTCCTTTTTTGGGAATGAATGATGATTATCTCCAGTACCCATTGACAGCCAGCATAAGAAATAGGCTGGTTAAACATGCTCCTCCAGCATACAAAACAGTTATTTTAACCTTAACTGTAGCGCTGACTGGAGAATCAATCGGTGTAGTTCTAGGGAGGATGAGGGAGTTACAGGATATGAGACAGTGGGATAAATCGTCCCCTGGAGGCCATGTTGGTAACAGTAAGCCAATCAATCCTGATTGTAAAGAGAAATCAGTAGGGGAGGCCCCATGGGTGACTCGCAAAGACATGTTCCAGGCTTTGCTTAACCCCTTCACGACCGCGGGCAGTAAAATTACGTCCTATTTTAACGTGACTTAACGACCAGGGACGTAATTTTACTGCCTAAACTTCATTTGATTGCCGTGGCCATAGCAACGGCTTTCAAATTATGTCCCCTGCTGTTTCTTACAGCAGGGGACCTTTGCTTCACCCCAGGGGGGGGTGGCATCGCCACCCCCCATCGACGATCTATGTTATTGGCTGTTCAAATCTGAACCGCCAACCACATCTTTCGCACTGATTTCGGTAAAAATAATACCGGAAATAGTGCGATACTGTGAGATCCGGCTATGAGATGCTGTAGAAGCTACAGCAGATCATAGGTGGATCTCAAACATGCCGCCCCCCCAGCCCCTGCAGCACTGATTGCGCGTCATAGCACGATCGCTCCAATCAGTGTGCAGTGGGGCGGTTTGATTTGCTGGTGGCCGCCCTCCCCAGGCCTGTGCTAGTCTGGGGACCCTCCCCCAACATGTCTGCAGCGCGCAGCACTGGCTGGTACTAGTGGTACCACGCCACCGCTGCTGCTGCCGCTGCTGTCACGTCACGGAGCAGGAGCGGTGAGTATTGTGCTCACCTTGCAGCCCCTGCGCGCTCTTGTGATTGCTCCTGCGCGCTCCCGTAATGGCCCCTGCCCGTGCCCCCCTGCGATCTCCCCCCCCCGACATCCCGATCTGCCCCCCCCGACATCCCGATCTGCCCCCCGCCATCCCAATCTGCCGGCCTCCCCCGTGATCTCTATTCTGCAGCCCCTCCGGTATCTCCCTCCTCCTCTGCTCTCCTTGCAGCCCCTGCGCGCTCTTGTGATTGCTCCTGCGCGCTCCCGTAATGGCCCCTGCCCGTGCCCCCCTGCGATCTGCCCCCCGACATCCCGATCTGCCCCCCCCGACATCCCAATCTGCCCCCCCGACATCCCAATCTGCCCCCCCGACATCCCAATCTGCCCCCCCGACATCCCAATCTGCCCCCCCGACATCCCAATCTGCCCCCCCGACATCCCAATCTGCCCCCCCGACATCCCAATCTGCCCCCCCGACATCCCAATCTGCCCCCCCGACATCCCAATCTGCCCCCCCGACATCCCAATCTGCCCCCCCGACATCCCAATCTGCCCCCCCGACATCCCAATCTGCCCCCCGACATCCCAATCTGCCCCCCCGACATCCCAATCTGCCCCCCCGACATCCCAATCTGCCCCCCCGACATCCCAATCTGCCCCCCCGACATCCCAATCTGCCCCCCGACATCCCGATCTGCCCCCCGACATCCCGATCTGCCGGCCTCCCCCGTGATCTCTATTCTGCAGCTCCTCCGGTATCTCCCTCCTCCTCTGCTCTCCTTGCAGCCCCTGCGCGCTCTTGTGATTGCTCCTGCGCGCTCCCGTAATGGCCCCTGCCCGTGCCCCCCTGCGATCTGCCCCCCGACATCCCGATCTGCCCCCCCGACATCCCAATCTGCCCCCCCGACATCCCAATCTGCCCCCCCGACATCCCAATCTGCCCCCCCGACATCCCAATCTGCCCCCCCGACATCCCAATCTGCCCCCCCGACATCCCAATCTGCCCCCCCGACATCCCAATCTGCCCCCCCGACATCCCAATCTGCCCCCCCGACATCCCAATCTGCCCCCCCGACATCCCAATCTGCCCCCCCGACATCCCAATCTGCCCCCCCGACATCCCAATCTGCCCCCCCGACATCCCAATCTGCCCCCCGACATCCCAATCTGCCCCCCCGACATCCCAATCTGCCCCCCCGACATCCCAATCTGCCCCCCCGACATCCCAATCTGCCCCCCGACATCCCGATCTGCCCCCCGACATCCCGATCTGCCGGCCTCCCCCGTGATCTCTATTCTGCAGCTCCTCCGGTATCTCCCTCCTCCTCTGCTCTCCTTGCAGCCCCTGCGCGCTCTTGTGATTGCTCCTGCGCGCTCCCGTAATGGCCCCTGCCCGTGCCCCCCTGCGATCTGCCCCCCGACATCCCGATCTGCCCCCCCGACATCCCAATCTGCCCCCCCGACATCCCAATCTGCCCCCCCGACATCCCAATCTGCCCCCCCGACATCCCAATCTGCCCCCCCGACATCCCAATCTGCCCCCCCGACATCCCAATCTGCCCCCCCGACATCCCAATCTGCCCCCCCGACATCCCAATCTGCCCCCCCGACATCCCAATCTGCCCCCCCGACATCCCAATCTGCCCCCCCGACATCCCAATCTGCCCCCCCGACATCCCAATCTGCCCCCCCCGACATCCCAATCTGCCCCCCCGACATCCCAATCTGCCCCCCCGACATCCCAATCTGCCCCCCCGACATCCCAATCTGCCCCCCGACATCCCAATCTGCCGGCCTCCCCCGTGATCTCTATTCTGCAGCTCCTCCGGTATCTCCCTCCTCTGCTCTCCCCCTATGCTCTCCCCCTCCCCCTCTGCTGTCCCCCTCTGCTGTCCCCGTCCCCCTCTGCTGTCCCCGTCCCCCTCTGCTGTCCCCGTCCCCCACTGCTGTCCCCCCGACGTCCTCTTACCTGTCTTCACCGGACGATCACATCTGCCTCCATCGCTGGGTCCTTCTTCCTGGGTCTTCTACTGAGCTGTCCAACTTCCTGCCTGCTGGCTGCTGCTGTAAAGCTGTTCCTTGCCTTCTGTTCCTCCTGCTAATCCTCTGGGTACTGTGAGTATAACTTTTTTTTTTTCTTTTTTTTCCTCTATCCCCTGTCCATTTTTACACCTCATGCATCCGTGCGTCCCGCCGAGCGCTGAACAGGGATGCAGATAACGTATCTGCATCCATGGTCAGTTTTCGGCGGGACTTTTTTTCCCGTATTCCCGACGCTTTTTGTATCGCATCTGTCCGTGCGTCCCGCCGAGCGCTGATCAGGGATGCACATAACGGATCGGCATCCCTGCTCAATTTTTGGCGTGACAAAAAGCATCGGGGATACGGAAAAAAAAGTCACGCCAAAAATTGAGCAGGGATGCCGATCCGTTATGTGCATCCCTGATCAGCGCTCGGCGGGACGCACGGACTGATGCAATACAAAAAGCGTCGGGGATACGGAAAAAAAAAAGTATCGCATCTGTCCGTGCGTCCCGCTGAGCGCGGATCAACATCGTGCTCAATTTTTGGCGTGACTTTTTTTTTTTTTCCGTATCCCCAGCGCTTTTTGTATCTCATCCGACCGTGCCTCCTGCAGCGGCCGATCAGTGCACTGCGTCTGTGCGTTTGAAAAGTCAAATGGCGTTCCTTGTCTTCTGAGCCCCGCCATGCGCCCAAACAATTGATTTCCACCATATATGAGGTATCTGCGTACTCGGGAAAAATTGCACAATACTCTTTATGGTGCATTTTTTCCTGATACCGTTGTAAAAAGAAAAAAAAACAAAAAAAAAAACGCTACCTTGTTGCTGCAAAAATTTTAAAAAAAAAAATAATAATTTTCACGGTTCAACGTTATCAACTTTCAGTGGAGCCCCTGGGGGTACAAGGGGCTCACTAAACATCTAGATAAATTCCTTGAGGGGTCTAGTTCCAAAATGGGGTAATTTGTGGGGGAGCTCCACTGTTTAGGCACCATGGGGGGGGGGGGGGGGGGGGTCTAAAAACGTGACATGGCGTCCGCTAATGATTCCAATCAATTTTGCTGTCAAATGGTGCCCTTCTCTTTTGAGCCACGCCATGCGCCCAACAATTACTTTCCACCACATGTGAGGTATCTGCGTACTCAGGAGAAAATGGACAATACGTTTTATGGTGCAATTTTTCCTGATACCCTTGTGAAAAAAAAAACTACCTAGTTGAAGCAACAGTTTTGTGGTAAAAAAATTTTTTTTTTCTTTTCACGGCTCAACGTTATAAACTTCTGTGAAGCCCCCAGGTGTTCAAAGTGCTCACCAAACATCTAGAAAAATTATTTGAGGGCTCTAGTTTCCAAAATGGGGTCACTTGTGGGAGAGCTCCATTGTTTAGGCACCTCAGGGGGTCTTCAAACCTGACATGGCGTCCGCTAATGAGTGCAGCTAATTTTGCATTCAAATGGCGCTCCTTCCCTTTCGAGATCTGCCGTGTGCCCAAACATTTGATTTCCACCACATATGAGGTATCTGCGTACTCAGGAGAAAATGGACAATACATTTTATGTTGCACTTTTTCCCGATACCCTTGTGAAAAAAAAAAAAGCTACCTAGTTGAAGCAACAGTTTTGTGGTAAAAAAATGTTTTTTTTCTTTTCACGGCTCAACGTTATAAACTTCTGTGAAGCCCCCAGGTGTTCAAAGTGCTCACCAAACATCTAGAAAAATTATTTGAGGGCTCTAGTTTCCAAAATGGGGTCACTTGTGGGGGAGCTCCATTGTTTAGGCACCTCAGGGGGGTCTTCAAACCCGACATGGCGTCCGCTAATGAGTGCAGCTAATTTTGTGTTCAAAAATTCAAATGGCGCTCCTTGCCTTTCGACCTCTGCCGTGCACCCAAACAATTGATTTTTACCCCATATGGGGTATCAGCGTACTCAGGAGAAAATGCACAATAAATTGTAGGGTGCACTTTCTCTTTTCTCCCTTGTAAAAATGAAAATTTTATGGCTAAAGTAACATTTTTGTGTTAAAAAGTAAAATTTTCATTTTTTCCTTCCACATTGCTTTGGTTCCTGTGAAGCACCTAAAGGGTTAATAAACTTCTTGGATGTGGTTTTGAGCAGTGTGAGGGGTGCAGTTTTTAGAATGGTGTCACTTTTGGGTATTTTCTGTCACCTCGGCCTCTCAAAGTCACTTCAAATGTGATGTGATCCCTAAAAAAAATATTTTGTAAATTTTGTTGGAAAAATTAGAAATTGCTGATGAACTTTGACCCCTTCTAACTTCCTAACGAAAAAAAAATTTCTTTCGAAAATTGCGCTGATGTAAAGTTGACAAGTGGGAAATGTTATTTAGTAACTATTTTGTGTGACATATCTCTCAGACTTATGGGCATAAATTTTCAAAGTTTGAAAATTGCGAAATTTTCCAAATTTTCGCACAATTTCCTAAATTTTCACAAATAAACGCAAAAAGTATCGGCCTAAATTTACAACTGACATGAAGTACAATATGTCACGAAAAAACAATGTCAGAATCGCCAGGATCCGTTGAAGCGTTCCAGAGTTATAACCTGTCAAAGTGACACTGGTCAGAATTGCAAAAAATGGCCCGGTCATTAGGGTGTTTTAGTGGCCGGGGGTGAAGGGGTTAAAGAAGTTGTCCAGTTACCAAAACTGATTTTTTTTTTCTCTGCTAAATCTTGCTAATATGTGCCCTTCAACACATCTATTATGTTTTTTCAGCAAAATTAGGTTTTATTGTGCACTAGCAGCACATGTTCATTGCTGGCTCCAGCTCTGATGGGGTTAATCTCTCCTCTGACTTCCTGTGTTCAGTTCCTACAAGTTCCAGAATTCTTTGTGGCCCTAGGGCGGTGTCTAGCTTATCTAACACACCCATTGTGTCTAATACACCCACTCTGCTCTCCGACCAAACCCTCCTCCCTGCCTCTTCCCTGTGTGGATGAGAGAAATCACACAGAGACATCCGAAGCTGCCAGCTCTGCACACAACCAGGGGAAGAAAGTGTGTGTGTGTGTGTGTGTGTGTGTGTGTGTGTGTACACAGAAATTATGATTATTAGCCGGCGCAACATGTGAAAAAAATAATTGGGGGAAAAAAAAGTGACGGGGTGATGAGATTGCTTTTTTCCCTCTTGCCTAGTCTGTGTGTCGTCTGTATCATCCGCAAACCGCATATGACCGGATCCTGTGGATTAAATGTGCAGCGCATGCAACCGTTATTTTACCGGATCCTTCTGCAGCGGGACACAGAATTTATCGGCCGGCGCTGGAGTCAGCTGACTGCTGATCTCACAGCCCGCACACGCTCCAATGGATGCAGGTGGGCTCATTCACATGACCGTTCCGTTTGTCCTGGTCAGTTCCTGTTTTTTTGTGGCCCCACAGACAGGACCATCTTTTCAATGTCTTTTGTGTAGGATCGGATGGCACGCGGTAGCACTTCCATGTGCATCCGATCCTACAAAAAAAAAAAAAAAAAAACACATCGGATGCCGTATGTCCGCTCCGTTATTATGGAACATGTCCTATTCTGTTCCGTAATAACGAACCGTGACTCAATACAAGTCAATGGGTCCGCAAAATTCCCGGAAGCAACACGGAAGCACTTCCATGTGACTTCCGTTGGGTGCCCGTGCAGTCAGTGTCCCGCTCCAGCCCCAGCCCCGCGGCTGCCCGCTCAGCAGTGTCAGCAGCGGCCCGCACTGCAGTGTCAGCAGCCGGGGGGATGACAAGCACTACCGTCAGGAGGTTAGTAAGTTCATTACATACGGTGATGAAGTCCTGCCCTCCTGACGTCAGCGGTCTTCACTGCCTTCTATGCCCGCTGCTTGTCACATCACCTCTCGCTGTCGACCCGAGACTGTGACTAGTGGTAACGTCACGGGCCGCTCGCGATACTTTGTTTGTGAAGGCGGCGGTCATTGAACTCTGTGACAGCGCTGCTGTCAGGAGTTCAGCGATCATCGCAGGTAATATACCTCGCTAACCTCCTGATAGCAGCACTCGTCATGCCCTGCAGTGACCTGGGCTGACCTATTGATGTTAGCTCAGGTCACTGCACGGCTCTCCCAGCAAATAGGGAATTTGTTCTTCATTGACTGGGACATTTACTATGGTATGGATCATCGTGGGACCCCCTTGTATTACACCAGACCTGGATTTGTTTTTCTTTCTAATAAATTGGTGAAAGAGGGAATGTGATGGGGAGTGTTTTTTAAAATAAAAATGTGTTTGTTGTCTATTTTTTTTTTTTATTAGTGCCTGGGTTGGTGATGTCAGGTATCTGATACACGCCTGACATCACTAACTCCAGGGCTTGATGCCAGTTGACATTACACATCTGGTATTAACCCCATATATTACCCCGTTTGCCACCGCACCAGGGCAACGGGATGAGCTGGCGCGAAGCACCAGGACTGGCACATCTAATGGATGCGCTACTTCTGGGGCGGCTGCAGCTTGCTATTTTTAGGCTGGGGAGTGTCCAATAACGGTGAACCTCCCTAGTCTGAGAATACCAGACCACAGCTGTCCGCTTTACCTTGGCTGGTGATCCAATTTTGGGGGACCCCGTGTTTTTTGTTTTAAATTATTTAGTTAATTTAAAATAACAGTGTGGGGGGGGCCTCTGTTTTGGATTACCAGCCAAGGTGAAGCTGCCAGCTGTGGTTTGCAGGCTGCAGCCGTTTGCTTTACCCTAGCTGGCTACAAAAGATAGGGGGACCGCATGTCATTTTTTTTTTATTTATTTTTTGGCTAAATACAAGACTAAGCACCTTAGTGCCACATGACAGTCACAAAAGGGTGCCAGCTTATATAATGTCCTACCCCCCTGCATATTCTATGTCTTTCTTATCTATCTATCTATCCAGCCCTCTATTCATTCATTCATTCATCCATCCCTCTGTCTCTATATCTATCTATCCATCTCTATATCTACTCATCTATTTATCTTTCCCCTCGCATTACACTCGGCTCACGCGCAGTACAGCAGAGCTGAGTGTCATGCGTGTGTCCCTGCGACTGAGGTCAGACTCTGCGAGCAGACCTCAGCTGCGGGGGCGGACCGGCACTCGAGGGGTGGGCCAGCACTGAGGGGTGGGAGGGATTTCTCTCCCTCTCTCCTCCGTAGTTCACCGATGTACCGCAAGTGCAGTGCGATTTTTCTCTCACCACATACACTTGAATGGGTAAAAGAGAGAGTCTTGCATTACAGTGGCAGCATGCTGCGATTGTTTTCTCGGTCCAATTAGGGCGGAGAAAATAATCGCTCATGTGCGCTGACACACAGGCTAATATTGGTCCGAGTGGAATGTGATGTTTGATCGCACTCCACTCGCACTGTTTTTCTCGCCGTGTGGCTTAGACCTTACTTGTTCTATGTCCCCCTGCATCCATCGCAGCGTGTGCAGGCTGGAGTTCAGCTGAGTTCAGATCAGCTGACTCCAGTGCTGGACTGAACTCCGCTGACCTCACAGCCCGTACACGCTGCAATGGATGCAGGGGGACACAGAACAAGTAATCGGCCGACACTGGAGTCATCTGATTACTTGGGATGAATTGAGCAGTAAAATGCTCTGGTGCTCGACGTGACGATTTTTTTTTTTTTTTAAAAAATTCACAAAAAAAAAAAAAAAAAAAAAAACACAAAAAAAAAAAAAAAAAAAATCACATTGTTTGTGGGCTCCCGCTGCATTTTCTATTGCTAAGGGTAACCCAAGCAGCTACTGGATGCTAACCCCCGCTGCTTGGTGTTACTTTCACTGGCAATAGAAATCCAGGGAAGCATTTTTTTTTTTTTTTATAAAGGTTTTTGCCTGAAAACTTTTTTAAAAAAATGACATGGGCTTCGCCATATTTTTGTATGCTAGCCAGGTACAGCAGGCAGCTACGGGCTGCCCCCAACCCCCAGCTGCCTATTTGTACCCGGCTGGAAACCAAAAAATATAGAGAAGCCCTTTTTTTTTTTTATTTATTTCATGAATTTCATGAAATAATTAAAAAAAAAAAAAAAAATGACATGGGCTACGCCGAATTTTTGAGTCCAGCCAGGTACAACTAGGCAGCTGGGGATTGGAATCCGCAGTGAAGGGTGCCCAAACTTTCTGGGCCCCCCGCTGCAAATTGCAGTCCACAGCCGCCCCAGAAAATGGCGCTTTCATAGAAGCGCCATCTTCTGGCGCTGTATCCAACTCTTCCAGTGGCCCTGGTGGCAGGTGGCACGCTGGGTAATAAGGGGTTAATGCCAGCTATGTTTTACCAGCTGGTATCAAGCCCGAGATTCTTAATGTCAGGCCAAGCTTGACCTGGCCATTAAGAATCTGCAATAAAGGGTTTAAAAAAAGAAAAAAAAAAAAAAAAAAAAAAAAAAAAAAAAAAACCACACAGAGAAAAATACTTTATTAGAAGTAAATACACAGACACAGTAGGGACTCCATGTTTATTACTCCCTCTCACCCCTCCACGATGGAGAGATTTCTGTACTGACCATGCCAGGAGAGAGCGAGGGAAAAGAGAGCGAGGGGGGGAGGAAAAGAGAGCGAGGGGGGGGGGGGGAAAGAGAGCGAGGGGGGGAGGAAAAGAGAGCGAGGGGGGGGGAGGAAAAGAGAGCGAGGGGGGGAGGAAAAGAGAGCGAGGGGGGGGAGGAAAAGAGCGAGGGGGGGGAGGAAAAGAGCGAGGGGGGGAGGAAAAGAGCGAGGGGGGGAGGAAAAGAGCGAGGGGGGGAGGAAAAGAGCGAGGGGGGGGAGGAAAAGAGAGCGAGGGGGGGAAGAGAGCGAGGGGGGGCGAAGAGAGCGAGGGAAAAGAGAGGGGAGAGGAGAGAGGGATAAGAGGGGGGCAGAGAAGAGGGGGAAGAGGGGAGGGGGAGAAGAGTGGGGGGAGAGAAGAGAGTGGGGAAAGAACGGGGGGTGGCAGAGGTGCTCTGTCACAACTGTCTCCACTCTGTGACTTGTGGTGCAGGTGACAGAGTGCAGACAGTTGGTCCCATGCAGCAGGACAGGTGGCAGAGCACAGCGGTGACATGCCTGTCAGTGTCTTGCTGCTGGGAGGAGCAGATGATCACACTGCCCGACACCGGCCGCTCTCCTGACATCGCAGCAGAGCGGGCGCGTGGACAGTGTGATCACATACTTACGTGCAGGGGGGGTATTCAGCTGAAGAACCCCCCCCCTGTACTGCAGACTGGCGCCCCGTGCCTCACCATCTGCAGGATGCCGGCTCCACACTGACGTCCTCCGGATCCTCCCCTCGATACTGGGCTGTGATGTGCGGTAGTTACCGCCCACAGCCCTGTCACTCAATCTGAGTGGTGCAGCCTCCTCTGACGTACCCGTCTTGTTTGAGAGCCCGGAAAAGCCGGGACGTCAGAGGATACTGGCGGCCACAGCTCCAGGGGGTCATGTGACAGGCACTGCCAGAACTGAAAACAGAAGACAATGGAGAAAACGCCTCGAAAGGTAAGTAGAACTAAATGGGTGAACCACCCCTTTAAAGCCGGGATCAATAAGGAAAGGACTAATGGAAAGGAGACAGGAGAATTATGGAAGTTGTACAAACAGAAAGTTCTATCCGCAAATAAAGTGACCACTACAAATGTGGAAGGGGGCTCAAAAACCCCCAAGGTAAAGAAATCAGAGGGAAAAGGGGAAAAAACCCCAAAGAAAGTGTCTTGGGAAGATTGTCAGTTTATCCATGGGAAGAACTGGCTGCAGCAGTGGCCATAAAGGTCACGGAAGGAAGGGCTAATACACAGACTGAAGTCGGTGTAAATGAAAGTTCAGAAGGAAGTGATTTACCATAGGTAGCCAGCCAAGCCCCCTATTGATAAAAAGGGACAAACGTCCCTACGTCAATCTTAGCATACATTGGAAAGGGGGAAATGTTCAAAGAGTGATAGCTTTGATTGACACGGGGGCGGAGGCTACTTTAATTGGAAACCGAGAAAAAAATAAAAGGACCTCGAGTAAAAATTGCTGGACTAGGTGGTCAAGTGATCACCGGGGTTCAGACACAGGTAGCTTTGAAGATAGGTAATTTACCTATCAAGCAGTATACGGTGCTGGTAGTTCCTATACCAGAATATATTTTGGGAATTGATATCCTAAAATGGATGACTCTTAAGCTAACCGAAGGAAAATTCTCCTTTGGGGTTATGTCTTGTCATAAGGAAATGCAGATATCACATTATATCAATGATCAAATGATACAAGGACAAGATGAGCAAAGTGTGAAAGATCAATTGACAAAACTGGTTGCTCATATGAGGAATAAAGGATGGGAAATCAATGATGCCAAGGTTCAAGGACCGTCTCAGGTGGTAACATGTCTAGGGATTCAGTGGAACAAGGGGCACAGAGAGATCTTGCCCAATGCCAGACAGAAAATTATTAATTTTCTGGTCCCTAAATGCAAACAGGAGACTCAGTCTTATATTGGATTGTTTGATTTTTGGAGACACCATATCCCTCATTTGGGACAAATGTTGGCTCATTTGTACAAAGTAACGAGGAAAAAATATGAGTTCCACTGGGGAGAGGAACAGCAAAATGTGTTTGAGATGGTCAGGGAAGTGTGGCAAGACATTGAAGGGATTATTCTATCTACCAAGACAACTGTATTTCATGTCGATGCTCATGTCCCTACTAACTCACTTGAACGTTTGTTTAATTCAGAAGCAGATAAAGCAGCAGCCATCAGACAAATCAGTCCAACAGTTGACAAGGAAAAAAGAGGCATGGTTGCAAGGTACAGCTGTTTGGGCACACCAGAAATAGCGACACCTTATTCAGCCGGTTTAGACCTCAGTACATTGGAAACGGTCGTGGTACCGCCTGGTAAGGTAAAACCAATTTCAACAGGATTGGGTTGCCAGATACCAAAGGATCATTATGGTCAAATAGCCACTCGTTCTAGTTTAGTGTTAAAAGGAGCCATAGTGGTGGGAGGGCTAATAGATGCAGATTATCAGGGAGAAATCAAGGTACTGATGCTAAATTTGGGAAATGAACTTTGATATTGATGAAACACCAGAAGGTGGCTCAGATGTTAATAATTCCAATAAACTTGTCTGAGATAAGAGAAGGAACTGCCCCCGCAGAATTAACAATACGGGGTACTAAAGGTTTTGGATCCTTTAAAATTACAAATGTAGGAGCAAAAATATGGATTCAAAACCTGCAAGGACCGCCCTCAGAGGCAGAGGTAATAGCGGTCGTAAAAGATCGTACTCTCCTAATAATGAGACCAGGAGTGGAGAAGTGGGAATATGTTCCACAAGAAAAATGTTATTTACGAGAATAATAGTGTATCTTTATTTGCAGATGGTGTTGTAAATAAACGGAATCCATGGTATCGGTTACTGGGAAGAGCTTGATAGTGATGAGATGGAGAAATTCCTGTGTTTGATGTTTGCCTCTTTGGTCGTTGGATGGACAAGACTACATCAGGAGGAACCTATGGCGAATAAATTTCTGATGCAACATCACATTTTCAACACACAGATTGCTGGATCTGTACACATTCTTCGGTTACAGCCACCAGTATCCCTTATCTAGATGTCACGGTATCGATGGAGGGAATCTTAAAGTGGAAAAGTTGTTCTGATCATCTTGCTGATAAAGACACTCGAAATGTTCATCTATAGAATACTACAGTACCCATTTCTGTAGTGGGATGGATCAATCTTCCATGGTGGCAAGGCAATTTGAATGCAACAGTCACCAATTTGCAATATCTGGCTATTAAGGGAGGAATTTGGGTACCAAGAAATAAGACTGGACTGACTAACCTGGGATTCATCCCTATAGAGAATATAAAAATAAGTTTTGGGACAGCTATAAATACTGTAGATGCTTTTAAACCCAGCTTAGTGGAAAGGACAATTCATGATATGTTATGGCCTTATGCCAATATGTTCATAAATGGGACTAGTGAAACTAACTTGTAGTAACATATCGGGAAATTGAATGTGTAATGATTCCTTTGAATATCGAGCAAATGCCAAAACACATGATATTCAAGGGAGCTTTTCAGATAATATTGCTTTTAGTTTTAATATACATAGTAGTGAAAGTGATTATATTTGTGATTCAATGTTTATTTAAAACAAACCAAGAAAACAAAATTTCTGGCAAACGATATTTTTTTGTCATGGTATGGTGTTTTCCGAGTGATCTTCCTCTAGTGGAATACTGATGATGGAAAATAATCCCTGGGATCAAGGACCGATTGTGATACCAATCTGATATGACTGAAAGAATCAGTGTGATGTAGATAGGGATCATAATCAAAAGATATACAGTTAGGTCCAGAAATATTTGGACAGTGACACAAGTTTTGTTATTTTAGCCGTTTACAAAAACATGTTCAGAAATACAATTATATATATAATATGGGCTGAAAGTGCACACTCCCAGCTGCAATATGAGAGTTTTCACATCCAAATCGGAGAAAGGGTTTAGGAATCATAGCTCTGTAATGCATAGCCTCCTCTTTTTAAAGGGACCAAAAGTAATTGGACAAGGGACTCTAAGGGCTGCAATTAACTCTGAAGGCGTCTCCCTCGTTAACCTGTAATCAATGAAGTAGTTAAAAGGTCTTGGGTTGATTACAGGTGTGTGGTTTTGCATTTGGAAGCTGTTGCTGTGACCAGACAACATGCGGTCTAAGGAACTCTCAATTGAGGTGAAGCAGAACATCCTGAGGCTGAGAAAAAAAGAAAAAAATCCATCAGAGAGATAGCAGACATGCTTGGAGTAGCAAAATCCACAGTCGGGTACATTCTGAGAAAAAAGGAATTGACTGGTGAGCTTGGGAACTCAAAAAGGCCTGGGCGTCCACGGATGACAACAGTGGTGAATGATCGCCGCATACTTTCTTTGGTGAAGAAGAACCCGTTCACAACATCAACTGAAGTCCAGAACACTCTCAGTGAAGTAGGTGTATCTGTCTCTAAGTCAACAGTAAAGAGAAGACTCCATGAAAGTAAATACAAAGGGTTCACATCTAGATGCAAACCATTCATCAATTCCAAAAATAGACAGGCCAGAGTTAAATTTGCTGAAAAACACCTCATGAAGCCAGCTCAGTTCTGGAAAAGTATTCTATGGACAGATGAGACCAAGATCAACCTGTACCAGAATGATGGGAAGAAAACAGTTTGGAGAAGAAAGGGAACGGCACATGATCCAAGGCACACCACATCCTCTGTAAAACATGGTGGAGGCAACGTGATGGCATGGGCATGCATGGCTTTCAATGGCACTGGGTCACTTGTGTTTATTGATGACATAACAGCAGACAAGAGTAGCCGGATGAATTCTGAAGTGTACCGGGATATACTTTCAGCCCAGATTCAGCCAAATGCCGCAAAGTTGATCGGACGGCGCTTCATAGTACAGATGGACAATGACCCCAAGCATACAGCCAAACCTACCCAGGAGTTCATGAGTGCAAAAAAGTGGAACATTCTGCAATGGCCAAGTCAATCACCAGATCTTAACCCAATTGAGCATGCATTTCACTTGCTCAAATCCAGACTTAAGACAGAAAGACCCACAAACAAGCTAGACCTGAAGGCTGCGGCTGTAAAGGCCTGGCAAAGCATTAAGAAGGAGGAAACCCAGCGTTTGGTGATGTCCATGGGTTCCAGACTTAAGGCAGTGATTGCCTCCAAAGGATTCGCAACAAAATATTGAAAATAAAAATATTTTGTTTGGGTTTGGTTTATTTGTCCAATTACTTTTGACCTCCTAAAATGTGGAGTGTTTGTAAAGAAATGTGTACAATTCCTACAATTTCTATCAGATATTTTTGTTCAAACCTTCAAATTAAACGTTACAATCTGCACTTGAATTCTGTTGTAGAGGTTTCATTTCAAATCCAATGTGGTGGCATGCAGAGCCCAACTCGCGAAAATTGTGTCACTGTCCAAATATTTCTGGACCTAACTGTAGTGATCCCAGATATTATTTGATCCATCAAATAATTCAGTATCAAAGAGAGATGTCCTCTGGATAACTAATTTTACCATGATGAAGAATACATGTCAAACAGATCTTAAGCAAAACCACGATAATGAGGAAGTAACGTTTACAGTTCCACAGTCAGGAAATTCGTGGTTATTTGACAACAGGTGCAAGGAAGCTGGCCTGTAAAATTCACGTCTCCTTGCAATATCTCCAGGAAACTGTGGTCGACCAGTTGACAACTGGCTAAATGTGCAGGAAATGTGCAGGAAGCTGCTGGTGCCCACAGCAGCTTGTGGTCAAGTTACATGAACATGACTCAGCTGTCACATGCTGGTTACCAATTAACCATTCAGAGAACACAACACACAAAGTTTCTTATAAAACGATCGGACTCTTTTAATGAGATTAGGGAAAGCTTCCAGGACATTGAAGTGTACGCACTGCTCCTGTGATGCAAGAGGCCGGGTTGTTTTTCCTTCGCACATTAATCGAGTCCCTCCGATGAGAAAGGATTGCTGCAACATATCGGTAATGTTGATGCATATTTCTGTTATTGTATAAGATTCTATGACTATAGTTCTAATGCCAATGTACCATTGATTATTCATGTGCTATTAAAATAAATAGTATCTTGCTATAAAGAATCTTAGTATTCGTGCCTGATTCGGATATTAGCGAGTGCTTCGTAAGTACGGGCTTTCAGCCCCCTTTTTAGGAGAATTTAGCAAGACAGCATACAGTTCTGGTGAGGTGGGCTAAAGGTATACAGATCTGGTGGGGGGGGCTGGAGGCATACAGTTCTGGTAGGGGGGCTGGAAGCATACAGTTCTGGTGGGGGGGCTGGGGGCATACAGATCTGATGAAGAGGGCTAGGAGCATACAGATCTGGTGGGGGGATTAGGGGCATACTGATCTGGTGGGGGAGCTGGAGGCATACAGTTCTGGTGGGGTGGCTGGAGGCATACAGTTCTGGTGGGGGGGGCTAGGGGCATACAGTTCTGGTGGGGGGCTAGAGGCATACAGATCTGGTGGGGGGGGCATACAGATCTGGTGGGAGGGGCAGAGGGCATACAGATCTGGTGGTGGGGCTGGGGGCATACAGTTCTGGTGGGGGGGGCTAGGGGTATACAGATCTGGTGGGGGGGCTGGGTGCATACAGTTCTGGTGAGGTGGGCTGAGGGCATACAGATCTGGTGGAGGGCATACAGTTCTGGTGAGGGGGGCTGGAAGCAAACAGATCTAGTGGGGGGGCTGGAGGCATACAGTTCTGGTGGGGGGGCTAAGGGCATACAGATCTGGTGGGGGGAGCTGGGTGCATACAGTTCTGGTGAAGGGCCTAGGGGTATACAGATCTGGTGGGAGGGCAGAGGGCATACAGATCTGTTGGGGGGGCTGGGGGCATACAGTTCTGGTGGGGGGGAGCTGGGAGCATACTGATCTGGTGGGGGAGCTGGAGGCATACAGTTCTGGTGAGGTGGGCTGGAGGCATACAGATCTGGTGGAGGGGGCATACAGTTCTGGTGAGGGGGGCTGGAAGGAAACAGATCTGGTGGGGGGGGGGCTTGAGGCATACAGTTCTGGTGGGGAGGGCTAAGGGCATACAGATCTGGTAGGAAGGGTTGGGGGCATACAGATCTGGTGGGGGGGCTGGAGGCATACAGATCTGGTGTGGGGGCTAGGGGCATACAATTCTGGTGGGGGGTCTGGGGCATACAGATCTGGTGGGGCAAGCTGGGGGCATACAGATCTCATGAGGGGGGCTGGGGGCATACAGATCTGGTGGGGGGCTGGGGGCATATAGATCTGGTGGGGGGGGCTGGGGGCATACAGATCTGGTGGGGGGGGCTGGGGGCATACAGATCTGGTGGGGGGGCTGGGGGCAAAAAGATCTGGTGAGAGGGGCTGGGGGCATACAGTTCTGGTGGGGGTGGAGGCTAGGGGCATATTGTTCCCTGCAGTAATGAGCCCATTGTTTAATAATGTGCTCCTGCTAGTTCCCCTCTGTCCCCTATTATGCCGTTGTTTACACACAAAAGATATTCCAACCTCTCTCCTCCGTGCCCGCGGAGCCTCCAGCTGCTTCTTGAAGTCCTCAGGCACACAGACCTCTCTGTGATAGCGTCTGGTGTATGGAGCGGCCGCTGCAGGATGTTGTCATGGCTTTACTGCAGTTGAATGCTTTACGACGCCTCAAAGTATTCGACTGCAGTAAAGCGCTGACAGCAGAAGCGGCGCCAATGACGCCGGACAGGTGAGTATACAGCAGTGTGTGTATGTATGTGAAGACACATGTGTGTATCTGTGTTCACTGTATACATGCATGTGCACTATGTGTGTGTATGTGCTCGGTGTATCCATGTGTGTCTGCTATGTGTGTGTATATGTGCTCACGTGCGTGCGTGTGTGCAGTGAGGACCTTGAAGCCGGAGCATTGTTCAAACTGCGGCTGCGCAACTGACAGTGCTGCGGTGCATGCCGGAATAGGTGGACAGACGCAACTGGAGATTATGTATGCAGATATATAATCCCCCCTCATACACTCGCTTCCCCCGCAGCACCCCCCTCTCCCTGTTTCTCACCTGTGCACTGTCTTCTCTCCCCTTGCACTCTCTTCTCTGCCGCACCCCCTCGCTCTCTCACCCGTGCACTGTCTTATCTCCTCTTGCACTCTTGTCGCCCCCAGTACCCCCCCTCTGTCTCTCAACCGTGCACTGTCTTCTCTCCCCCTGCACACTTTTCTCTGCCGCCTCCCTCCCTGTCTCTTACCCATCCCTGTCTTTTCTCCCCTTGCACTCTTCTCTGCCACCCCCCCCCCCATCTGTCTCTCACCCGTGCACTGTCTTCTCTCCCCCTGCACTCTCTTCTCTGTCCCCCCTCTCTCACCCATGCTTTATATTCTCTTCTGTGATGAGTGTAGCCTGTTTACAGCTAGGTGATGCAGAGCTCAGTGCTGTTGCTAGCTGGTGTCAGGTGACGTCCCTGCGCTCTGCTTCTGGCTCTATTCAAAAGCCAGGGGCGCCGGAGGCTGCATTCATCACAGTGTGAGGAGAGTGAGGAGAGAGACAGCACATGGGGGAGGGGGGACACAGTTGCCCGGGCCCCATTCATCACAATGAGCTGTGGTAAACAACGCTGACGGTGTCCTAGACAGAGAGGGCAACCCGGTTTGTCCAGGACCCGGGCCCATACATGGCACAGATAGCAGCGCACAGGCAGCGGGGGAGAGTACGGAGTGTGGGGATGTGGCAGGGAAGGATGAGTGGGGCGGGGGCTCATCGCACTGTACCTGGTCGGCTGCAGGGCGGCAACATGACATCGGCTGTGATGCCCATCAACAAGGTCCAGCCCCTGTTGACGTATCATCACAGGAAGCAGTAAAATCACAGCAGGAGCGGTCACATGACCACTCTGAGCCGAGGGAGAGGGGCTGACAGCAGTGCAGGTAGGTAGTTGCTACAGTGCTGGCCAAAAGTATTGGCACCCCTGCAATTCTGTCAGATAATACTCAATCACAAATTCTTTGGTATGATCTTCATTTAATTCATCTTCAATGAAATAAAATAAAAAAAATTGTCATAAAGCCAAATTGGATATAATTCCACACCAAACATAAAAAAGGGGGTGGACAAAAGTATTGGTACTGTTTGGAAAATCATGTGATGCTTCTCTAATTTGTGTAATTAACAGCACCTGTAACTTACCTGTGGCACCTAACAGGTGTTGGCAATAACTAAATCACACTTGCAGCTAGTTGACATGGATTAAAGTTGATTCAACCTCTGTCCTGTGTCCTTGTGTGTACCACATTGAGCATGGAGAAAAGAAAGAAGACCAAAGAACTGTCTGAGGACTTGAGAATCCAAATTGTGAAAAAGTATGAGCAATCTCAAGGCTAAAAGTCCATCTTCAAAGACCTGAAAGTTCCTGTGTCTACGGTGCGCAGTGTCATCAAGAAGTTTAAACCCATGGCACTGTGGCTAACCTCCCTAGATGTGGAAGGAAAAGAAAAATTGACAAGAGATTTCAACGCAAGATTGTGTGGATGGTGGATAAAGAACCTCGACTAACATCCAAACAAGATCAAGCTGCCCTGCAGTCCGAGGGTACAACAGTGTCAACCCGTACTATCCGTCAGCATCTGAATGAAAAGGGACTGTATGGTAGGATACCCAGGAAGACCCCACTTCTTACCCTGAGACATAAAAAAGCCAGGCTGGAGTTTGCCATAACTTAACCTGAGAAAGCCTAAAACTTTTTGGAAGAATGTTCTCTGGTCAGATGAGACAAAAGTAGGAGCCTTTTGGGAAAAGACATCAACATAGAGTTTACAGGAATAAAAAAGAGGCATTCAAAGAAAAGAACACGGTCCCTACAGTCAAACATGGCGGAGGTTCCCTGATGTTTTGAGGTTGCTTTGCTGCCTCTGGCACTGGATTGCTTGACCGTGTGCATGGCATTATGAAGTCTGAAGACTACTAACAAATTTTGCAGCATAATGTAGGGCCCAGTGTGAGAAAGCTGGGTCTCCCTCAGAGGTCATGGGTCTTCCAGCAGGACAATGACCCAAAACACACTTCAAAAAGCACTAGAAAATGGTTTGAGAGAAAGCACTGGAGACTACTAAAGTGGCCAGCAATGAGTCCAGACCTGAATCCCATAGAACACCTGTGGAGAGATCTCAAAATGGCAGTTTGGAGAAGGCACCCTTCAAATCTCAGGGACCTGGAGCAGTTTGCCAAAGAAGAATGGTCTAAAATAACAGCAGAGCATTGTAAGAAACTCATTGATGTTACCAGAAGCGGTTGTTCGCAGTTTTTTTGGCTAAAGGTTGTGCAACCAAGTATTAGGCTAAGGGTGCCCATACTTTTGTCTTGCCCATTTTTGGAGTTGTGTGAAATGATCAATGATTTGATTTTTGTTTCATTCTCTTTTGTGTTTTTTCATTGCGAGCAAAATAAATGCAGATAATAATACCAAAGAATTTGTGATTGCAATCATTTTCAAGAAGAAACTGAGTATTATCTGACAGAATTGCAGGGGTGCCAATACTTTTGGCCAGCACTGTATCTACTTACCTGCCCCTATATAGCCCAATAGTGAAATAACAAAAAATAAGTAAAATAAGCCGGATAACCCTATTAAGGCTATGTGTGCATGTTGCGTACTGGCCCTGCAGAAATGTCTGCAGCGATCTGAAGAGCATACGTGTGCTTCAAATTGCTGCAGAAACAGTCCGTAATGAAAAGGAAAGCCGATTCCATGCGCTCTGCCTGCAGCTCCCCCCGTAGACAGAGCGGGGGCTGCAGGCAAAGCGCAGGAAAGAAGTGACATGTCACTTCTTAGAACGCGCGCTTCGGGCAGCAGCCGAAGCGCTGCGCTCTAAGACGCCACGTGCGCACGGCTCCTGCACAATCTCCATAGATTGTACAGGGGACGCAGGACGCATGCAGTTGTTGCGGTGCAGATCGCAGCGTAACTGCATGTAATTACGCAACGTGCGCACATAGCCACAGCGTTCTGGCTCCTACAGACCACTTAGACGCTCCTAATCAACTCATTACCTGCATTAAAGACGGCTGTCTTAAATTGTCACTTGTATAAAAGACTCCTGTCCACAGACTCAATTAGTCAGTCAGACTCTAACCTCTACAACGTGGGCAAGACCAAAGAGGTTTCTAAGAATGTCAGGGACAAGATCATAGACCTGCACAAGGCTGGAATGGGCTATAAACCATAAGGAAGACGCTGGGTGAGAAGGAGACAACTGTTAGTGCAATAGTAAAAAAATGGAAGAAATACAAAATGAGTGTCAATCGACATCGATCAGGGGCTCCATGCAAAATCTCACCTCGTTGGGTAACCAGATCATGAGGAGGTGAGAGATCAGCCTAAAACTACACGGGGGGAACCTATTAATGATCTCAAGGCAGCTGGGACCACTGTCACCAAAAAAAACATTGGTAACACATTACACTGTAATGGCTTAGAATCCTGCAGTGCCCACAAAGTCCCACTGCTCAAGAGGGCACATGTGCAGGCCTGTCTGAAGCTTGCCAATGAACACCTGGATGATTATGAGAGTGATAAGAAGAAGGTACTGTGGTCAGATGAGACAAAAATTAAGGTCTTTGGCCTTAACTCGCCATGTTTGGAGGAAGAGAATTGCATCATATGACCCAAAGAACACCATCCCCACAATCAAGCATGAAGGTGGAAAGATTATGTTTTTGGAGTGTTTCTCTGCTAAGAGCACAGGACTACTTCACCGCATCAATGGGACAATGGAAGGAGCCATGTACCGTAAAATCCTAAGTGACAACCCCCTTCCTTCAACCAGGAGATTAAAAAAAATGGTTCATGGCTGGGTCTTCCAACACGACAATGACCCAAAACATATAGCCAAGGCAACAAGAGAGTGGCTCAAAAAGAAGCACATTAAGGTCAAAGAGTGGCCTAGCCAGTCTCCAGACCTTAATCCCATAGAAAACTTATGGAGGGAGCTGAAGCTCCGAGTTACCAAGCGACAGCCTCAAAATCTCAATGATTTAGAGATGATCTGCAAAGAGGAGTGGACCAAAATTCCTCCTGACATGTGTGTAAACCTCATCATCAACTACAAAAAACATCTGACTGCTGTGCTGCCAACAGAGGGTTTTGCCACTAAGTATTAAAGATAACCTGTCACCTAAAATATGCGTTCTGACCTATCAGCAGACGCATATGTGCCCTAATTACACCTTCCTACCCATCCCTGTGTTAAAAAATTGTATAATATGAAAGTAATAAAAAATGTTTTATTACCTTCATATCTCATATGTGAATAGCAGGGAATATGGTCACAGGGGCGGCGCCTTGCCCTGCATACTTTCCGTGGTATCACGCCCCTGTGGGCGTGATACCATGGAGTCACATGAGCAAGGTCCCCGTCGCTCATTCTATCCTGCGTGCATTGCGGCAGGCTTCATTTCCGAGTGTTCACGCACCGGCTTCAGACGCGCACTGCGCATGCGCAGTGCGCGTCTGAAACTGACAAGGAGAACCCGGAAGAGAAGCCTGCGGCAATAGTAAGTGTAAACGCGCGCAGGATAGAATGAGTGACGGTGACGTTGCTCATGTGACTCCATGGTATCACGCCCACAGGGGCGTGATACCATGGAAAGTATGCAGGGCCCCTGTAACCATATTACCTGCTATTTACATAAGAAATATGAAGGTACTAAAACGTTTTTTATTACTTTCATATTATACAATTTTATAATACAGGGATGGGTATGAAGGTGCAATTAGGGCACATATGCATCTGCTGATAGGTCAGAACGCATATTTTAGGTGACCGCTTCCCTTTAAGTCTTGTTTGCCAGAGGGATGAAATACTTATTTCTCTCTGCAAAATGCAAATAAATTTATATAATTTATACAATGTGATTTTCTGGATTTTATTTTGGATATTCTATCTCTAAAATTAACCTACTCTTATAATTATTGACTGTTCATGTCTTTGTCAGTGGGCAAACTTACAAAATTAGCAGCAAAGGGATCAAATATTTATTTCCTTCACTGTAAGTGCGGTATATCATCACTGTATGGGGAACATACAGTATAACATCCCTGTATGGGGAACCCTATACAAAACTATGGTATAACATCCCTGTATAGGGAACACTACACATACAGTGCCTTGCGAAAGTATTCGGCTCCCTTGAATTTTTCAACCTTTTCCCACATATCAGGCCTCAAACATAAAGATACAAATTTTAATGTAATGGTGAAGAATCAACAACAAGTGGGACACAATTGTGAAGTTGAACAAAATGTAGTGCTTACTAGCTGTAGTACCCGGGCGTTGCCCGGGATAGCAACAGTCTCTGTCTGTCTCTCTCCCAGTCTCTGCCGGTCTCTCTCCCAGTCTCTGCCGGTCTCTCTCCCAGTCTCTGCCGGTCTCTCTCCCAGTCTCTGCCGGTCTCTCTCCCAGTCTCTGCCGGTCTCTCTCCCAGTCTCTGCCGGTCTCTCTCCCAGTCTCTGCCGGTCTCTCTCCCAGTCTCTGCCGGTCTCTCTCCCAGTCTCTGCCGGTCTCTCTCCCAGTCTCTGCCGGTCTCTCTCCCAGTCTCTGCCGGTCTCTCTCCCAGTCTCTGCCGGTCTCTCTCCCAGTCTCTGCCGGTCTCTCTCCCAGTCTCTGCCGGTCTCTCTCCCAGTCTCTGCCGGTCTCTCTCCCAGTCTCTGCCGGTCTCTCTCCCAGTCTCTGCCGGTCTCTCTCCCAGTCTCTGCCGGTCTCTCTCCCAGTCTCTGCCGGTCTCTCTCCCAGTCTCTGCCGGTCTCTCTCCCAGTCTCTGCCGGTCTCTCTCCCAGTCTCTGCCGGTCTCTCTCCCAGTCTCTGCCGGTCTCTCTCCCAGTCTCTGCCGGTCTCTCTCCCAGTCTCTGCCGGTCTCTCTCCCAGTCTCTGCCGGTCTCTCTCCCAGTCTCTGCCGGTCTCTCTCCCAGTCTCTGCCGGTCTCTCTCCCAGTCTCTGCCGGTCTCTCTCCCAGTCTCTGCCGGTCTCTCTCCCAGTCTCTGCCGGTCTCTCTCCCAGTCTCTGCCGGTCTCTCTCCCAGTCTCTGCCGGTCTCTCTCCCAGTCTCTGCCGGTCTCTCTCCCAGTCTCTGCCGGTCTCTCTCCCAGTCTCTGCCGGTCTCTCTCCCAGTCTCTGCCGGTCTCTCTCCCAGTCTCTGCCGGTCTCTCTCCCAGTCTCTGCCGGTCTCTCTCCCAGTCTCTGCCGGTCTCTCTCCCAGTCTCTGCCGGTCTCTCTCCCAGTCTCTGCCGGTCTCTCTCCCAGTCTCTGCCGGTCTCTCTCCCAGTCTCTGCCGGTCTCTCTCCCAGTCTCTGCCGGTCTCTCTCCCAGTCTCTGCCGGTCTCTCTCCCAGTCTCTGCCGGTCTCTCTCCCAGTCTCTGCCGGTCTCTGTCAGTCTCTCTCCCAGTCTCTGTCGGTCTCTGTCAGTCTCTCTCCCAGTCTCTGTCGGTCTCTGTCAGTCTCTCTCCCAGTCTCTGTCGGTCTCTGTCAGTCTCTCTCCCAGTCTCTGTCGGTCTCTGTCAGTCTCTCTCCCAGTCTCTGCCGGTCTCTGTCAGTCTCTCTCCCAGTCTCTGCCGGTCTCTGTCAGTCTCTCTCCCAGTCTCTGCCGGTCTCTGTCAGTCTCTCTCCCAGTCTCTGCCGGTCTCTGTCAGTCTCTCTCCCAGTCTCTGCCGGTCTCTGTCAGTCTCTCTCCCAGTCTCTGCCGGTCTCTGTCAGTCTCTCTCCCAGTCTCTGTCGGTCTCTCTCCCAGTCTCTGCCGGTCTCTCTCCCAGTCTCTGCCGGTCTCTCTCCAGTCTCTGCCGGTCTCTCTCCCAGTCTCTGTCGGTCTCTCTCCCAGTCTCTGTCTGTCTCTCTCCCAGTCTCTGTCTGTCTCTCTCCCAGTCTCTGTCTGTCTCTCTCCCAGTCTCTGTCTGTCTCTCTCCCAGTCTCTGTCTGTCTCTCTCCCAGTCTCTGTCTGTCTCTCTCCCAGTCTCTGTCTGTCTCTCTCCCAGTCTCTGTCTGTCTCTCTCCCAGTCTCTGTCTGTCTCTCTCCCAGTCTCTGTCTGTCTCTCTCCCAGTCTCTGTCTGTCTCTCTCCCAGTCTCTGTCTGTCTCTCTCCCAGTCTCTGTCTGTCTCTCTCCCAGTCTCTGTCTGTCTCTCTCCCAGTCTCTGTCTGTCTCTCTCCCAGTCTCTGTCTGTCTCTCTCCCAGTCTCTGTCTGTCTCTCTCCCAGTCTCTGTCTGTCTCTCTCCCAGTCTCTGTCTGTCTCTCTCCCAGTCTCTGTCTGTCTCTCTCCCAGTCTCTGTCTGTCTCTCTCCCAGTCTCTGTCTGTCTCTCTCCCAGTCTCTGTCTGTCTCTCTCCCAGTCTCTGTCTGTCTCTCTCCCAGTCTCTGTCTGTCTCTCTCCCAGTCTCTGTCTGTCTCTCTCCCAGTCTCTGTCTGTCTCTCTCCCAGTCTCTGTCTGTCTCTCTCCCAGTCTCTGTCTGTCTCTCTCCCAGTCTCTGTCTGTCTCTCTCCCAGTCTCTGTCTGTCTCTCTCCCAGTCTCTGTCTGTCTCTCTCCCAGTCTCTGTCGGTCTCTCTCCCAGTCTCTGTCGGTCTCTCTCCCAGTCTCTGCCGGTCTCTCTCCCAGTCTCTGCCGGTCTCTCTCCCAGTCTCTGCCGGTCTCTCTCCCAGTCTCTGCCGGTCTCTCTCCCAGTCTCTGCCGGTCTCTCTCCCAGTCTCTGCCGGTCTCTCTCCCAGTCTCTGCCGGTCTCTCTCCCAGTCTCTGCCGGTCTCTCTCCCAGTCTCTGCCGGTCTCTCTCCCAGTCTCTGCCGGTCTCTCTCCCAGTCTCTGCCGGTCTCTCTCCCAGTCTCTGCCGGTCTCTCTCCCAGTCTCTGCCGGTCTCTCTCCCAGTCTCTGCCGGTCTCTCTCCCAGTCTCTGCCGGTCTCTCTCCCAGTCTCTGCCGGTCTCTCTCCCAGTCTCTGCCGGTCTCTCTCCCAGTCTCTGCCGGTCTCTCTCCCAGTCTCTGCCGGTCTCTCTCCCAGTCTCTGCCGGTCTCTCTCCCAGTCTCTGCCGGTCTCTCTCCCAGTCTCTGCCGGTCTCTCTCCCAGTCTCTGCCGGTCTCTCTCCCAGTCTCTGCCGGTCTCTCTCCCAGTCTCTGCCGGTCTCTCTCCCAGTCTCTGCCGGTCTCTCTCCCAGTCTCTGCCGGTCTCTCTCCCAGTCTCTGCCGGTCTCTCTCCCAGTCTCTGCCGGTCTCTGTCAGTCTCTCTCCCAGTCTCTGTCTGTCTCTGTCTGTCTCTCTCCCAGTCTCTGTCTCTCTCCCAGTCTCTGTCTGTCTGTCTGTCTCTCTCCCAGTCTCTGCCGGTCTCTCTCCCAGTCTCTGCCGGTCTCTCTCCCAGTCTCTGCCGGTCTCTCTCCCAGTCTCTGCCGGTCTCTCTCCCAGTCTCTGCCGGTCTCTCTCCCAGTCTCTGCCGGTCTCTCTCCCAGTCTCTGCCGGTCTCTCTCCCAGTCTCTGCCGGTCTCTCTCCCAGTCTCTGCCGGTCTCTGTCAGTCTCTCTCCCAGTCTCTGTCGGTCTCTGTCAGTCTCTCTCCCAGTCTCTGTCGGTCTCTGTCAGTCTCTCTCCCAGTCTCTGTCGGTCTCTGTCAGTCTCTCTCCCAGTCTCTGTCGGTCTCTGTCAGTCTCTCTCCCAGTCTCTGTCGGTCTCTGTCAGTCTCTCTCCCAGTCTCTGTCGGTCTCTGTCAGTCTCTCTCCCAGTCTCTGTCGGTCTCTGTCAGTCTCTCTCCCAGTCTCTGTCTCTCTCCCAGTCTGTCTGTCTCTCTCCCAGTCTGTCTGTCTCTCTCCCAGTCTGTCTGTCTCTCTCCCAGTCTCTGTCTGTCTCTCTCCCAGTCTCTGTCTGTCTCTCTCCCAGTCTCTGTCTCTCTCCCAGTCTCTGTCTGTCTGTCTGTCTCTCTCCCAGTCTCTGCCGGTCTCTGTCAGTCTCTCTCCCAGTCTCTGTCTGTCTCTGTCTGTCTCTCTCCCAGTCTCTGTCTCTCTCCCAGTCTCTGTCTGTCTGTCTGTCTCTCTCCCAGTCTCTGTCTGTCTCTCTCCCAGTCTCTGCCGGTCTCTCTCCCAGTCTCTGCCGGTCTCTCTCCCAGTCTCTGCCGGTCTCTCTCCCAGTCTCTGCCGGTCTCTCTCCCAGTCTCTGCCGGTCTCTCTCCCAGTCTCTGCCGGTCTCTCTCCCAGTCTCTGCCGGTCTCTCTCCCAGTCTCTGCCGGTCTCTCTCCCAGTCTCTGCCGGTCTCTCTCCCAGTCTCTGCCGGTCTCTCTCCCAGTCTCTGCCGGTCTCTGTCAGTCTCTCTCCCAGTCTCTGCCGGTCTCTGTCAGTCTCTCTCCCAGTCTCTGTCGGTCTCTGTCAGTCTCTCTCCCAGTCTCTGTCTGTCTCTGTCTGTCTCTCTCCCAGTCTCTGTCTCTCTCCCAGTCTCTGTCTCTCTCCCAGTCTCTGTCTGTCTGTCTGTCTCTCTCCCAGTCTCTGTCAGTCTCTCTCCCAGTCTCTGTCAGTCTCTCTCCCAGTCTCTGTCTGTCTCTCTCCCAGTCTCTGTCTGTCTCTCTCCCAGTCTCTGTCTGTCTCTCTCCCAGTCTCTGTCTGTCTCTCTCCCAGTCTCTGTCTGTCTCTCTCCCAGTCTCTGTCTGTCTCTCTCCCAGTCTCTGTCTGTCTCTCTCCCAGTCTCTGTCAGTCTCTCTCCCAGTCTCTGTCAGTCTCTCTCCCAGTCTCTGTCAGTCTCTCTCCCAGTCTCTGTCAGTCTCTCTCCCAGTCTCTGTCAGTCTCTCTCCCAGTCTCTGTCAGTCTCTCTCCCAGTCTCTGTCGGTCTCTCTCCCAGTCTCTGTCGGTCTCTCTCCCAGTCTCTGTCGGTCTCTCTCCCAGTCTCTGCCGGTCTCTCTCCCAGTCTCTGCCGGTCTCTCTCCCAGTCTCTGCCGGTCTCTCTCCCAGTCTCTGCCGGTCTCTCTCCCAGTCTCTGCCGGTCTCTCTCCCAGTCTCTGCCGGTCTCTCTCCCAGTCTCTGCCGGTCTCTGTCAGTCTCTCTCCCAGTCTCTGCCGGTCTCTCTCCCAGTCTCTGCCGGTCTCTGTCAGTCTCTCTCCCAGTCTCTGTCGGTCTCTGTCAGTCTCTCTCCCAGTCTCTGTCGGTCTCTGTCAGTCTCTCTCCCAGTCTCTGTCGGTCTCTGTCAGTCTCTCTCCCAGTCTCTGTCGGTCTCTGTCAGTCTCTCTCCCAGTCTCTGTCGGTCTCTGTCAGTCTCTCTCCCAGTCTCTGTCGGTCTCTGTCAGTCTCTCTCCCAGTCTCTGTCTGTCTCTGTCTGTCTCTCTCCCAGTCTCTGTCTCTCTCCCAGTCTGTCTCTCTCCCAGTCTCTGTCTCTCTCCCAGTCTCTGTCTGTCTGTCTGTCTCTCTCCCAGTCTCTGTCTGTCTCTCTCCCAGTCTCTGTCTGTCTCTCTCCCAGTCTCTGTCTGTCTCTCTCCCAGTCTCTGTCTGTCTCTCTCCCAGTCTCTGTCTGTCTCTCTCCCAGTCTCTGTCTGTCTCTCTCCCAGTCTCTGTCGGTCTCTGTCAGTCTCTCTCCCAGTCTCTGTCGGTCTCTGTCAGTCTCTCTCCCAGTCTCTGTCGGTCTCTGTCAGTCTCTCTCCCAGTCTCTGTCAGTCTCTCTCCCAGTCTCTGTCAGTCTCTCTCCCAGTCTCTGTCTCTCTCCCAGTCTCTGTCTGTCTGTCTGTCTCTCTCCCAGTCTCTGTCGGTCTCTGTCAGTCTCTCTCCCAGTCTCTGTCGGTCTCTGTCAGTCTCTCTCCCAGTCTCTGCCGGTCTCTGTCTGTCTCTCTCCCAGTCTCTGTCTCTCTCCCAGTCTCTGTCTGTCTGTCTGTCTCTCTCCCAGTCTCTGTCAGTCTCTCTCCCAGTCTCTGTCAGTCTCTCTCCCAGTCTCTGTCAGTCTCTCTCCCAGTCTCTGTCAGTCTCTCTCCCAGTCTCTGTCAGTCTCTCTCCCAGTCTCTGTCAGTCTCTCTCCCAGTCTCTGTCAGTCTCTCTCCCAGTCTCTGTCTGTCTCTCTCCCAGTCTCTGTCTGTCTCTCTCCCAGTCTCTGTCTGTCTCTCTCCCAGTCTCTGTCTGTCTCTCTCCCAGTCTCTGTCTGTCTCTCTCCCAGTCTCTGTCTGTCTCTCTCCCAGTCTCTGTCTGTCTCTCTCCCAGTCTCTGTCTGTCTCTCTCCCAGTCTCTGTCTGTCTCTCTCCCAGTCTCTGTCTGTCTCTCTCCCAGTCTCTGTCTGTCTCTCTCCCAGTCTCTGTCTGTCTCTCTCCCAGTCTCTGTCTGTCTGTCTGTCTCTCTCCCAGTCTCTGTCTGTCTGTCTGTCTGTCTCCCAGTCTCTGTCTGTCTGTCTCCCAGTCTCTGTCTGTCTGTCTGTCTCTCTCCCAGTCTCTGTCTGTCTCTCTCCCAGTCTCTGTCTGTCTCTCTCCCAGTCTCTGTCTGTCTCTCTCCCAGTCTCTGTCTGTCTCTCTCCCAGTCTCTGTCTGTCTCTCTCCCAGTCTCTGTCTGTCTCTCTCCCAGTCTCTGTTTGTCTGTCTGTCTCTCTCCCAGTCTCTGTCTGTCTGTCTCCCAGTCTCTGTCTGTCTCCCAGTCTCTGTCTGTCTGTCTGTCTCTCTCCCAGTCTCTGTCTGTCTCTCTCCCAGTCTCTGTCTGTCTCTCTCCCAGTCTCTGTCAGTCTCTCTCCCAGTCTCTGTCAGTCTCTCTCCCAGTCTCTGTCAGTCTCTCTCCCAGTCTCTGTCAGTCTCTCTCCCAGTCTCTGTCAGTCTCTCTCCCAGTCTCTGTCAGTCTCTCTCCCAGTCTCTGTCAGTCTCTCTCCCAGTCTCTGTCTCTCTCCCAGTCTCTGTCTGTCTGTCTGTCTCTCTCCCAGTCTCTGTCTGTCTCTCTCCCAGTCTCTGTCTCTCTCCCAGTCTCTGTCTGTCTGTCTGTCTCTCTCCCAGTCTCTGTCTGTCTCTCTCCCAGTCTCTGTCAGTCTCTCTCCCAGTCTCTGTCAGTCTCTCTCCCAGTCTCTGTCAGTCTCTCTCCCAGTCTCTGTCAGTCTCTCTCCCAGTCTCTGTCAGTCTCTCTCCCAGTCTCTGTCAGTCTCTCTCCCAGTCTCTGTCTCTCTCCCAGTCTCTGTCTGTCTGTCTGTCTCTCTCCCAGTCTCTGTCAGTCTCTCTCCCAGTCTCTGTCTCTCTCCCAGTCTCTGTCTGTCTGTCTGTCTCTCTCCCAGTCTCTGTCGGTCTCTGTCAGTCTCTCTCCCAGTCTCTGCCGGTCTCTGTCTGTCTCTCTCCCAGTCTCTGTCTCTCTCCCAGTCTCTGTCTGTCTGTCTGTCTCTCTCCCAGTCTCTGTCAGTCTCTCTCCCAGTCTCTGTCAGTCTCTCTCCCAGTCTCTGTCTGTCTCTCTCCCAGTCTCTGTCTGTCTGTCTGTCTCTCTCCCAGTCTCTGTCTGTCTGTCTGTCTCTCTCCCAGTCTCTGTCGGTCTCTGTCTGTCTCTCTCCCAGTCTCTGTCTCTCTCCCAGTCTCTGTCTGTCTCTCTCCCAGTCTCTGTCTGTCTGTCTGTCTCTCTCCCAGTCTCTGTCGGTCTCTGTCTGTCTCTCTCCCAGTCTCTGTCTCTCTCCCAGTCTCTGTCTGTCTGTCTGTCTCTCTCCCAGTCTCTGTCAGTCTCTCTCCCAGTCTCTGTCAGTCTCTCTCCCAGTCTCTGTCTGTCTCTCTCCCAGTCTCTGTCTGTCTGTCTGTCTCTCTCCCAGTCTCTGTCGGTCTCTGTCTGTCTCTCTCCCAGTCTCTGTCTCTCTCCCAGTCTCTGTCTGTCTCTCTCCCAGTCTCTGTCTGTCTGTCTGTCTCTCTCCCAGTCTCTGTCTGTCTGTCTGTCTCTCTCCCAGTCTCTGTCGGTCTCTGTCTGTCTCTCTCCCAGTCTCTGTCTCTCTCCCAGTCTCTGTCTGTCTGTCTGTCTCTCTCCCAGTCTCTGTCAGTCTCTCTCCCAGTCTCTGTCAGTCTCTCTCCCAGTCTCTGTCTGTCTCTCTCCCAGTCTCTGTCTGTCTCTCTCCCAGTCTCTGTCTGTCTCTCTCCCAGTCTCTGTCTGTCTCTCTCCCAGTCTCTCCCAGTCTCTGTCTGTCTCTCTCCCAGTCTCTGTCTGTCTCTCTCCCAGTCTCTGTCTGTCTCTCTCCCAGTCTCTGTCTGTCTCTCTCCCAGTCTCTGTCTGTCTCTCTCCCAGTCTCTGTCTGTCTCTCTCCCAGTCTCTGTCTGTCTCTCTCCCAGTCTCTGTCTGTCTCTGTCTGTCTCTCTCCCAGTCTCTGTCTGTCTCTGTCTGTCTCTCTCCCAGTCTCTCCCAGTCTCTGTCTGTCTCTCTCCCAGTCTCTGTCTGTCTCTCTCCCAGTCTCTGTCTGTCTCTCTCCCAGTCTCTCCCAGTCTCTGTCTGTCTCTCTCCCAGTCTCTGTCTGTCTCTCTCCCAGTCTCTGTCTGTCTCTCTCCCAGTCTCTGTCTGTCTCTCTCCCAGTCTCTGTCTGTCTCTCTCCCAGTGTCTGTCTCTCTCCCAGTCTCTGTCGGTCTCTGTCTGTCTCTCTCCCAGTCTCTGTCTCTCTCCCAGTCTCTGTCTGTCTCTCTCCCAGTCTCTGTCTGTCTGTCTGTCTCTCTCCCAGTCTCTGTCTGTCTCTCTCCCAGTCTCTGTCTGTCTCTCTCCCAGTCTCTGTCTGTCTCTCTCCCAGTCTCTGTCTGTCTCTCTCCCAGTCTCTGTCTGTCTCTCTCCCAGTCTCTGTCTGTCTCTCTCCCAGTCTCTGTCTGTCTCTCTCCCAGTCTCTGTCTGTCTCTCTCCCAGTCTCTGTCAGTCTCTCTCCCAGTCTCTGTCTCTCTCTCCCAGTCTCTGTCAGTCTCTCTCCCAGTCTCTGTCTCTCTCTCCCAGTCTCTGTCAGTCTCTCTCCCAGTCTCTGTCAGTCTCTCTCCCAGTCTCTGTCAGTCTCTCTCCCAGTCTCTGTCAGTCTCTCTCCCAGTCTCTGTCAGTCTCTCTCCCAGTCTCTGTCAGTCTCTCTCCCAGTCTCTGTCAGTCTCTCTCCCAGTCTCTGTCTGTCTCTCTCCCAGTGTCTGTCTCTCTCCCAGTCTCTGTCGGTCTCTGTCTGTCTCTCTCCCAGTCTCTGTCTCTCTCCCAGTCTCTGTCTGTCTCTCTCCCAGTCTCTGTCTGTCTGTCTGTCTCTCTCCCAGTCTCTGTCGGTCTCTGTCTGTCTCTCTCCCAGTCTCTGTCTCTCTCCCAGTCTCTGTCTGTCTGTCTGTCTCTCTCCCAGTCTCTGTCAGTCTCTCTCCCAGTCTCTGTCAGTCTCTCTCCCAGTCTCTGTCAGTCTCTCTCCCAGTCTCTGTCAGTCTCTCTCCCAGTCTCTGTCAGTCTCTCTCCCAGTCTCTGTCAGTCTCTCTCCCAGTCTCTGTCTGTCTCTCTCCCAGTGTCTGTCTCTCTCCCAGTCTCTGTCTGTCTCTCTCCCAGTCTCTGTCTGTCTCTCTCCCAGTCTCTGTCTGTCTCTCTCCCAGTCTGTCTGTCTCTCTCTCCCCGTCTCTGTCTCTCTCTCCCCGTCTCTGTCTCTCTCTCCCCGTCTCTGTCTCTCTCTCCCCGTCTCTGTCTCTCTCTCCCCGTCTCTGTCTCTCTCTCCCCGTCTCTGTCTCTCTCTCCCCGTCTCTGTCTCTCTCTCCCCGTCTCTGTCTCTCTCTCCCCGTCTCTGTCTCTCTCTCCCCGTCTCTGTCTCTCTCTCCCCGTCTCTGTCTCTCTCTCCCCGTCTCTGTCTCTCTCTCCCCGTCTCTGTCTCTCTCTCCCCGTCTCTGTCTCTCTCTCCCCGTCTCTGTCTCTCTCTCCCCGTCTCTGTCTCTCTCTCCCCGTCTCTGTCTCTCTCTCCCCGTCTCTGTCTCTCTCTCCCCGTCTCTGTCTCTCTCTCCCCGTCTCTGTCTCTCTCTCCCCGTCTCTGTCTCTCTCTCCCCGTCTCTGTCTCTCTCTCCCCGTCTCTGTCTCTCTCTCCCCGTCTCTGTCTCTCTCTCCCCGTCTCTGTCTCTCTCTCCCCGTCTCTGTCTCTCTCTCCCCGTCTCTGTCTCTCTCTCCCCGTCTCTGTCTCTCTCTCCCCGTCTCTGTCTCTCTCTCCCCGTCTCTGTCTCTCTCTCCCCGTCTCTGTCTCTCTCTCCCCGTCTCTGTCTCTCTCTCCCCGTCTCTGTCTCTCTCTCCCCGTCTCTGTCTCTCTCTCCCCGTCTCTGTCTCTCTCTCCCCGTCTCTGTCTCTCTCTCCCCGTCTCTGTCTCTCTCTCCCCGTCTCTGTCTCTCTCTCCCCGTCTCTGTCTCTCTCTCCCCGTCTCTGTCTCTCTCTCCCCGTCTCTGTCTCTCTCTCCCCGTCTCTGTCTCTCTCTCCCCGTCTCTGTCTCTCTCTCCCCGTCTCTGTCTCTCTCTCCCCGTCTCTGTCTCTCTCTCCCCGTCTCTGTCTCTCTCTCCCCGTCTCTGTCTCTCTCTCCCCGTCTCTGTCTCTCTCTCCCCGTCTCTGTCTCTCTCTCCCCGTCTCTGTCTCTCTCTCCCCGTCTCTGTCTCTCTCTCCCCGTCTCTGTCTCTCTCTCCCCGTCTCTGTCTCTCTCTCCCCGTCTCTGTCTCTCTCTCCCCGTCTCTGTCTCTCTCTCCCCGTCTCTGTCTCTCTCTCCCCGTCTCTGTCTCTCTCTCCCCGTCTCTGTCTCTCTCTCCCCGTCTCTGTCTCTCTCTCCCCGTCTCTGTCTCTCTCTCCCCGTCTCTGTCTCTCTCTCCCCGTCTCTGTCTCTCTCTCCCCGTCTCTGTCTCTCTCTCCCCGTCTCTGTCTCTCTCTCCCCGTCTCTGTCTCTCTCTCCCCGTCTCTGTCTCTCTCTCCCCGTCTCTGTCTCTCTCTCCCCGTCTCTGTCTCTCTCTCCCCGTCTCTGTCTCTCTCTCCCCGTCTCTGTCTCTCTCTCCCCGTCTCTGTCTCTCTCTCCCCGTCTCTGTCTCTCTCTCCCCGTCTCTGTCTCTCTCTCCCCGTCTCTGTCTCTCTCTCCCCGTCTCTGTCTCTCTCTCCCCGTCTCTGTCTCTCTCTCCCCGTCTCTGTCTCTCTCTCCCCGTCTCTGTCTCTCTCTCCCCGTCTCTGTCTCTCTCTCCCCGTCTCTGTCTCTCTCTCCCCGTCTCTGTCTCTCTCTCCCCGTCTCTGTCTCTCTCTCCCCGTCTCTGTCTCTCTCTCCCCGTCTCTGTCTCTCTCTCCCCGTCTCTGTCTCTCTCTCCCCGTCTCTGTCTCTCTCTCCCCGTCTCTGTCTCTTTCCCCGTCTCTGTCTTTTTCCCCGTCTCTGTCTCTTTCCCCGTCTCTGTCTGTCTGTGTCGGTCTTGCTCTGTCTCTTTGACTGTCTGTCTCTTTCTCTGTTTCTTTCCCTGCGGACATACATACATACATACACACACACATACACTCAGCTTTATATATTAGATTTTAAACCTTTTTAAAAAATAAATAACTGAATAGTGGGCGTGCTATATTATTCGTTCCCTTTACTTTCAGTGCAGAAAACTCACTCCAGAAGTTCATTGAGGATCTCTGAATGATCCAATGTTGTCCTAAATGACTGATGATGATAAATGTAATCCACCAGTGTGTAATCAAGTCTCCGTATCAATGCATCTGCTCTGTGATAGTCTCAGTGTTCTGTTTGAAGCGCAGATAGCATCATGAAGACAAAGGACCACAACAGGCAGGTCCGTGATACTGTTGTGGAGAAGTTTAAAGCTGGATTTGGTTACAAAAACATTTCCAAAACTTTAAACATCCCAAGGAGCACTGTGCAAGCGATCATATTGAAATGGATGAAGTATCATATTACTGCAAATCTACCAAGACCCGGCCGTTCATCCAAACTTTTATCTTAAACAAGGAGAAGACTGATGAGAGATGCAACCAAGAGGTCCATGATCACTCTTGATGAACTGCAGAGCTGAGGTGGGAGAGTCTGTCCATAGGACAACAATCAGTCGTACACTGCACAAATCTGGCCTTTATGGAAGAGTGGCAAGGAGAAAGACATTTCTCAAAGATATCCATAAAAAGTGTCGTTAAAGTTTGCCACAAGTCACCTGGGAGACACACCAAACATGTGGAAGAAGGTGCTCTGGTCTGATGAAACCAAAATTGAACTATTTGGGCACAATGCCAAACAATATGATTGGCGTAAAAGCAACAAAGATCATCACCCGGAACACACCATCCCCACTGTCAAACATGCTGGTGGCAGCATCATGGTTTGGGCCTGCTTTTCTTCAGCAGGGACAGGGAAGATAGTTAAAATTGATGGGAAGATGGATGGAGCCAAATACAGGATCATTCTTGAAGAAAACCTGTTGGAGTCTGAAAAAGATCTGAGACTGGGACGGAGATTTGTCTTCCAACAAGACAATGATCCCAAAAATAAAGCAAAATCTACAATGGAATGGTTCACAAATAAACGTATCCAGGTGTTAGAATGGCCAAGTCAAAGTCCAGACCTGAAGCTAATTGAGAATCTGTGGAAAGAGCTAAAAACTGATGTTTACAAACGCTCTCCCTCCAACCTCACCCAGCTCGAGCTGTTTGCAAAGGAAGAATGGACAAAAATCTCAGTTTCTCAATGTGCAAAACTGATAGAGACATACCCCAAGCGACTTGCAGCTGTAATCGCAGCAAAAGGTGGCGCTACAAAGTATGAAAGGGAACCTGTCACCAGTCTTTTGATTATTAAACCAAAAGTGTCACCTTCTGCAGCTCCTGGGCTGCATTCTATGAAGGTGCACCTTGTTGCTGTCCCCACTTGCAGATCGCAAAAAGAACTTTATAAAAGCTCACCGTTTTGTATGCTAATGAGCTGTGTTGGCCAGATGGGCGGGCTCTATTTCGGCTCCTGTCCCTCCTTTTGGCCTTGCTCGCCGTCCTCCTGTCATGATTGACAAGCCGCTGTCATCATCCACGTTGCTGGCCAAGTCTCGCACAGGCGCAGTTCGCTCTGCCCCTATCATGGGTCGAGCAGAAAAGAGTTTCCCTCGCGCGCGCCGCTGATGTATCTGCGCCTGCGTGATACTTGGCTTTTGTTTGTACTGTGCTTCTATGGATTAAACCCTAAAGATAACTGCAAGTTTTGGAGTGCCAGTCTTATGTTCATATATTATTTGGGTGTGCCATCTCTTGACCAAGCACCTGCAATTTTGAGTGCCACCTGGATATCATTTCTTATTAGCATAGACAACAGTGAGATTTTATAAAGTTCTTTTTGAGGTCTGCAAGTGGGGACAGCAAAAAGGTGAACCTTCATAGAATGCAGCCCAGGAGCTGCAGAAGGTGACACTTTTGGTTTAAGCCTGTATGTGCACGTTGCGTCGTGTCCCTGCAGAAATTTCTGCAGGGATTTGACAGCTCATGTGCGCGTCAAATCGCTGCAGAAAAACTGCATAATGAATGCAGTGTTTCTGCAGAAAAAAAGCCGATTCCATGCGCTCTGGATGCAGCTTCTCCCAATAGACAGAGCAGGAGCTGCACCCAAAGCGCACAAAAGAAGTGACAAGTTACTTCTTAGAACGCAGCGACTTGGAACAAAATTTTGGCATCCAAATCGCTGCGCTGAAACGCAACGTGCGCACGTCTCATGCACAATCTAAATAGATTGTGCAGGGGACGCAAGTCGCATGCATTTACGCTGCGGTGCACTACGCAGCGTAAATGCATGAAATTCGGCAACGTGCGCATGAGCCCTTATAGTCAAAAAACTGGTGGCAGGTTCCCTTTAACTTAAAGGGAACGAATAATATTGCACGTCACACTTTATTTTTTAAAAAAAAAGTTTAAAATAAGCAATACATTTCGCTCAACTTCACAATTGTGTCCCACTTGTTGTTGAGTCTTCACCATAAGGCTATGTGCCCACGTTCCGTTCTGTCCCTGCAGAAATTTCTGCAGCGATTTGAACAGCACACGTGCGCTTCAAATCGCTGCAGAAACACTGCGTAATGAATGCCGTGAAAAATGACATTTTTGTGTACTCACCGTGAGGCCCTGTGCGCACTTACCAGATTTTGCCGCGGATTTTCTGCGGATTTGCTGCATGTTTCGCTGCACAAAATGTTCATAACATCTCTGCAGTGAATCACCAGCAAAACCTATGGGAAAAAAAAATCCTGTGCGCACTAGGCGGATTTTGACAGCTGCATGTTTTGCTGCGGGATTCCCGCAGCAAAAACAATTGCATGTCAATTCTTTTTCGCACGTCGCTGCGGGATTTCACTCCATTGACTCCAATGTAATCGTGAAATCCTGCAGGGAATAACGCAGGCAGCAAATTCTGTGCGGTTCACTGTGTTTTCCTGCGTTATTCCCTGCGGTATTTCGCAGTTTACCTGCGGTAATGTACATCGCTTGCCTGCGGTTTTGCAGGGAAGTGATGTCATTATGACAGGAAGAGGAAGCGGAGCAGAGAGCACACACACAGATCACAGACACAGACATAGAACACAGACACAGACATATAGAACACACATAGAAAGCAAACGTAAATATAGAAAACAAAACACCTGGGCTCCGCCGTATTTTTACCGTCCAGCCGAGGTAAGCACACAGCGGCGGTCCAGTATTCTCAGGCTGGGGAGGGAGAGGGGCAGGGTTAATGTCCCCCGCCTCCCTCCCACAGCCAAGAAAATCAGCCGCAGCTGCCCCGGGACTGTCGCATGCATTATGCGACAGTACCGGAGTGTCCCCGGCTCTTCTTGTTGCCGTGATGCAGTTGCAATCAAGGTAATGTAAGGAGTTAATGGCGGCGATCACCGCCATTAACTCCAGGCTTGATCATGGCAGCGTCTATGAGACAGCTGACATGATCAACCCGTAAGTAAAGTGAAAAAACACATACACCGAAAAATCCTTTATTTTAAATAAAACACAAATAAGCCTCGTTCACCCTTTTATTAACCCCTCCCGAAACAAAGCTCCGGCGTAATCCACAGCTCCGGCGTCCTGCGATGCTTGCATCCAGCTGCGACTGACAGACACTGCTGAATGCAGCCTCGCAGCGAGACAGCAGAGGTAACCACAGGGCATTTCCCACGGCCGGTAATGTGAACTCACTGCCGACCGTGAGAAATGCAGTGTGTGCTCACAGGGACTCGATCTATCCCTCTATCTATCCTTCTCTCTATCCCTCTGTCTGTCTATATCTATTCTTCTGTCTATTTCTCTATCTCAGAATGAAATTACTTTTTTTTTTTTTCAATGTGCTTTATTGCATTGAATGCAATAAAGCACATGTACCAACCCACACGCGGCAATACCGCGAACAATACCGCGGTAAAACCGCAGCAAACCGCATGCTGTTTTCGGGTGCGGTTTGCTGCGGTTTTTTACCGCGGGTGCGGTAATCTTTGAATACCTGTGGAATTTTCTTGAGAAAATTCCATTTTCCAGTGCACACAGGGCCTAAAATGTCTTCCTTTGAGCCTTTCATTGGGGGACATAGACAGTGGGTATTATGATGTCTCCAGGGAGGCGTGACACTAGATTTGAAAAAGTGTTAGCTCCCCCCCCACAGCATATACCCTAGCTAGGCAGGAAACTAGCTCAGTTTGATGTAAAAGCAGTGGGAGAAGGACAACCAAAACCACAAGGGTGGGAGCTGTGTCCCCCAATGAAAGGCTCCAAGGAAGACATTTTACGGTGAGTACACAAAAATGTCATTTCCTTTCTCGCCTTTTCATTTGGGGACACAGACAGTGGGATGTCCCAAAGCAGTCCCTGGGTGGGAACTGAACAATTAACAGTGTATAACATCAGACTAAGAGCTGACTAACGACTGCAACTGCAGTGAACACATCAAAACACTGTCAAAAAAACGAACAGTGGCCACTTATAAATGGGCCACTGCCGCCTGAAGGACTTGTCTTCCAAGAGCAGCATCCGCGAAGGCATGCGTATGCACCCTGTAGAATTTTGTAAACGTGTGCACACTGGACCAGGTAGCGGCCTTGCAAAATTGGGCCACCGAAGCCTGATGGCGGATAGCCCAGGAAGCACCCACTGCTCGCGTAGAGTGGGGCAGCACAGATTGAGGAGGAACAAAACCTCGTGCTTTGTATGCCTAGCAGATGGCAGTCCTGATCCATCGAGAAATCGTGGATTTAGAAGCCTGGTTGCCCGTTTTGTGTCCTTCTGAGAGGATGAAGAGAGCATCGGACTTGCGCAACGGTGCTGTTCTGGAGATGTAGATCCGCAGAGCCCTGACTAGATCCAGAGTGTGAAGGGCTTTTTCAAGGAGTGGACCGGGGCCGGGCAGAATGACGGCAACACAATGTCCTCGTTTAAGTGGAAAGAAGATACTACCTTCAGAAGAAAGGCGGGGGACGGCCGAAGGACCACCATATCATGATGGAATATCAGGTAAGGTGAGCGACAGGAAAGGGACGCCAGTTTGGACACTCGCCTGATAGAGGTGATAGCGACTAAAAAGGCAACCTTCCAAGACAGTCGTTGAAGAGAGATTTCTCTCAGAGGTTCGAAGGGAGGAAGCTGAAGATCCAGAACCAGATTCAGATCCCAGGGATCTATGGGGTGGCGATAAGGAGGGACCAAATGCGCTACCCCTTGAAGAAAGGTACGGACCGAAGGACGAGAAGCCAGCTGCTTCTGGAAAAATATTGACAAGGCAGAAACTTGTCCCTTAAGGGTACTGAGAGCCAGTCCCGAGTCCAGACCATCTTGCAGAAAGGCAAGAACATTAGGAATGGAAAAGGCAAGGGGCGACAGATTAGGACGGTCACACCAGGAAAGATAGGTCTTCCAGGTCCTGTGATAGATACTGGCGGAGGAGGGCTTCCGAGCATTAAGCATGGTATGAACTACCTTAGAAGAAAGACCTGCTTTGGCTAGAATCAAGGATTCAAGTGCCACACCGTCAAATGCAGCTGTGCTGTATTCTGGTGGAATATTGGACCTTGCGACAGAAGATCCGGGCGGTCGGGTAGACAACAGGGAGTGTCGCTGAGAAGTTGGAGAAGCTCTGGGTACCAGGCTCTCCTGGGCCAATCCGGTGCTACGAGGATTCCCTCCGCTTTGATTTTCTTGATTACTCTCGGAATGAGAGAAAGCGGAGTGAAGATGTAGGGTAGGCGAAACTGCGACCACGGAAAGACTAGAGCGTCGGAGCCGAGCGCTAGCGGGTCTCTCGACCGGGATATGAAGGGATGTATTTTGGCGTTCATCCGAGAAGCCATGAGATCCACATCTGGGAGTCCCCAATGAAGAGTGATCTGATGGAACACTTCGTCGTGGAGGGACCATTCCCCTGCCGCTAGACTTTGTCTGATGAGAAAGTCTGCGGCCCAGTTGTCTACCCCCGGAATATGGACAGCTGAAATAATGGGAATGTGCATCTTTGCCCAAAGAAGAATCCTGGATACTTCTTTCATCGCTGCCCTGCTGCGAGTTCCTCCCTGACAGTTGATGTAAGCCACAGCCGTGGCATTGTCTGACTGTATCCAAACAGGGAGGCCCAATAGTAAGGGCTGAAAGTTCTGAAGGGCCAAAAATATGGCTCTGATCTCGAGAACGTTGATGTGCAGGGAGCGCTCGGAAGGAGACCAGCGTCCGTGAACAGTGTGGTGGAGAAACACCGCCCCCCAGCCTATCAGGCTGGCATCCTTCGTGACTACTTGCCAGTGGACAGGGCGGAAGGACTTCCCTTGTGATACGGATGAGACTTGAGTACACCAGACGAAGGAGCTGCGCGCAGTCCGAGATAGGCGGACTGACCGGTCTAGAGAAGCTGGATTCTTGTCCCAGGAGGATAGAAGATCCAGTTGTAGAGGGCGCAGATGGAATTGGGCAAAAGACAAAGCTTCCATGACTGCCACAATCTTGCCTAACTCTCTCATCCCTTTCCGAAAAGATGTGTAACGGCTGGAGCAGAGGGATTGGGCGGCCCGGATCAGGGAAGACCTCTTGTTTTCTGGAAGAAAAACCCGGGACTGAGCCGTGTCTATCAGCATACTTAAAAAGGTGATGCGCTGATCAGGAATGAGGGATGACTTGTTGAAGTTGATAAGCCACCCTAGCCTTGACAGCGTGTCTAGGCAAATCTGCACGCTTTCTGAGCAGACTTGAAGAGAGCTCCCTTTGACAAGTAGGTCGTCCAAATAGGGAATGACCAGGATGCCTCTGGGGTGTAAAACGGACATGACGGCCGCCATGACCTTTGTGAACACCCGAGGCGCAGTGGCCAGTCCAAAGGGGAGGGCCCTGAATTGGAAATGACGGTGTCCTACGGCAAAACGAAGGAACTGTTGATGAGATACACATATGGGAATGTGTAAATAAGCATCTTGAACGTCTATGGAAGCTAGGAATTCTCCCGGTTCCATGGCAGCTAGCACCGCTCTCAATGATTCCATTCGGAAAGTCCGAATCCGTACGGATCTGTTCAGTCTTTTGGAGGTCCAAGATAGGACGGATAGAGCCATCTTTTTTGGGGGCGACAAAAAGGTTTGAATAGAAACCCTTGACGCACTGTTCCAGGGGCACTGGAATGATAACATTTGCTTTCTGGAAAGAGGCTATGGTCTGAAATAAGGCCTGGCTTTGCGTTTTGGACTTTGGAAGACGAGAACGCACAAACCTGTTGGCCGGCAGGGAATGGAAATCGATCTTGTAACCTGAGGTGACGATTTCTCGAACCCAAGCATCGTGAGTGTGGTCTAGCCAGATATCCCGTAAAAGCAGAAGCCGCCCTCCAACAGGAGTCGGATCTGAGGGATACCTGGCGTCATGCTGAGGTTGCCTGTACAGGGCGAGGTCCTTTGGGTTTAGATTGCTTGGAGTGGGAACGCCAGGAAGAGCCCCTTGAGGGACTGTATCCTCGATCTGAGCGTTGAGACTCTCCTTGGGCTGATGGTTTTTGAGGAGCGGGCCGAAAGGACTGCCTGCGCCAAGAAGATTTTTTAAAATTCCTGGATACAGGCCGCTTTTGTGGTAGAATGGTACTTTTACCACCCGTCGTCTCAGATATGAGTTTGTCCAAGGATTCTCCAAACAGATGAAGGCCATGGAAGGGGAGTGTGGACAGGGATTTCTTGGAGGCACTGTCCGCGTTCCATATCTTTAACCAAAGGACTCTGTGGGCAAAGACAGCATTGGCTGCGGTTAGGGCTGACAAACTAGCTGCATCTAGGGAGCCGTGAAGAAAATAATTAGAGGCTAGAGAGAACAAATCAAGGATCTCAAAAGCCTCCGGAGGAATATTACAAGAGCGAATCATCCTGGGCAGGTTCTTACTCCACACACCCATAGCTCTCGCGACCCATGTCAAGGCAAACAGGGGGAGAAGAGAGGAGCCCGAAGCCTGGAAAATAGATTTGACCGCAGCATCAACTGTGCGGTCGGACGAGTCCTTGAGAGACGCGTTGTCTAAAACAGACATGACCGTGTGTTTAGCCAGTCTGGATACTGGCGGATCCACAACAGGCGGTACTGTCCAGGTCTTAACCATTTCAGATGGAAAGGGATAAGCGAATGAAGTGAAGGGTTTTTTATTAAACCTTCTATCAGGGTGATCCCACCGTTTTGATATGATTTGACGAAAAATCGGATCCTGGGCAAAGAACTTCGGAGGCTTCTTGGCCCGCTTGATTGCCGACTGAAAAGTCGGGTCCGGAGGCTGATCAGAAATCGACACAGTGATTGACAGCCGAAATTACTGTGTCTTCTGTATAACTAGGCTCAGAAAGGACATCTGAATCAGGGTCAGAGTCTTGTGAATCGTGACTACTAAAAGTCACGGAACCTCGGTCAGACTGACCATCGTCCGAGTCGGATGAGGCGTAGAGTTCGCAATGGCGCCTTTTGGAAACAGCCTTTTTACGTTCTGGGGAAGAGGGACCAGATGAAGCAGGCGGGCTCCTCTGAGGGAGCTGAGCCGGGGGAAGGCTGTGGGAGCCTGTGGAAGGCTGGGATATGTGAGCAGCAAGGTCCTCTATCCTTTTGGACATTAGAAGAGCCCATGCAGGAATTACGTCATCAGACGGGGTGCTGCCTGGCCGGTGGCCGGAGCAGAGTCCAAAGACTGCACGGCATCCTGGTCCGGCAACGGGGTCTGTTATGACACGGTAGTAGGGGCATCGCAGCCCCGGCATAGTGGATAGCTTCGGCCATTAGAAAACGAGCGTCCACAGGTGGTACAAGCATAGTACAGGTCCGTAGAGGATGCCTGGGAAGGTTTATCACCCTTGCGGTTACGCATGTCCGCAAAAGAGTCCTACAGTCCTAGGTAAGGGTTACGCCGCTGTACTAAGAGTGAGGAGCCACTAGCAGTATTATAAAGTGACTGATATGTACAGCCGGTATATACCGAAAGCAAAATGGCATATACTGTCAAACAGTCAGCATATACCTGCAGGCAGAGCCAGTATATACCGCTAACAGCTGATATACACCGCTAGCCAGCAGGCACACACCGCTAGAGAGACAGCGATATACCGCTGAGCAGAACGGTATACAGCGCTGCAGAAGTGCAGAGCCAAGGAGGCGATCTCACCCGTGTCTGCTCCCCACGTGGAAGATGGCGTCCAGCGTTCCTGGCAGCATGGAGGGGAGAGGCGGCCCCCGGAGGCTGATTAGTCCCAGCCCCGGGACCAAACGTGACGGCCAATCAGAAGGAGAGCTGCTGCTAACTGAGGGAGCGGCTTCCAGAGCAGTGAGAGGGGGCGTTGCTAGAATGCAGGCCGACTCCGGGGGCTAAATTAATGAGGCTCCCCGGGATCACGGCCTGCATCACCCCACCGGCGCCTTTTCAGGCGGCGGTTTGGATGCAGGGGACAGAGGACTAGTCGTTTCCCTACCTGCTCCTGGCTCCGTTTGAAGACGCGTCGGTCCGGGGATGCGGGGATCTCTGGGATGCATCTTCGGCTCAAGGCTGAACCAGGTTCTCGGCTCTGCTTAGCCCTCTGGAGCTACCTTGGTGTGAGGTGCTTCCAGGGAGTCTGGAGGGGTACGCAGACCCGACCACTTGGGTGCGAAGGAAGACTGACGGCTTGTGCACGCCAGGTTTCCTCTGCCCGTAAGCGGGGGGGATCGAGGGTGGCAAGGCACCCTGGTATTGCCCTATAATCAAAAATAGAAAGTAAAAAATAAAAAATAAGAAATAAAAAATAAGCTGGCCTAAGGCACCCTGGTAGGGCTCAGGCCAGACATGTCAGCCTCCCTGCTGACACTAGAGAAAAACTGAGCTAGTTTCCTGCCTAGCTGGGGTATATGCTGTGGGGGGAGGAGCTAACACTTTTTCAAATCTAGTGTCACGCCTCCCTGGAGACATCATAATACCCACTATCTGTGTCCCCAATGAAAAGACGAAAAAGGAAAGCCGAATTCATGCGCTCTGGATGCAGCCCCCACCATAGACAGTGCGCGACCTGCATCCAAAGTGCACGGAATAAGTGACATGTTGCTTTTAGAACGCAGCGGTTTGGCAGCATACAAATCGCTGTGTGCTAAAACGCAACGTGCGCATGGATAATGCACAATCTTCATAGATTGTGCAGGGGACGAAGGACGCATGCAGTTACGCTGCAGTTCAATACGCAGCGCAACTGCATGCAAATACGCAACGTGGGCACAGAGCCTTACAATAAAATCTTTATCTTTATGTTTGAAGCCTGAAATGTGGGAAAAGAATGAAAAATTCAAGGGGGCCGAATATATTTCACAAGGCACTAATCACAGGCGGAAAAGGAGTGTAACATGCAAATATTTTTATTAATATAAAATTTAATCAAGTTACTTTCAATGAAAGGTTGCATCAAAATCAAGAATATAATATGGAAAAAGAGGACAGTGAACATGCATAATCCATGGTAACAGTATATGATAGTCAATATAGAGGGTGGACTAAAATCACATTTAATTATCAAAAAGTAAAGTGCAAGTGCATTTGCAAATTACCCAATTATAGTAGCAAGGAAGATGTAGGCTGCATAAAGATAGTATTAGTCAAAGCTAGTCAGACAATATTAATGTACTATTAAACGTAAAGATTCTGACCCGCACTATAGTAGGGGAATATATATATATATATATATATATATATATATATATATATATATATATATATATATATATATATATATATATATAATTGCCTTAGTCTGTCTGTCTGGCTCCAAAATTGTGTCCTTACAGTGACACAAAGCTGATTGGCCGCTAGGCTCGCCATGGCCCCACCCCCCCGCACGGATTGGCCGCTCGCCCAGGCAACTCGCCCACGCCCCGCCCCCCTCACGCAATGCACGCTCGCTCTGGCCCCGCCCCCCGCATTCCCCGAACCGACAGACACGGAGCCACGACTCCCAGGTGAGTACTGTACCCCCGGGAGCCAACATCAGCGTACGCCGCCAACCCAGCCGACACATACCCTCGCATTGCTGGGGTTGCCGCCGTATGCTGGTGTGGGCTCCCGTGCGAGCGGGGGACGGGATACGCTGGTAACCATGGTAGCATAGTTACCAGCGCATCAAGGTCCTGCAGCGGCGGAACATATACACACACACACGCACATAACAACACAAACACATACACACACACACACATCAGATCACACTCACTCTCACACACACATCACATCGCATCCACACACTCACAACATCCTGGGATATCGCTTGCTTCTCGGCGGCGATACTGTGCAGTGAACTTCCAGGACCTGCCGGAGGATCACATGGCCAGAAGCATGTGGTATCTCCGTATGTTGTGAGTGTGAGCGCGTATGTGCAATATCGTCAATGTGTGTGTGCGTGAGTGTATGCGATCGGGCGTGTGTGAGTGTATGCGATCGGGCGTGTGTGAGTGTGATCGGATCTGTGTCGGCAGAGGAGCACGGCGTGCTGGAGGAGGCTGGGAGGAGAGAGGCTGATCCTGGGGAAGGCTGGGCGGGGGAGGCTAAGAGAAGAGAGGCTGATGCTGGGGACAGAAAAGGCTGATGCTGGGAGGAGAGAGGCTGATGCTGGGAGGAGAGAGGCTGATGCTGGGAGGAGAGAGGCTGATGCTGAGGAAGGCTGGGAGGGGGAGGCTGAGAGAAGAGAGGCTGATGCTAGGGACAGAAAAGGCTGATGCTGGGAGGAGAGAGGCTGATGCTGGGAGGAGAGAGGCTGATGCTGCGGGCAGAGAGGCTGATGCTGCGGGCAGAGAGGCTGATGCTGCGGGCAGAGAGGCTGATGCTGCGGGCAGAGAGGCTGATGCTGCGGGCAGAGAGGCTGATGCTGCGGGCAGAGAGGCTGATGCTGCGGGCAGAGAGGCTGATGCTGCGGGCAGAGAGGCTGATGCTGCGGGCAGAGAGGCTGATGCTGCGGGCAGAGAGGCTGATGCTGCGGGCAGAGAGGCTGATGCTGCGGGCAGAGAAGCTGATGCTGCGGGCAGAGAGGCTGATGCTGCGGGCAGAGAGGCTGATGCTGCGGGCAGAGATCCTGATGCTGCGGGCAGAGATCCTGATGCTGCGGGCAGAGACCCTGATGCTGCGGGCAGAGAGGCTGATGCTGCGGGCAGAGAGGCTGATGCTGCGGGCAGAGAGGCTGATGCTGCGGGCAGAGAGGCTGATGCTGGTGCAGCATGGGGGATGGAGCACGATGGGGGGTGCGCAGCATGGGGGATGGAGCACGTTTGGGAGTGCGCAGCATGGGGGATGGAGCACGTTTGGGAGTGCGCAGCATGGGGGATGGAGCACGTTTGGAAGTGCGCAGCATGGGGGATGGACCACGTTTGGGAGTGCGCAGCATGGGGGATGGACCACGTTTGGGAGTGCGCAGCATGGGGGATGGACCACGTTTGGGAGTGCGCAGCATGGGGGATGGACCACGTTTGGGAGTGCGCAGCATGGGGGATGGACCACGTTTGGGAGTGCGCAGCATGGGGGATGGACCACGTTTGGGAGTGCGCAGCATGGCGGATGGACCACGTTTGGGAGTGCGCAGCATGGCGGATGGACCACGTTTGGGAGTGCGCAGCATGGCGGATGGACCACGTTTGGGAGTGCGCAGCATGGCGGATGGACCACGTTTGGGAGTGCGCAGCATGGCGGATGGACCACGTTTGGGAGTGCGCAGCATGGCGGATGGACCACGTTTGGGAGTGCGCAGCATGGCGGATGGACCACGTTTGGGAGTGCGCAGCATGGCGGATGGAGCACGTTTGGGAGTGCGCAGCATGGCGGATGGAGCACGTTTGGGAGTGCGCAGCATGGCGGATGGAGCACGTTTGGGAGTGCGCAGCATGGCGGATGGAGCACGTTTGGGAGTGCGCAGCATGGCGGATGGAGCACGTTTGGGAGTGCGCAGCATGGCGGATGGAGCACGTTTGGGAGTGCGCAGCATGGCGGATGGAGCACGTTTGGGAGTGCGCAGCAAGGCGGATGGAGCACGTTTGGGAGTGCGCAGCATGGCGGATGGAGCACGTTTGGGAGTGCGCAGCATGGCGGATGGAGCACGTTTGGGAGTGCGCAGCATGGCGGATGGAGCACGTTTGGGAGTGCGCAGCATGGCGGATGGAGCACGTTTGGGAGTGCGCAGCATGGCGGATGGAGCACGATGGGGAGTGCGCAGTATGGCGGATGGACCACGTTTGGGAGTGCGCAGTATGGCGGATGGACCACGTTTGGGAGTGCGCAGCATGGCGGATGGAGCACGTTTGGGAGTGCGCAGCATGGCGGATGGAGCACGTTTGGGAGTGCGCAGCATGGCGGATGGAGCACGTTTGGGAGTGCGCAGCATGGCGGATGGAGCACGTTTGGGAGTGCGCAGCATGGCGGATGGAGCACATTTGGGGGTGCGCAGCATGGCGGATGGAGCACGATGGGGGGTGCGCAGCATGGCGGATGGAGCACGTTTGGGAGTGCGCAGCATGGCGGATGGAGCATGATGGGGAGTGCGCAGCATGGCGGATGGAGCACGTTTGGGAGTGCGCAGCATGGCGGATGGAGCACATTTGGGGGTGCGCAGCATGGCGGATGGAGCACGATGGGGGGTGCGCAGCATGGCGGATGGAGCACGTTTGGGAGTGCGCAGCATGGCGGATGGAGCATGATGGGGAGTGCGCAGCATGGCGGATGGAGCACATTTGGGAGTGCGCAGCATGGCGGATGGAGCATGATGGGGAGTGCGCAGCATGGCGGATGGAGCACGATGGGGAGTGCGCAGCATGGCGGATGGAGCACGTTTGGGAGTGCGCAGCATGGCGGATGGAGCATGATGGGGAGTGCGCAGCATGGCGGATGGAGCACGATGGGGAGTGCGCAGCATGGCGGATGGAGCACGTTTGGGAGTGCGCAGCATGGCGGATGGAGCATGATGGGGAGTGCGCAGCATGGCGGATGGAGCACGATGGGGAGTGCGCAGCATGGCGGATGGAGCACGATGGGGAGTGCGCAGCATGGCGGATGGAGCACGATGGGGAGTGCGCCGCATGGCGGATGGAGCACGTTTGGGAGTGCGCAGCATGGCGGATGGAGCACGTTTGGGAGTGCGCAGCATGGCGGATGGAGCACGTTTGGGAGTGCGCAGCATGGCGGATGGAGCACGTTTGGGAGTGCGCAGCATGGCGGATGGAGCACGTTTGGGAGTGCGCAGCATGGCGGATGGAGCACGATGGGGAGTGCGCAGCATGGCGGATGGACCACGTTTGGGAGTGCGCAGTATGGCGGATGGACCACGTTTGGGAGTGCGCAGCATGGCGGATGGAGCACGTTTGGGAGTGCGCAGCATGGCGGATGGAGCACGTTTGGGAGTGCGCAGCATGGCGGATGGAGCACGTTTGGGAGTGCGCAGCATGGCGGATGGAGCACGTTTGGGAGTGCGCAGCATGGCGGATGGAGCACGTTTGGGAGTGCGCAGCATGGCGGATGGAGCACATTTGGGGGTGCGCAGCATGGCGGATGGAGCACGATGGGGGGTGCGCAGCATGGCGGATGGAGCACGTTTGGGAGTGCGCAGCATGGCGGATGGAGCATGATGGGGAGTGCGCAGCATGGCGGATGGAGCACATTTGGGAGTGCGCAGCATGGCGGATGGAGCATGATGGGGAGTGCGCAGCATGGCGGATGGAGCACGATGGGGAGTGCGCAGCATGGCGGATGGAGCACGTTTGGGAGTGCGCAGCATGGCGGATGGAGCATGATGGGGAGTGCGCAGCATGGCGGATGGAGCACGATGGGGAGTGCGCAGCATGGCGGATGGAGCACGATGGGGAGTGCGCAGCATGGCGGATGGAGCACGATGGGGAGTGCGCAGCATGGCGGATGGAGCACGTTCGGGAGTGCGCAGCATGGGGGATGCAGCACGATGGGGAGTGCGCAGTATGGCGGATGGACCACGTTTGGGACTGCGCAGCATGGCGGATGGACCACGTTTGGGAGTGCGCAGCATGGGGGATGGAGCACGATGGGGGGTGCGCAACATGGGGGATGGAGCACGATGGGAGGTGCACACCTCCCCCCAACACACACACACACACACACACACACACACACACACACACACACACTGCACAACACACACACACACTGGGAACCACAAACACCGTCCTATACAGACACCCACACACACAGACAACGCTGCACACACATAACACCCAACACACAAACACCGCGGCATACATAAATATACGCACATACCGCACAACACACACATTGCACAAAACATACCTCCCCCCAAAACACACCACACACACAAACCGCGCAACACACACACACACAACGCTACAGAAACACAGCGCTCCACAAACAACGCAACACACATACAACACCGCTCTCACCCCCCGCCACACCCAGACAACACCCAGAACATGTACAGCGCCCTACACAAACACTTGATAAGTACACACAACAACATCTATATATATAACAAAAATCATACATGAACTACACAATACGTAAATTCTAGAATACCCGATGCGTAGAATCGGGCCACCTTCTAGTTATACTATAAATGTACGGCAATCAACCACCACCCCTCATAATGAGCAAACCCAAGATATGTTTCGCTTTCTTACCAGATTGCCATAAAAATGAACCAGCTTCCTCAGGGGGATAACTTAACTTTAAATTAAAGGGGGATGAATAATATTGCACGCCCCACTTTTCAGTTATTTATTTTTTTAAAAAGTTTAAAATAAGCACTACATTTCGTTCAACTTCACAATTGTGTCCCACTTGTTGATGATTCTTCACCATAACATAAAATTTTTATATTTGTTTGAAGCCTGAAATGTGGGAAAAGGTTGAAAAAGTCAAGGGGGTCAAATACTTTCGCAAGGCACTGTAAGTATGGCATAACATCACTGTATGGGGAAGACTACACATAAGTACAGTATAAGATCCCTGTATGGGGAACACTACACATAAGTACAGTATATCATTCCTGTATTGGGAACACTACACATAAGTACGGTATATCATGCCTGTATGGGGAACACTACGCATAAGTACGGTATAACATCCCTATATGGGGAACACTTCACATAAGTACGGTATATCATTCCTGTATGGGGAACACTACACATAAGTACGGAATATCATTCCTGCATGAGGAACACTACACATAAGTACAGTATATCATTCCTGTATGGGGAACACTACACATAAGTATGGTATAACATCAGTATATGGGGAACACTACACATAAGTATGGTATATAATTCCTGTATGAGTAACACTACACATAAGTACGGTAATATCAGTCCTGTATGAGGAACACTACACATAAGTATGGTATATCATTCCTCTATGGGGAACGCTGCACATAAGTATGGTATATCATTCCTGTATTGGAAATACTACACATAAGTACGGTATATCATTCCTGTATGAGGAACACTACACAGAAGTGTTATGATCCGGAACCATGGAAGATCACCATAAATCATTGGTAAAAGGTGACAAGAGCATTGGCAACTAAACTGGCCGCCATCCCCTTACTAACCATCAACACTAGAAGTAGCCGAGGGGTGAACTAACATCCTGTGCACCGCGAACCCAGCCGGAGAACTAGATATCCTAAAGGAAGGAAAGATGAATAACTCTCTGCCTCAGAAAATAGATAAAGAATAGCAAGCCCCCCACATTCAAAGACTGCGGTGATATAGGAAAACACAATACACAGGTAGATGATAGGATTAACAAAAGGTGAGGCCCTATTGACTAAATTGGACAGGATAGGAAAGGGACTGATGGTGGAAAAACCCTGCAAAAATCCAAAAACCTGATTGTACAAAAAGCCCTCAGATCGCTAGATCTGAACTCCGTCCTATACAAGGCGCTCTTGTCATACCAATGAACAGAAAGCAGGAACCATACAAATTCAAGAAGCAACAAACACATGGACTAATAGGGGCAATACTCCAAACATAGCTGCAGGGAGCTTCCCAGCTAAGCAACTGAGAGGGAAAATCCCTGCATGCAAATAAACTGACAATAAACCACAGTAAATGACAAACTCAGATAAGAGCAAAAAGAACCAAACAACAAATAAAGAGCCAAGCACTTACCTGGGGTAGATGTGGTCTGGAGCAGGATGAAGCAGGCTGGTGAACAAAGAACAACTGACATCTGGCATAGCCTGCTAACAGACCAGGGTTTAAATAGGCAGAGAGTTATCAATGGAAACGCCCATTGCTCCACACACCTGGTCACTGTCCAAACCATTCCTGGCCACAAGAGGGAGCCTCACAGCAGCAAAAGCATAACTGACATTCACAACAGTACCCCCCCCCCTTGAGAAGGGGTCACCGAACCCTCACCAACACCACCAGGTCGCTCAGGATGAGCATGATGGAAGGCGCGAACCAACCTGTCCGCATGAATGTCAGAACCCACAACCCAAGAGTTATCCTCCTGCCCATAACCCTTCCATTTCACAAGGTACTGAAGCTGTCGCCTACTGTGACGGGAATGCAGAATTTTTTCAATCTCATACTACAGATCCCCTTGTACCAAAACAGGGTCAGGAGGCGCTGCTGCAGGAACTGTTGGCTCCACATGTCTCTTCAACAAGGACTTATGGAAGACATTGTGAATCTTAAATGACAGGCAGAGTCAAACGGAAAGATACAGGGTTGATAATCTCCGAAATCTTATAAGGTCCAATAAATCTGGGCTTAAATTTAGGAGATGGAACTCTCATAGGAATATTTTTAGAGGACAACCACACCATGTCCCCCACTTTAAACCGGGGACCAACAGTCCGAATTCTTGGGATTGAAACAATTTATCCACTACCTTCCCCCAAATCTGCTGCATTCTGTTTACCACCGAATCCACCCCTGCACAGTCAGACGCCTCAAGCTGCCCCGAGAGGAACCTGGGGTGATACCCAAAATTGCAGAAAAAGGGGGACACAATATGGTAGAGCTAGCTCTATTGTTAAGGGCAAATTCAGCCAAAGGCAAAAACGAAACCCAGTCATCCTGATCCGTAGAAACAAAACACCGTAAATAGGTCTCCAGGGTCTGGTTAGCCCTTTCAGTCTGCCGTTGGTCTGAGGATGAAACGCCGAGGAGAAAGACAGCTGAACACCCAATTTGGAACAAAAAATCCTCCAAAATCTGGATACAAACTGCACCCCTCTGTCAGAAACAATGTTTTAGGGAATACCATGCAAACGAACAACATGTTGGAAAAACAAAGGCACCAACTCTGATGAAGACAGCAACTTAGATAGGGGAACCAAGTGGACCATCTTGGAGAATCTATGACAGATCACCAAAATCACAGTCATTTTCTGAGAGACTTGAAGCTCTGAAATAAAATCCATAGAGATGTGCGTCCAAGGTCTCTTAGGTACCGGCAAAGGTAATAATAGCCCACTAGAACGTGAACAAGAGGGCTTGGACCTAGAACAAACTCCACACGACTGCACAAAACTACGGACATCCCGGGACAGGGAAGGCCACCAAAAAGAGCGGCTCACAAGATCCTGAGTACCAAAAATGCCAGGATGACCCGCCAAAACAGAGCAATGAACCTCAGAGACAACTCGGTCTCTCCATTGGTCCGGGACAAACAGTTTCCCCGTAGGACATTTCTCAGGTTTATCCCCCTGAAATTCCGCCAGTGCCAACCGCAGATCAGGCGAAATGGCCAAGAGAACTACACCATCATTCAGGATAGTAGACGGCTCGACAACCTCCAAAGAGTCAGCACAGAAACTCCTGGAAAGGGCATTGGCCTTAACATTTTTGGTGCCTGGCAAAAAAGAGACCACAAAATTAAACCGGGTAAAAAACAAAGCCCACCTGACCTGCCGAGGATTCAACCTCTTGGCAGATTCCACATAGGTAAGATTCTTGTGGTCCGTAAGTGAAACGCCTGCGCCGGGGCTTGCAGGGCTCGCACGGTCACCGGGCCGGTGGTATTCGGGGGTCAGGCTGTGAGTGGCCCGACCCGGCTTCCGTGACCCCAGCGGGTTTCAATAAAAGGAAAGTCCCAAAGTCAGTCCGGTGTTACAAGGGGGATAAAAGGAGGGTAACGGGGTTCCTGGGGAGCTTGCCATCACTCACGGCGGCCACTGAGGTCTCGGCCTCCTCTGCCACCGCTCTCCCCCAGCAAACGGTACGGGACGGGAACGGAGGATGCAAGCAGCGTTACCCGTGGTATCCGGCCAGGTGTTCAGCCGCCGCTGCACAGTCTCTCTCCGGGGCAGATGTTATAAGCAGCCGGATGGAATCGCTCCCCACGGGTGGAGCGTGGGAGCCCCAGGAGGTTAATGAGACCCAGGGAAACAGTCCTCAGGGACACCGGGGGTACGGGGCGGTAGCATTACTCACACCAGTCACGGAGTGTGGTTCCAGTTTTTCTTTATTTTAAAGTCCGTTCCACATCGCACCTGGGTGCTGGTCCCCGCCGCCTGTAGCCTCTGGTCTGTCCCGGGCAGGTAGGAGGAAGGGGGTCTGGTGAGGTGATCTGTGGGTCCCTCTCTTTCGGTGCGTTAATGCCGTCCCCGTGGCATGGAGCATCTTGGGAACTCGCCGCCTCTCTGTCTCTCTTTTGCACGATAGTGTGGTAGGACCACTACCAGGTACAACACTCTCCAAAGATCCCCAGTCCTCAGCTTTATTCCCTTCCTCAGATGTTATCAGCCCTGGTCTTGTGGCATCTCCTCAGCAGGGAGCTGTTCTATGGAGATCTGCACTCTCCTGCAGCCTCTGATGTTCTGAAGAACTTTGTGTGTGTTCTGCACTAAACTCACTCCTATTCAGGCCCCCCTCCCCTTGGGTTGTCATGGAAACCTGCCCTGTGCAGCCACCTACTCATTAAGGAGACAGGATGAGTCATGATGCTCAAAACTACATGCTGCAAAAGCTATTAACTCCTTCCTGCCAGTGTGATGTGAGTGTGTGTGTGGACTTCACTCCTCCTGCCCGGGAAAAAATGGGGTAACATTTAATACCCTGTAACGACCCAGTTGCAGGGGCGTTACATAAGCACCACAACTTTATGTCTAGCCCCTCCAACCAATGTCTCCACTCTTCAATTGCCCACTTCATAGCCAATAATTCCCCGTTCCCCGCATCATAATTCCGTTCAGAAGGAGCAAACTTCCGAGAGAAAAAGGCACAGGGCTTAAGTTTACACAAAGTAGCGTCTCGTTGAGACAGAACAGCTCCTGCTCCGATCTCTGAGGCATCGATCTCAACCTGAAATGGGCGAGACACATCAGGTTGCTGCAGGACTGGGGCAGAAGTGAATCGCCTTTTAAGCTTCTGGAAGGCCACAATCGCCTCTGGGGTCCAATGCTCAGCATCAGCTCCCTTCTTGGTCAAATCTGTCAGAGGTTTGACAATGGCAGAAAAATTGGCTATAAATTTACGGTAAAAATTAGAAAACCCCAAAAACTGCTGCAGGGATTTTAGGGAAGTCGGTTGCACCCAGTCGTAAATAGCCTGAACCTTAACCGGGTCCATTTCGATAGCGGTGGGAGACAAGATGAAGCCCAAAAAGGAAATCCTTTGCACCCCAAAGAGGCACTTTGACCCCTTAACCTACAGTGCATTATTCTTAAGTATCTGAAAAACAGCCCGTACTTGCCCAACATGAGAGTCCCAATCATTAGAAAAAATCAAGATGTCATCCAAATAGACAATCAAAAATTTAGCAATAAGGTCCCGAAAAATATCATTCATGAAGGCCTGGAAGACGGAGGGGGCATTAGTGAGCCCAAAAGGCATCACTAGGTACTCAAAATGCCCCTCAGGAGTTTTAAAAGCCGTTTTCCATTCATCACCCTCCTTAATACGGATAAGATTATACGCACCCTTAAGATCCAGTTTCGTAAACCATTTGGCACTCTTCACTCTAGAGAAAAGATCAGACATCAGAGGCAAAGGGTACTGATATTTGATCGTAATTTTATTAAAAAGATGGTAATCAATACAAGGTCTCAACGACCCATCTTTCTTAGCAACAAAGAAAAAGCCAGCATCCAAAGGAGAAGAAGAGGGCCGAATGTGCCCCTTCTCCAATGATTCCCTGATGTATGACCGCATGGCATCATGTTCGGGCACAGACAAGTTGAAAATCCGCCCCTTGGGAAATTTACAACCCGGCACCAGCTCAATGGCACAATCACAGTCCCGGTGTGGGGGCAGAGAATCAGATTCCTGGTCATTAAATACATCACGGAAATCAGACAAGAAGGCCAGAACATCAACTGCCTGAGCAGACGTGGACGACACGGAAAGGTCCTGATGCAAACCTTGACAACCCCAACTAGCTACCGACAAGGATCTCCAGTCAAGAACTGGATTATGGGTCTGCAACCACGGAACTCCCAGTACCAAGGTATCCTGTAGATTATGCAATACTAAAAATTTACAAGTTTCCTGATGCACTGGTGCAACTCTCATAGGTACCTGGGTCCAAAATTGGGGTTTATTTTCTGCCAAAGGGGTAGCATCAATGCACCTTAAAAGAATAGGAGTTTGCAAAGGAACCATGGGGAAACCAGAATCCCTAGCAAACCCAAAATCCATCAAATTGAGCGCTGCCCCTGAGTCCACAAAGGCCAATGCAGAAAGGGAAGACAATGAGCAAATCAGTGTGACAGACAAAAGAAACTTTGGTTGCAAAGAACCCACAGTAAGGCTAGTTTCACACTTGCGTTGAACGGCATCCGTTGCATTGCGTTGTGTGACAGATGCAACGGACGTGTTGCATATAGTGGCACAACGGATGCAACGGATGCTGCAAAACAACGCAATTCGGGGTTTTTTTTTGTTTTTTTTTACAGTTTTACCGTCGGCAGACTATTGTGAACGATCAGCTGATCGCTAACAGTAGTCCGCCGCCGGGTGATCAGCTGATCACTAACAGTAGACGGCCACCGGGTGATCAGCCGATCATTCACAGTAGCCGGCCGATCAGCTGATCGTTCGGTCGCCGACAATGTGTGCGGGGGGGCGGGAGCGGGGGGCATAGTGCGATGGGTGGAGCCGAGCAGGGCCATGGCTGAGGACGTCAGTGCCACGGGGACTGCATCGCTGGGGGACAGGTGTGTGTGTGTGTGTGTGTGTGTGAAGATTACTTTTTTGCCCTTGAGAAAGTCACCAAGTGTGACGACACATGTCGGGTGGATAAGGTGATTCCCTGGACCTTCAAACAGCTTTGTGATTTACATTATCCTGCTTTAACCCTTTGAACTTTGGTGCATAGACACACGAGTCAAGTCAAAATCTGTCTCCTTGAGGAGGGATTTTTTTTTTGCACTCATTTTCTCAGCCCAGGGCTAGGGATAGGCTGCAGCTCTGGGAATTGTGGTGCTCAGGTTTAACCTGGGGTTATGCTAGTTGAGATATTGGGGTTTCTATAATTTTTCTGCACAAGGCTGCTTTGTCTAAGTATCAAGGTATATTATGACTGCATTACAAGCTGTTGCTGGGTTCAATATGTATAATTATTTGTGAAGTGCTACAGCACATTTTTTGCTATGTTGCAACACCATGTGCTTTGAAAATTTAACTAACTTCTGATCTGTTCATTATACCAGCTAGCTTGGTTAGAATCTTGGTCCACTTTATATAGGGAATCACATGGTTTCCTTTTTGTATGTTTTTAAATGTTTTTAAAATTTGTCTATGGTTGTTGTGATACCATTTGGTGTTGTGTGACACAAATGTGCTTTTTATGTTCCTTGATATACAATAAAATATTTTTGATTAATTATGTATATGGTGATCCCTCAGTTTTTTGGCACTTCTTTTCTCTCTATTAACTATTAGCTTTCAGTGCCAGGGGTGATCCCAGGATTTGGTGCCCTCCTACTTCTTGAGTAAAGGATGCTGCAAAACAACGCAATTCGGGTTTTTTTGTTTTGTTTTTTTTTTACAGTTTTACCGTCGGCAGACTATTGTGAACGATCAGCTGATCACTAACAGTAGACGGCCACCGGGTGATCAGCCGATCATTCACAGTAGCCGGCCGCCGGGTGATCAGCTGATCGTTCGGTCGCCGACAATGTGTGCGGGGGGCGTAGTGCGATGGGTGGAGCCGAGCAGGGCCATGGCTGAGGACGTCAGTGCCACGGGGACTGCATCGCTGGGGGACAAGTGTGTGTGTGTGTGTGTGTGTGTGTGTGTGTGTGTGTGTGTGTGTGTGTGTGTGTGTGTGTGTGTGTGTGTGTGTGTGTACACGCGTGCGATTGTGTATACATACGGAGTGCGGGGAGGGGGCGGAGCCGAGCAGGGAAGTGTCGGGCTCCCGGCACACGTAACCAAGGTTCCTTGATTACCCGATGTGTACCCTGGTTACGGGTGGAGGGAGCCAGAGAGAGCATGTGCAGTGAAATCCAAAGGATTCCGCTGCTCAAAAAAACGTTACATGCTGCGTTCCTTCCAACCGACGCAGCGTCAAAATAACGACGCTGCGTCATCCGGCGGATGCAACGCTGACACTTGCGTTACAGTGCGTCATCCATACAAGTCTATGGAGAATAGCGCAGTGCGTTAACGGACTGAGCTATTCTCCATAGTGACGGACTCCGCTGAACGCAAGTGTGAAACTAGCCTAACAGAACTAGCCAATCTCTTGTCACGTTTAGGGCAGACAGAGATATTATGAGAAGCGTCTCCACAATAGAAGCACAGTCTATTTTTCCGTCTGAACCCCTGCCGACTAGCATTAGAAAGGACCCTATCACACTCCATAGGCTCCAAAGGCTGTTCCACAGGCACAAAACCAGCAGGTATCTTCCTGCGCTCACGTAACCGCCTATTAATCTGAATGGCTAAGGTCATAGAGGCATCAAGACCAGAAGAGACGGGGAATCCCACCATTACATCCTTCACAGTATCAGCAATACCCTTCCGAAAAAGAGCCGCAAGTGCATCATCATTCCATTTGGTAAGGACCGCCCACTTTCGAAATTTTCGACAAAAAGATTCTGCAGAATCCAAACCCTGAGTTAAGGACAACAAGGTCTTTTCTGCTTGGTCCACAATATTGGGTTCGTCATATAATAAACCCAAGGCCTGAAAAAAGGAGTCCACATCACTGAGAATCGGATCATCATATGCTAAAGAGAAGGCCCAGTCCTGAGGGTCACCACGCAGTAAGGAGATGACAATCTTGACCTGCTGTACGGGATTCCCTGAAGACTTAGGGCGCAGGTCAAAAAATAATTTACAATTATTTTTGAAGCTCAAAAATCTCGACCTATCTCCCGAAAAAAATTCAGGAACGGGAATCATAGGCTCTGCAAGGGGAGTCTGTGCAAGATAAGACTCTATACGACGAACCTTAGCATCAAGATGAGCAACACGCTCACCCAATTCATCCATGCTAGAAAAAAGAAATCTTCCATGGAACCCAAAGAAAAAACACCAAAAAAAATAAATAAATCTTTCAGCAGACCTCTTTTTTTCTTTATTTTTTTTCCCTTCTTAAGGGTGGCTTTACACGCTGCGACATCGCTAGTCGATGCTAGCGATGGCGAGCGTGATAGCACCCGCTCCTATCGTTATGCCGATATGTGCAGATTGCTGCCGTAGCGAACACTATCGCTACGGCAGCGTCACACGTACTTACGTACATTCAAAGACTGCGGTGATATAGGAAAACACAATACACAGATGATAGGATTAACAAAAGGTGAGGCCCTACTGACTAAATTGGACAGGATAGGAAAGGGACTGATGGTGGCCAGAGAAAAACCCTGCAAAAATCCAAAAACCTGATTGTACAAAAAGCCCTCAGATCGCTAGATCTGAACTCCGTCGTATACAAGGCGCTCTTATCATACCAATGAACAGAAAGCAGGAACCATTACAAATTCAAGAAGCAACAAACACATGGACTAATAGGAGCAATACTCCAAACAAAGCTAAAAGGGAGCTTCCCAGCTAAGCAACTGAGAGGGAAGATCCCTGCATGCAAATAAACTGAAAACAACCACAGCAAATGACAAACTCAGATAAGAACAAAAAGAACTAAACAACAGATAAAGAGATAAGCACTTATCTGGGGTAGATGTGGTCTGGAGCAGGATGAAGCAGGCTGGTGAACAAAGAACAACTGACATCCAGCATAACCGGCTAGCAGACCAGGGTTTAAATAGGCAGTGAGTTAGCAATGGAAATCCCCATTGCTCCACACACCTGGTCTCTGTCCAAACCATTCCTGGCCACAAGAGGGAGCCTCACAGCAGCAAAAGCATAACTGACATTCACAACACATAAGTATGGTATATCATTCCTGTATGAGGAACACTACACATAAGTACGGTATAACATCAGTATATGAGGAACACTACACATAAATCTTAAGGACGCTCTGAAGATCCTGGAAGGTGGCCATCTGCCATCAGTATATGGGGAACACAACACATAAGTATTGGTATATCATTCCTGTATGAGGAACACTACACATAAGTACGGTATATCATTCCTGTATGGGTAACACTACATATAAGCATAGCATAACATTCCTGTATGGGTAACACTACATATAAGCATAGCATAACATCCCTGTATGGGTAACACTACATATAAGCATAGCATAACATTCCTGTATGGGTAACACTACATATAAGCATAGCATAACATCCCTGTATGGGTAACACTACATATAAGCATAGCATAACATTCCTGTATGGGTAACACTACATATAAGCATAGCATAACATTCCTGTATGGGTAACACTACATATAAGCATAGCATAACATTCCTGTATGGGTAACACTACATATAAGCATAGCATAACATCCCTGTATGGGGAACACTACATATAAGCATAGCATAACATTCCTGTATGGGGAACACTACATATAAGCATAGCATAACATTCCTGTATGGGGAACACTACATATAAGCATAGCATAACATCCCTGTATGGGTAACACTACATATAAGCATAGCATAACATCCCTGTATGGGTAACACTACATATAAGCATAGCATAACATTCCTGTATGGGTAACACTACATATAAGCATAGCATAACATTCCTGTATGGGTAACACTACATATAAGCATAGCATAACATTCCTGTATGGGTAACACTACATATAAGCATAGCATAACATTCCTGTATGGGTAACACTACATATAAGCATAGCATAACATTCCTGTATGGGTAACACTACATATAAGCATAGCATAACATCCCTGTATGGGTAACACTACATATAAGCATAGCATAACATTCCTGTATGGGTAACACTACATATAAGCATAGCATAACATCCCTGTATGGGTAACACTACATATAAGTGTGAGGCAAATCCCGGGATATGAAGATGAATTATGACTCCAGTCATAATCCCTCATCACTCCCTGGCAGTGCCCCCCTCCCTTCTTGTTCTCAGTGTTCCACTTACACCTCCATGGCCATGTCCTGTGATATGGAAATTAGGTGGCTTAGGGACAATGGACACAGGATGACTCCCTGCCGTGACCCTGTAGTGGGGGCTGCTAGCTAGTTAGCAAGGCTATGGAAATAGCCAGACAGAACGACTCCAGTAAAAAATGGTTCATATCTCGCAAGCCATATTTCCGATAAATATGGCAACCATAAAAATGGTGTCTCCGCATGCGGACGATGCCGGCACACCCTTTTTATGGGAGCAGGACATTGGGAAATGCCCCAGGCGTGATATCAGCCAATGGGGAACTGGCAGACAGGTCATGAGTCCCCTCGTTCTGTAGCTAAATTCATAACTGTCACAATGAGAGCATTGGCGTCCGCCTACGACGCTCCCAGGCAAAGTTATGGCCCATATTCCATGTTGTGGATTGTCCATAACTCAAGCCAGGGGTGGAGCAGTGCTCCCTCTGAGGTCACTAAGGTAGGAGGGGACCTGGATTTGCCCAGGTTGATAACCCTACTTCGGCCATTTTCCAGGGTTCTTTCGCTGGGGGTCACGTGTAGGAAACATCTGTGGGAGTTCCTGGAAACCTGGTCTACAGCGCCCCCTGTGGCCAGACGCAACAAGGTAACTGCTGGAACTGTGTATGCCTGTTTGTAACCCATGCTTTATCTGTAACTGTACTCTGACATATGTATATTCTGTAGATTCCCTATTGTATATATTGTAGTTCTAGTGTGCTTTAGGCTGATTAAATTATATAATTAATCTTGGGCTGTTCTGTTATCTCGATCTTGAATCCCACGTCTGTGTGTTCGGCTAATAGTTACCGTAAATCGGTTGGTGGCAGCGAATTGTGCCAAGGATTATTGTGGGGAGGCCAGTGAGATTCGGGGAGATTTTATATATTCCGCCCGCGGAGGTCGGGGGAATATATACCTTACTCTCACCGGGGACCCTTCAATAATCGGCATAAGTAGTATAGCGGCCTCCTTGCTTATTGTCGGGCAATTCCATAATTGGCCTGACTATAAGAGGGGCGCTAGAGAGCGCGTCACGTGCTCTGTCTGTCGGTCGGGAGGTATAAAGGAGGGGTGACCCCCACTTGTTACCCCCCGATTGTGACGTACTGGTAGCCAGCGCGGGGGATTTCTGAGTGACCCCCCCGGTGGTTTGTGACATATTGGTGGCATAGCGGTGGGATCGAGATAATAGTGTGTGTGAGTGTGAGACCCATACTCCCAGACACTAAAGACTGCCTGCAGCAGCTGTGGCTGCTGGGGTCTTCAGACTAGCTCAACACTAGAGTGTCAGAGTGCAGATACTGTAAGGTGTGTGGAGGCATCAGGTGTCAGTTCTGTGTCAGTGACCAAAAGTCTGCAAGAATGGCTGATGGCACCAGGAGCAGAGCTATGCAACTGGCCAATGCTAAGGCAGGAGCCGAAGAGAGGGAGGACGGTGCTGTGGACAGCAATGAGGAGGTTGCCCACGAGTCCTCCAGGAGCTCGACGCCAGAAAACCGTTCTGCCGAGGACATTGCGCAACCTGGCACTGCTGGACAAGATGAGGAGGAGCTCACCCAAGGTTCCTCAACGAGCCAGATGCCAGCCCTCCGCTCTGAAAGGGACAGTGAATCGCCTAGCTCTGCAGCGTGCCGCAGATCACCACGTGCCATTCCACCGAGCCTGGGAGGCTCGGATAGCCTTCTTCAAATGGCTATGGCCCTTCTCCAGGCTGGAGACCAGAAGGGCTACAAGGAACTCCTGGCAGAGCGCAGGGCAGAGCGGCAGGCAGCGCGTGACGCTGAGGCTGCGGAGCGGCACGCAGAGCGTGAGGCTGCGGAGCGAGAGCGGCAGGCAGCGCGTGAAGAGCGAGAGCGACAGGCAGACCGTGACTACCAGCTGCAGCTAGCTCAGCTCCGGCCCTCATCAGCCACATGTGACCTTCGAGACACCAAACTTCCAAAGGTCCGTGTTGAGGACTTCCCAGTGCTGGAGAAGGATGGAGACTTGGACTCTTTCTTGACTGCTTTTGAACGGACTTGCTTGCAGCACCATCTGGACAAGGACCAGTGGGCCAAATACCTGACCCCCCGTTTAAGGGGTAAGGCCCTGGATATCCTTGGGGACTTGCCTGCTGAGGCAGATCAGGGCTACGACACCATCAAGCGGGCCCTGATCCAACAGTACAACCTCACTCCAGAGTCCTACCGCAAGAAGTTCCGGAGCCTACAGAAGGGACCAAAGGACTCATGGGCTGACCACCGGCGGGCACTTGACCGAGCTGCCGACCACTGGACCCAAGGCCTGCAGCTTTCCACCGGACCGGAGATCCTGGACTTGTTCATCACGGAGCAACTCTTGTGGAACTGCCCTGAGGATCTCCGCCAGTTCATCCGAGACCAGAAGCCAAAGGGGTCCACGGCTACAGCTGCCCTTGCCGATGACTACACCAACAACCGGGCCCCTGAGGCCAGGAGAGCGGCCACCAGCAGCACCTGGAGAGGGGGTAAGATGAATTCTGCGACTGCCCCACCTGCCCCTAGACTGCAGGGGGTGTCCCCCTCAACTCCCCTCTCCAGGCCCGTGGCGGAACCAAGACGGTGCCACCAGTGCAACCTACCTGGACACTTCAAGGCCATGTGCCCTCAGCGTCCCAAGGCCCCGGCTCCGTCCCCGTCCCAAGGGCCGCCCAAGGTGTATTGTGTGGGTGGGGGTGGTGGTAGGTCCCTGGACAGCTTCCAACCTGTCACCGTCGGCCGGTCTGTGACCATAGGACTGCGAGACAGCGCCTCGGAGGTGACTCTGGTGCGGCCTGAGATGGTGTCCCCCCAAGACTTGATCCCTGGAAAAACCCTCGCTGTCTCCGGGATTGGAGGCACTGACCCGGCGCTGCCTGTTGCTGACATTTATGTGGACTGGGGCGCAGGGCGAGGGGTGAGGGAGGTGGGGGTAACTGATCGGATCCCTGCAAACGTGCTACTTGGGACAGATTTGGGGCAGATAACCTCCCAGTTTGGGCCCCCCCCAAGGGCTGAACCTTCAGCCAGTACTGACATGACTCCTGACAATGTTAATGTGTTATCTATGAATGATGTAAGGGAGGAGGGAGTGAACTCTGATATTTCTGCTTGCACAGACACCATAGACACACACACAGCTGCAGCTGTGACAGGAGGGGAGGGGGTCAGAGAAAGGTGTGACAATGCCTCTACAAGTAACCAGCCTGTGAGCTGGGATCTGTTGCCCTCTGCAGGGATAAGCAGAGAGCAGGGTGCTGCAGGGGGAGGACCAGTGTGTGGGGTGGGGGCTACCACAGCAAATGTGGGGTCCCCAGAGATTTCACAGCGGGGTTCTGTTGCTGCAGGAGGGGAACAGGCAGGTGAGATTGGGGCCGGTCCAGGAGCGGAAGTGCTCCCAGGTAAGATCTCGGTGCATGGTTCCCCCACAACCGGGGTGTCAGGAAGCCAGGTAGGTCTGCCTGAACCGGCGACTTGGTCAGGAACGGAGGAGGAGCAGGCACGACCCACGGTCGCAGCGGCTGTGGCCGCTGTCACCCGCAGTGGGAGTGCTGGAAGCCAAGGGGCCTCCCGGAGGTCCGATAGCTCTTCCCCTTCTGACCAAGTGGCAGCCGAGTCAGGTGGAGGCCAGGACACAGGTCCCGGGGTACTGACTGAAGATGTGACAGTCTCGTCGATTCTGGCCACATCTAGTCAGGGGTTTCAGGCAGCGTTAGAAGCTGACGACAGCCTGAAAGCTCTTAAGGAGCAGGCGGCACAGCCTCCCTCGGACTCGGACCCGGAGCGAGTGGTCTGGGACCAAGGACGGCTGTACCGGGCCACGGTCCAGCAGGGTTCACCGGAGGCGTGGCCCAGGGACCGACAGTTGGTGGTACCCTATCCGTTCCGGACGGAGTTGTTGCGGATCGCACATGAGATTCCGATGGCCGGACATCTAGGGATCGCTAAGACCAAGGCCAGGTTAAACCAGCATTTCTACTGGCCAAAAATGGGGGCCGATGTGGCTGCCTACTGCCGTTCGTGTGAAACCTGTCAGAGAGTGGGGAAGGCGGGGCCACGCCCCAAAGCCCCACTGGTATCTCTGCCAATCATCGATGAGCCTTTCAGGAGGGTGGCTGTGGATCTGGTCGGCCCGCTGGCCATCCCCAGCAGCTCCGGGAAACACTTCATACTGACGGTAGTGGACTATGCCACCCGGTACCCAGAAGCAGTGGCCTTGTCGTCCATTCGGGCTGACAAGGTGGCCACCGCATTGCTGGAGATTTTCTCCCGAGTGGGTTTTCCCCAGGAAATGCTCACTGACCGGGGGACCCAATTCATGTCCCAGCTGATGGAGGCCCTCTGTAAGCAAGTCCAGGTGCGACATCTGGTGGCCAGCCCGTACCATCCACAGACTAATGGCCTGTGCGAGCGGTTCAATGGCACCTTAAAGCAGATGCTTAAGATGTTGGTCGACTCCCATGGGCGTGACTGGGAGCGGTATCTCCCACACCTGTTATTTGCTTACCGGGAGGTTCCACAGGCCTCAACAGGATTCTCACCGTTTGAGCTCCTGTACGGGCGACGTGTGCGGGGCCCCCTGGCTCTGGTGAAAGAGGCTTGGGAAGGGGATTTGGCCACCCCTGGAGTGTCGGTTATCGAGTATGTCATGCGCTTCCGGGACAAAATGCAGGCCTTGACGCAACTGGTACACGACAATATGGCTCAAGCCCAGGCCGATCAGAAGCGTTGGTACGACCAGAACGCTTGTGAGAGGACCTACCAAGTGGGTCAAGAGGTGTGGGTACTGGTCCCCGTACCACAGGACAAGCTTCAGGCAGCCTGGGAAGGCCCATACCTCGTGTACCAGCAGCTCAACCCTGTGACGTACCTGGTCACCCTGGACCCTGCCCGTGGAAGGCGGAAGCCCTTCCATGTGAACATGATGAAGGCACATCATGAGCGGGAGGCATGTGCGCTCCCCGTGTGCAACCTGCCCGAGGAGGGAGAAGCGGAAACCCTCTTGGATATGCTAGCCCAGGTTAGGGCAGGCGGATCCATTGAGGATGTGGAGGTTGGCCACCAGCTCTTGGAGGACCAACGGTCCCAGCTGTGGGCCACCCTACACCCCTTCCGGGGGTTGTTTACCAACCAGCCCGGAAGGACTGACTTGGCTGTCCATCACGTGGACACTGGGGATCATCCCCCGATCCGGCGTTCAGCATATCGGGTCTCCCTGGAGGTGCAGCAACACATGCGCCAGGAGATTGACGAGATGCTGAAGCTGGGGGTGATCCAGGCATCCAACAGCGCTTGGGCCTCGCCTGTAGTCCTCGTCCCTAAGAAGGACCGAACCACTCGGTTCTGCGTGGACTACAGGGGGCTCAATGCGGTCACGGTCGCCGATGCGTACCCAATGCCACGCATCGATGACCTGCTCGATCAGTTGGCCGGGGCTCAGTACCTGACCATCATGGATCTGAGCCGGGGATATTGGCAGATCCCCCTGACTCGCAAGGCCAGGGAACGCTCTGCCTTTATTACCCCATTTGGACTGTACGAGTCCACGGTGATGCCATTCGGGATGAGGAATGCCCCTGCCACTTTCCAGCGGATGGTCAACACCCTGCTCAAGGGACTTGAAGGGTACGCGGCCGCGTACCTGGATGACATTGCCGTCTTCAGTCCCACCTGGGAGGACCACCTAGAGCATCTAGCACAGGTGCTCAGGCGGATCCACCGGGCAGGTTTGACCATCAAGCCGGGAAAGTGTCAGCTGGCCATGAGCGAGGTCCAGTACCTCGGTCACCGGGTAGGTGGGAGAACACTGAAGCCCGAGCCTGAGAAAGTGGAAGCCATCGCATCCTGGCCCACCCCCAGGACCAAGAAGCAGGTGATGTCCTTCTTGGGGACCGCTGGGTACTATAGGAGGTTTGTTCCATGCTATAGTAGCCTGGCAAAGCCCTTGACGGACCTCACCAAGAAGAAGCTGCCCTCTGCAGTCGATTGGACAATGGACTGCGAGACAGCCTTCCGGGCCCTAAAGGACGCCCTGTCCAGCCCGCCCGTGCTACAGGCAGCCGACTTCACGCGGCCGTTTGTAGTACAGACCGACGCCAGTGACTTCGGCCTCGGTGCGGTGCTCAGCCAGGTGGACTCTGCGAGCCAAGAGCACCCGGTCTTGTACCTGAGCAGGAAGCTGTTACCAAGGGAAGTTGCCTATTCCACGATGGAGAAGGAGTGCCTGGCCATAGTGTGGGCCCTGCAGCGTCTGCAACCCTATCTATACGGGCGCCACTTCATCGTGGAGACGGACCACAATCCCCTCAGCTGGTTGCACACCGTCTCTGGGACGAATGGGCGATTGTTGCGATGGAGCCTTGCGCTCCAGCAATACAACTTCACCATTCGCCACAAAAGGGGCCGTGACCACGGTAACGCAGACGGGCTGTCCCGACAAGGAGAGGTCGCGGACGGGCGCACGGGGGAACACCGGAGTGTGCTGCCCCCTAGCGCCCTCAAAAGGGGGGAGGTGTGAGGCAAATCCCGGGATATGAAGATGAATTATGACTCCAGTCATAATCCCTCATCACTCCCTGGCAGTGCCCCCCTCCCTTCTTGTTCTCAGTGTTCCACTTACACCTCCATGGCCATGTCCTGTGATATGGAAATTAGGTGGCTTAGGGACAATGGACACAGGATGACTCCCTGCCGTGACCCTGTAGTGGGGGCTGCTAGCTAGTTAGCAAGGCTATGGAAATAGCCAGACAGAACGACTCCAGTAAAAAATGGTTCATATCTCGCAAGCCATATTTCCGATAAATATGGCAACCATAAAAATGGTGTCTCCGCATGCGGACGATGCCGGCACACCCTTTTTATGGGAGCAGGACATTGGGAAATGCCCCAGGCGTGATATCAGCCAATGGGGAACTGGCAGACAGGTCATGAGTCCCCTCGTTCTGTAGCTAAATTCATAACTGTCACAATGAGAGCATTGGCGTCCGCCTACGACGCTCCCAGGCAAAGTTATGGCCCATATTCCATGTTGTGGATTGTCCATAACTCAAGCCAGGGGTGGAGCAGTGCTCCCTCTGAGGTCACTAAGGTAGGAGGGGACCTGGATTTGCCCAGGTTGATAACCCTACTTCGGCCATTTTCCAGGGTTCTTTCGCTGGGGGTCACGTGTAGGAAACATCTGTGGGAGTTCCTGGAAACCTGGTCTACAGTGCCCCCCTGTGGCCAGACGCAACAAGGTAACTGCTGGAACTGTGTATGCCTGTTTGTAACCCATGCTTTATCTGTAACTGTACTCTGACATATGTATATTCTGTAGATTCCCTATTGTATATATTGTAGTTCTAGTGTGCTTTAGGCTGATTAAATTATATAATTAATCTTGGGCTGTTCTGTTATCTCGATCTTGAATCCCACGTCTGTGTGTTCGGCTAATAGTTACCGTAAATCGGTTGGTGGCAGCGAATTGTGCCAAGGATTATTGTGGGGAGGCCAGTGAGATTCGGGGAGATTTTATATATTCCGCCCGCGGAGGTCGGGGGAATATATACCTTACTCTCACCGGGGACCCTTCAATAATCGGCATAAGTAGTATAGCGGCCTCCTTGCTTATTGTCGGGCAATTCCATAATTGGCCTGACTATAAGAGGGGCGCTAGAGAGCGCGTCACGTGCTCTGTCTGTCGGTCGGGAGGTATAAAGGAGGGGTGACCCCCACTTGTTACCCCCCGATTGTGACGTACTGGTAGCCAGCGCGGGGGATTTCTGAGTGACCCCCCCGGTGGTTTGTGACATATTGGTGGCATAGCGGTGGGATCGAGATAATAGTGTGTGTGAGTGTGAGACCCATACTCCCAGACACTAAAGACTGCCTGCAGCAGCTGTGGCTGCTGGGGTCTTCAGACTAGCTCAACACTAGAGTGTCAGAGTGCAGATACTGTAAGGTGTGTGGAGGCATCAGGTGTCAGTTCTGTGTCAGTGACCAAAAGTCTGCAAGAATGGCTGATGGCACCAGGAGCAGAGCTATGCAACTGGCCAATGCTAAGGCAGGAGCCGAAGAGAGGGAGGACGGTGCTGTGGACAGCAATGAGGAGGTTGCCCACGAGTCCTCCAGGAGCTCGACGCCAGAAAACCGTTCTGCCGAGGACATTGCGCAACCTGGCACTGCTGGACAAGATGAGGAGGAGCTCACCCAAGGTTCCTCAACGAGCCAGATGCCAGCCCTCCGCTCTGAAAGGGACAGTGAATCGCCTAGCTCTGCAGCGTGCCGCAGATCACCACGTGCCATTCCACCGAGCCTGGGAGGCTCGGATAGCCTTCTTCAAATGGCTATGGCCCTTCTCCAGGCTGGAGACCAGAAGGGCTACAAGGAACTCCTGGCAGAGCGCAGGGCAGAGCGGCAGGCAGCGCGTGACGCTGAGGCTGCGGAGCGGCACGCAGAGCGTGAGGCTGCGGAGCGAGAGCGGCAGGCAGCGCGTGAAGAGCGAGAGCGACAGGCAGACCGTGACTACCAGCTGCAGCTAGCTCAGCTCCGGCCCTCATCAGCCACATGTGACCTTCGAGACACCAAACTTCCAAAGGTCCGTGTTGAGGACTTCCCAGTGCTGGAGAAGGATGGAGACTTGGACTCTTTCTTGACTGCTTTTGAACGGACTTGCTTGCAGCACCATCTGGACAAGGACCAGTGGGCCAAATACCTGACCCCCCGTTTAAGGGGTAAGGCCCTGGATATCCTTGGGGACTTGCCTGCTGAGGCAGATCAGGGCTACGACACCATCAAGCGGGCCCTGATCCAACAGTACAACCTCACTCCAGAGTCCTACCGCAAGAAGTTCTGAGTGACCCCCCCGGTGGTTTGTGACAATAAGCATAGCATAACATTCCTGTATGGGTAACACTACATATAAGCATAGCATAACATTCCTGTATGGGTAACACTACATATAAGCATAGCATAACATCCCTGTATGGGGAACACTACATATAAGCATAGCATAACATTCCTGTATGGGGAACACTACATATAAGCATAGCATAACATTCCTGTATGGGGAACACTACATATAAGCATAGCATAACATTCCTGTATGGGGAACACTACATATAAGCATAGCATAACATCCCTGTATGGGTAACACTACATATAAGCATAGCATAACATCCCTGTATGGGTAACACTACATATAAGCATAGCATAACATTCCTGTATGGGTAACACTACATATAAGCATAGCATAACATTCCTGTATGGGTAACACTACATATAAGCATAGCATAACATTCCTGTATGGGTAACACTACATATAAGCATAGCATAACATCCCTGTATGGGTAACACTACATATAAGCATAGCATAACATTCCTGTATGGGTAACACTACATATAAGCATAGCATAACATCCCTGTATGGGTAACACTACATATAAGCATAGCATAACATCCCTGTATGGGTAACACTACATATAAGCATAGCATAACATTCCTGTATGGGGAACACTACACATAAATACGGTATATAATTCCTGTATTGCCAACACTACACATAAGTACGGTATAACATCCCTGTATATGGAACACTTCACATAAGTACGACATAACATCCCTGTATGGGGAACACTACACATACTGTAAGCATAGCATAACATCCCTGTATGGGGAACACTACACATAAGTACGACATAACATCCCTGTATGGGGAACACTACACATAAGTACGACATAACATCCCTGTATGGGGAACACTACACATAAGTACGACATAACATCCCTGTATTGGGAACACTACACATAAGTATGGTATATCATTCCTGTATTGGGAACACTACACATAAGAACGGTATATCTGCCCTCGTACCTCGCAGTTTCCGGTTTTCTGCTCGCTGTCCCCGCTGCTCTTCTGTCTCCTGATCCGTGTTTCAGCTCTCGGACGTTCAGATTCTTCTTTACCGAAGACTTTTACTGATTCTATAAAGAGGAATCAAAAGCGAAAGTGACAGCTGTAAAGTCAGGCGGTACCAAAACAGCCAATCAGGGTGCAGAGCTTCGCGCGGGTCACGTACTGCCGGATTCCACCTTCCTCAGTATTGCGACACTGCCGCTTATGGGATCATGCGTGGTCCGGGTGATTCACCGTCAACCTGCCCGAACCTCGCCCTGCAGAATGCAGTCTGCGTAGAAAGAGCAGCCATGTTCCTGCATGAGACCGCAGCAGAGGCCGCGGGTATGGATAATGTGGCCTGAAACATTCTCCTGCATTTATTCCCTATATCCCCATAGCGGAGGCTAGAAAAATAGACCCAACATAGAGGACAGTGCACACGTGGAATGCCATAGGGGGCAAGAAAGTGCCTCTAGGAAACTGTATAGCCACACACCATGAGCAATAACCGAACACGCTGAGAGCTGTACACACTGTACAGTAACTATACACTAGTACCAGAGGACGATGCTGAAGTTGGTTTCTTATTCGTCAGTTTCTCATTCGGCAATTTAGTATTTTCAGTTTTTTACACGTTTTAACAAAAATAACATCACAATAATAAAATACAATGCACTGATGTGCCCTAATATAAATACACTCAAAATCAGCTGCAAAAATTATAAAACTGGCAAAAAAATGGGCATCAAAGTGGGCACCAAAGAATGTTAGTGAAAGGGCTAAATGGCTTTGGGCCACTGATCTAACACCACATTTACATCCCTAGTGATGCCACACATCAAATTCAGATCACTCCAGCCTGGCCCAAACAGATTCTGGGCATCAGAACTGGCATCAAAGTGGGCAAAACCCCAGTTTTCACAGATTTGAATAAGTAACTGGTGTTTTTGAGGGGTTAAATGGCTTTGGGCCACTGATCTCACACCACATTTACATACCTGGTGATGCCACACATCAAATTCAGATCACTCCAGCCTGGCCCAAAGGGGTTCTGGGCATCAGAACTTGCATCAAAATAAGCAAAACCCCAGTTTTCACAGATTTGAATAAGTAACTGTTTTTTTGAGGGGTTAAATGGCTTTGGGCCACTGATCTCACACCATAATTACATACTTAGTGATGCCACACATCAAATTCAGATCACTCCAGCCTGGCCCAAACAGATTCTGGGCATCAGAACTGGCATCAAAGTGGGCAAAACCCCAGTTTTCACAGATTTGAATAAGTAACTGGTGTTTTTGAGGGGTTAAATGGCTTTGGGCCACTGATCTCACACCACATTTACATACCTGGTGATGCCACATATCAAATTCAGATCACACGAGCCTTGCCCAAACAGGTTCTGGGCATCAGAACTGGCATCAAAGTGGGCAAAACCACAGTTTTCACAGATTTGAATAAGTAACTGGTGTTTTTGAGGGGTTAAATGGCTTTGGGCCACTGATCTCACACCATAATTACATACTTAGTGATGCCACACATCAAATTCAGATCACTCCAGCCTGGCCCAAAGGGGTTCTGGGCATCAGAACTGGCATCAAAGTGGGCAAAACCACAGTTTTCACAGATTTGAATAAGTGGTGTTTTTGAGGGGTTAAATGGCTTTGGGCCACTGATTTCGCACCACATTTACATACCTAGTGATTCCGCACATCAAATTCAGATCACTCCAGCCTGGCCCAAACAGATTCTGGGCATCAGAACTGGCATCAAAGTGGGCAAAACCCCAGTTTTCACAGATTTGAATAAGTAACTGGTGTTTTTGAGGGGTTAAATGGCTTTGGGCCACTGATCTCACACCACATTTACATACCTGGTGATGCCACATATCAAATTCAGATCACACGAGCCTTGCCCAAACAGGTTCTGGGCATCAGAACTGGCATCAAAGTGGGCAAAACCCCAGTTTTCACAGATTTGAATAAGTAACTGGTGTTTTTGAGGGGTTAAATGGCTTTGGGCCACTGATCTCACACCACATTTACATACCTGGTGATGCCACATATCAAATTCAGATCACACGAGCCTTGCCCAAACAGGTTCTGGGCATCAGAACTGGCATCAAAGTGGGCAAAACCACAGTTTTCACAGATTTGAATAAGTAACTGGTGTTTTTGAGGGGTTAAATGGCTTTGGGCCACTGATCTCGCACCACATTTACATACCTAGTGATTCCGCACATCAAATTCAGATCACTCCAGCCTGGCCTAAACAGATTCTGGGCATCAGAACTGGCATCAAAGTGGGCAAAAACGCAGTTTTCACAGATTTGAATAAGTAACTGGTGGTTTTGAGGGATTAAATGGCTTTGGGCCACTGATCTCACACCACATTTACATACCTAGTGATGCCACACATCAAATTCAGATCACTCCAGCCTGGCCCAAACAGATTCTGGGCATTAGAACTGGCATCAAAGTGGGCAAAACACCGGTTTTCACAGATTTGAATAAGTAACTGGTGTTTTTAAGGGGTTAAATGGCTTTGGGCCACTGATCTCACACCATAATTACATACTTAGTAATGCCACACATCAAATTCAGATCACTTCAGCCTGGCCCAAACAGGTTCCGGGCATCAGAACTGGCATCAAAGTAAGCAAAACCCCAGTTTTCAAAGATTTGAATAAGTAACTGGTGTTTTTGAGGGGTTAAATGGCTTTGGGCCACTGATCTCACACCACATTTACATACCCAGTGATGCCACACATCAAATTCAGATCACTCCAGCCTGGCCCAAACAGATTCTGGGCATCAGAACTGGCATCAAAGTGGGCAAAACCCCAGTTTTCACAGATTTGAATAAGTAACTGGTGTTTTTGAAGGGTTAAATGGCTTTGGGCCACTGATCTCACACCAGAATTACATACTTAATGATGCCACACATCAAATTCAGATCACTCCAGCCTGGCCCAAATAGGTTCTGGGCATCAGAACTGGGATCAAATTGGGCAAAACCACAGTTTTCACAGATTTGAATAAGTAACTGGTGTTTTTGAGGGGTTAAATGGCTTTGGGCCACTGATCTCGCACCACATTTACATACCTAGTGATGCCACACATCAATTTCAGATCACTCCAGCCTGGCCCAAATAGGTTCTGGGCATCAGAACTGGGATCAAAGTGGGCAAAACCCCAGTTTTCACAGATTTGAATAAGTAACTGGTGTTTTTAAAGGGTTAAATGGCTTTGGGCCACTGATCTCACACCATATTTACATACCTGGTGATGCCACACATCAAATTCAGATCACTCCAGCCTGGCCCAAAGGGGTTCTGGGCATCAGAACTGGGATCAAAGTGGGCAAAACCACAGTTTTCACAGATTTGAATAAGTAACTGGTGTTTTTGAGGGGTTAAATGACTTTGGGCCACTGATCTCACACCACATTTACATACCTAGTGATGCTACACATCAAATTCAGATCACTCCAGCCTGGCCCAAACAGGTTCTGGGCATCAGAACTGACATCAAAGTGAGCAAAACCCCAGTTTTAACAGATTTGAATAAATAATAATAATAAGTAGGTATGTAAATGTGGTGTGAGATCAGTGGCCCAGAGCCATTTAAACTCCCAAAAACACCAGTTACTTATTCAAATCTGTGAAAACTGTGGTTTTGCCCACTTTGATGCCAGTTTTGATGCCCAGAACCTGTTTGGGCCAGGCAGGAGTGATCTGAATTTGATGTGTGAGCAAGGATGGTTGACCTTAGGAAGATCAACATCCACCACTGCGGAGACACCATCACGTGTTTCTCAACGCAGTGATTCTAGAGCAATGCCCCCTGGGAAAGACCTGGCTAGTTTCCTGCCAGCGTTGAGAAACATGTGATGGTGTCTCCGCAGGCCTTCTTGCTTTGAATATTTCCCAGGGGGCATTGCTCTAGAATCACTGCGTTGAGAAACACGTGATGGTGTCTCCGCAGTGGTGGATGTTGATCTCCCTAAGGTCAACCATCCTTGCTCACATAGTCTTTTACTAGACAATGTCCCACTAGTCAGATTCCTACTCCACACTGATGAGGGGCAAATACCCCGAAACGGCTGTCTGTGGATGGATACCATGTTTGGCATAGGTGGTCTCCTTGACTGGAGACTGCCCTTCCCGTGGTTGTTCCTTCCCGGTGAAGGACCTGGCTAGTTTCCTGCCAGCGTTGAGAAACATGTGATGGTGTCTCCGCAGGCCTTCTTGCTTTGAATTTGATGTGTGACATCACTAGGTATGTAAATGTGGTGTGAGATCAGTGGCCCAAAGCCATTTATCCCCTCAAAAACACCAGTTACTTATTCAAATCTGTGAAAACTGGGATTTTGCCCACTTTGATGCCAGTTCTGATGCCCAGAACCCCTTTGGGCCAGGCTAGAGTGATCTGAATTTGATGTGTGGCATCACTAGGTATGTAATTATGGTGTAAGATCAGTGACCCAAAGACATTTAAGCCCTCAAAAACACCAGTTACTTATTCAAATCTGTGAAAACTGGGGTTTTGCCCACTTTGATGCCAGTTCTGATGCCCAGAACTCCTTTGTACCAGGCTGGAGTGATCTGAATTTGATGTGTGGCATCACTAGGGATGTAAATGTGGTGTTAGATCAGTGGCCCAAAGCCATTTAACCCTTTCACTAACATACTTTGGTGCCCACTTTGATGCCCATTTTTTGCCAGTTTTATAATTTTTGCAGCTGATTTTGAGTGTATTTATATTAGGGCATATCAGTGCATTGTATTTTTTTTATTGTGATGTTATTTTTGTTGTTAAACGTGTAAAAAACTGAAGATACTAAATTGCCGAATAAGAAACTGACGAATAAGAAACCAACTTCAGCATCATGGTACCAAGGGCGGACACTGACAGCTTTGGGCCCCTGTGCAAGAAATTGTACCCACACACACCCCCCTTCTATATACATATATATATATATACACCATGTTCCAAAATATTATGCAAATGATATTTTTCTCTGATTTTCCTAAATGGTCGGTGCAAATGACAGTCAGTCTAATAAAAGTCATCACCGTTAGAGTATACATCTAATTTTATTGAAGAAACCTCCCAATGATGACAGTATAATCTTCAATTTTTAAAAAACAAACAAACCTCAAAATGCACTGTTCCAAATTATTAGGCACAGTAGAGTTTCTAAACATTTTATATGTTTTAAAGAACTGAAAATGCTCATTTGTGGAATTTGCAGAATTAGGAGGTCACATTCACCGAAATAAAAAGCTATTTAAATCCAAAACATCCTAACAGGCCAAGTTACATGTTAACATAGGAACCCTTCTTTGATATCACCTTCACAATTCTTGCATCCATTGAACTTGTGAGTTTTTGGAGAGTTTCTACTTGAATTTCTTTCCATGATGTCAGAATAGCCTTCCAGAGCTGCTGTTTTGATGTGAACTGCATCCCACCCTCATAGATCTTTTGCTTCATGATACTACAAAAGTTCTCTGTAGGGTTGAGGTCAGGGGAAGATGGTGGCTACACCATGAGTTTATCTCCTTTTATGCCCATAGCAGCCAATGACACAGAGGTATTCATTGCAGCATGAGATGGTGCATTTTCATGCATGAAGATGATTTTGCTCCTGAAGGCACATTTCTGCTTTTTGTACCATGGAAGAAAGTTGTCAGTCAGAAACTCTATATACTTTGCAGAGGTCATTTTCACACCTTCAGGAACCCTAAAGGGGCCTACCAGATGTCTGCCCATGAGTCCGGCCCAAAACATGACTTTTCCACCTCCTTGCTGATGTCACAGCCTTGTTGGTACACTGTGGCCATCCACCAACCATCCACCAATCCATCCATCTGGACCATCCAGGGTTGCTCGACACTCAGCAGTAAACAAGACTGTTTGAAAATTAGTCTTCAGATATGTCTGGGCCCACTACAACTATTTCTACTTGTGAGAACTGGTTAGGGGTGGTCGAATAGTAGGTTTATGCACCACATCTAGCCTTTGAAGGATCCTACACCTTGAGGTTCGAGGGACTTCAGAGGCACCAGCAGCTTCAAATATCTGTTAGCAGGTTTGTAACGGCTTTTTAGCAGCTGCTCTCTTAAGCCTGCTTTACACCAGGCAATCTATCGTGCGATAGATCGTCGGGGTCACGGATTTTGTGACGCACATCCGGCATCGTTGGCGATGCCGGCCTGTGTGACACCTCCTAGCGACGCAGTATCGCTCACAAATCGTGAGTCGGGTACTGCTCGTTAGGTTCCATAATATCGGTTACTTTAGTTGACCATCGTTTCCGTGGTAGCACACGTCGCTCCGTGTGACACCACGGGAACGATGATCAGCTCACCTGCCTCCCGCGGCCGCCGCCGTCTCTATGTGGAAGGAAGGAGGTGGGCGGGATGTTTACGTCCCGCTCATCTCCGCCCCTCCGCTTCTATTGGCCGGCGCCCGTGTGACGTCGCTGTGACGCCGAACGTCCCTCCCACTCCAGGAAGTGGACGTTCGCCGCCCACAGCGAGGTCGCACGAGAGGTAAGTATGTGTGACGGCGTTTACTAACTTTGTGCGACACGGGCAGCGATTTGCCCGTGACGCAAAAAGGACGGGGGCGGGTACGATCGATTGTGAAATCGCACAATCGGTCGTACCGTGTAAAGCAGGCTTTAATCTGATGGACTTGCCTGGTAGAAACCTTCCTCATTCTGCCTCTATCAGCACGAACACATATGTGCTCTGAATCATCTACAAATCTCTACACAGTATGATGACCACGCTTAAGGTTTCATGAAATATCTAATGTTTTCATCCCTTGTCCAAGGCATGGCATTATTTGATGCTTTTCGGCAGCAGAGAGATCCTTTTTCTTTCCCATGTTACTTGAAAACTGTGGCCTCCTTAATAATGTGGAACATCCAGTTTTCCTTTTATTGGGCTCACCTGGCAAACTAATTATCACAGGTATCTGAGATTGAGTTCAGCGATCCAAAGAACCCTGAGACACAATACCATCAATGAGTTTCATTGAAAAAAAAATAAAAATTAGTCGCTATGACACTTGAATCCAATTTGCATAATAATTTGGAACACGTTGTATGTCTTTATCTTGACATTATCTCTTTCTTGGTTCATGCGAATATCTGATAATGTCTTTCCATTCCTTTTTTCCAGATGTTTCTAGTAATCTCTGGCCAATTGGTGTTGTGCTGTTTTTTTTGCAGTTATTTTTCTGCACATTGTTTCTTTTTCTAGCATGTGTTCATGCAGACAGGGATGTTTTTTTCATTCCTCTTGAGCAGTGGCTTCATTACCAGTGTGCATACAGTGATTGTATAATATATACAACTCTCTGATGATACTAGTGGTTTTTTTTGTGCTTCTTGACAACCTATGGGGTCTTTTCTGAGTGATCTCTTTGTGGGTTTTTTAATCCTTTTTTTTTTTATAACTGAATGTTTTATTAAATTTTTTTAAACAAACATGGAAAAAGTACATGAATGCAGAGATATGTCTCACAAGCATATGAGCAATAACTGTAAACCGAGAATCAGTATACATATCATACTATCACTAATACAATAAAAACAGGGAATGTGACAAGACAAACAAAACAATACTAGACAAGGAGATATAAGGAGGGGGGATGAAGTGGTGAGGGTGGATATATCAGGCTTCCATCAAAACCATACCTTACTCATACCTCCCAACTTTTCAAGAAAGGAAAGAGGGACAAAGTATGCGGCGCGCGCAGCGTGCCGTGGCAAATTTTGACCACGCCCCTAGCCACACTCCTAGCCATACCCATTTAGCAGTAAGGGTCATTCAGCAGATGCCCCGGACTGTTCATTCATATTTTTTTATATTTCTGTGTCACTATATGACATGTTGCTTATTTGTGCCTATCAATCCGTGTTCACACGTTGCATAAATTCTGTTTCTTTTTGTTTCTGTCTGCACCAAACTACACAATAACAATCTTCTCTGTTTTTTCCATTTTTGCTGCCTTTTTGCTGCCTTTTCTCCATTATTTAATGTGTTTTGGTTCAGATGTGAATCTGCGTTTTTAAGTGTTTTTATGTACAGAGAAGCTTTTTCCTGCATTTTTTTAACCCCTTCACGACCGCGGGCCGTAAAATTACGTCCTATTTTAACGTGACTTAACGACCAGGGACGTAATTTTACGGCCTAAACTTCATTTGATTGCCGTGGCCATAGCAACGGCTTTCAAATGATGTCCCCTGCTGTTTCTTACAGCAGGGGACCTTTGCTTGACCCCAGGGGGGGCGGCATCGCCACCCCCTATCGACGATCGATGTGATTGGCTGTTCAAATCTGAACCGCCAACCACATCGATCGCACTAATTTCGGCAAAAATAATGCCCGAATTAGTGCGATCCTGTGAGATCCAGCTATGAGATGCCGCAGCTGCTGCAGCATATCATAGGTGGACCTCAAACATGCCGCCCCCAGCCCCTGCAGCACTGATTGGAGCGATCGTGCTATGACGCGCAATCGCTCCAATCAGTGTGCAGTGGGGCGGTCTGATCTGCCGGTGGCCGCCCTCCCCAGGCCTGTGTTGGTTTGGGAAGCCCTCCCCCAGCATGTTTGCGGCGTGCACTGGCTGGTACTTGTAGTACCACACAACGCTGCTGCCGCCGCCCGATCGCCGCTCCTGCCCCACTTGAGTATTGCGCGCCTGATAGCCCCTGCGCGCTCCTGTGATGGCCCTGCCCCCTGCCGATGTGTCCCCCCGATCTGCTCCCCGCCACGATCTGCCCCTCTGCTGCGATCTGCCCCCCTGCCACAATGTGCCCCCCTGCTGCAATCTGCTTCCTGCTGCGATCTGTCCTCTGCCATGATGTGCCCCACTGCTGCGATCTGCCTCCTGCCGCAATCTGCCCCCTGCTGCCATCTGCCTCCCTGCTGCGATATGCCCCCTGCCGCTGCGAGCCCTCCCCCAACATGTCTGCAGCGTGCAGTGGCTGGTACTTGTGGTACCACGCCACCGCCGCCGCTGCTGCCGCCGCCGCTGCTGCACGTGAGTACTGTGCTCACTTTGCAGCCCGTGCGCGCTCCCGTGGTGCCCCTGCGCGCTGCCGTGATAGCCCCTGCCGTGCCCCCCCCCCGCGATCTGCTCCCCCCAACCCCCCCCCCCATCCCGATCTGCTCCCCCCGCTTTCTGACTGCCTCCCCCATTATCTCTGTTCTGCTTCTGCAGCTCCCTCTCCGGTCTCCCCCTCTGCTCTACCCCCTCCCCCTCTGCTCCCCCCCCTCTGCTCTCAGCCCCCCCTCTGCTCTCAGCCCCCCCTCTGCTCTCAGCCCCCCCTCTGCTCTCACCCCCCCCTCTGCTCTCACCCCCCCCTCTGCTCTCACCCCCCCTCTGCTCTCACCCCCCCCTGTCCCCCTCTGCTCTCCCCCGACGTCCTCTTACCTGTCTTCACCGGCCTGATCACATCTGCGTCCATCGCTGGGTCCTTCCTGGGCATTCTGCTGATCTGCCTGCTGCTCCTGTAAAGCTGTCCATCTCTCTGCCATCTGTTCCTCTGCAGCTCTTCTGGTCAGTGATCCTCCTGATAGTCCTGTGGGTACTGTGAGTATAACTTTTTTTTTTTCCGTATCCCCTGTCCATTTTTACACCTCATCCGTCCGTGCGTCCCGCCAAGCGCTGATCAGGAATGCAGATAACGGATCGGCATCCCTGCTCAATTTTTGGCGGGACTTTTTTTTCCGTATCCCCGACGCTTTTTGTATCGCATCCGTCCGTGCGTCCCGCCAAGCGCTGATCAGGAACGCAGATAACGGATCGGCATCCCTGCTCAATTTTCGGCGTGACTTTTTTCCGTATCCCCGACGCTTTTTGTATCGCATCCGTCCGTGCGTCCCGCCAAGCGCTGATCAGGGATGCACATAACGGATCGGCATCCATGGTCAATTTTTGGCGTGACTTTTTTCCGTATTCACGACGCTTTTTGTATCACATCCGTCCGTGCGTCCCGCCGAGCGCTGATTAGGGATGCACATAACGTATCTGCATCCATGGTCAATTTTTGGCGTGACTTTTTTTTTTTACGTATCCCCGACGCTTTTTTTATCGCATCCGACCGTGCGTCCTGCAGCGACCGATCAGTGCACTGCGTCTGTGCGTTTGAAAAGTCAAATGGCGCTCCTTCTCTTCTGAGCCCCGCCATGCGCTCAAACAATTACTTTCCACCACATATGAGGTATCTGCGTACTCAGGAGAAATTGCACAATACGTTTTATGGTGCATTTTTTCCTGTTACCCTTGTGAAAAAAAAAGCTACCTAGTTGAAGCAACCGTTTTGTGGTAAAAAAAAAAAAAATTCTTTTCACGGCTCAACGCTATAAACTTCTGTGAAGCCCCCAGGTGTTCAAAGTGCTCACCAAACATCTAGAAAAATTATTTGAGGGCTCTAGTTTCCAAAATGGTGTCACTTGTGGGGGAGCTCCACTGTTTAGGCACCATAGGGGGTCTCCAAACTTCTGTGAAGCCCCCAGGTGTTCAAAGTGCTCACCAAACATCTAGAAAAATTATTTGAGGGCTCTAGTTTCCAAAATGGGGTGACTTGTGGGGGAGCTCCATTGTTTAGGCACCTCAGGGGGTCTTCATACCCCACATGGCGTCCGCTAATGAGTGCAGCTAATTTTGCACTCAAAAATTCAAATGGCGCTCCTTGCCTTCCGAGCACTGCCGTGTGTCCAAAGATTTGATTTCCACCACATATGAGGTATCTGCGTATTCAGGAGAAAATGCACAATACATTTTATGGTGCATTTTTTCCTGTTACCCTTGTGAAAAAAAAAGCTACCTAGTTGAAGCAACCGTTTTGTTGTAAAAAACATTTTTTTTCTTTTCACGGCTCAACGCTATAAACTTCTGTGAAGCCCCCAGGTGTTCAAAGTGCTCACCAAACATCTAGAAAAATTATTTGAGGGCTCTAGTTTCCAAAATGGGGTCACTTGTGGGGGAGCTCCATTGTTTAGGCACCTCAGGGGGTCTTCAAACCCGACATGGCGTCCGCTAACAGGTGCAGCTAATTTTGCACTCAAAAATTCAAATGGCGCTCCTTGCCTTCCGAGCACTGCTGTGTGTCCAAACATTTGATTTCCACCACATATGAGGTATCTGCGTACTCAGGAGAAAATGCACAATACATTTTATGGTGCATTTTTTCCTGTTACCCTTGTGAAAAAAAAAGCTACCTAGTTGAAGCAACCGTTTTGTTGTAAAAAAAATTTTTTTTCTTTTCACGGCTCAACGCTATAAACTTCTGTGAAGCCCCCAGGTGTTCAAAGTGCTCACCAAACATCTAGAACAATTATTTGAGGGCTCTAGTTTCCAAAATGGGGTCACTTGTGGGGGAGCTCCATTGTTTAGGCACCTCAGGGGGTCTTCAAACCCGACATGGCGTCCGCTAATGAGTGCAGCTAATTTTGCGTTCAAAAATTCAAATGGCGCTCCTTCCCTTCCGAGCTCTGCCGTGCGCCCAAACAATTGATTTTTACCACATATGGGGTATCAGCGTACTCAGGAGAACATGCACAATAAATTGTATTGCGTACTTTCTCTTTTCTCCCTTGTAAAAATGAAAATTTTATGGCTAAAGTAACATTTTTGTGTTAAAAAGTAAAATTTTCATTTTTTCCTTCCACATTGCTTTGGTTCCTGTGAAGCACCTAAAGGGTTAATAAACTTATTGGATGTGGTTTTGAGCAGTGTGAGGGGTGTAGTTTTTAGAATGGGGTCACTTTTGGGTATTTTCTGTCACCTAGGCCTCTCAAAGTCACCTCAAATGTAATGTGGTCCCTAAAAAAAATTATTTTGTAAATTTTGTTGGAAAAATGAGAAATTGCTGATGACCTTTGACCCCTTCTAACTTCCTAACGGAAAAAAAATTTGTTTCGAAAATTGCGCTGATGTAAAGTACACAAGTGGGAAATGTTATTTAGTAACTATTTTGTGTGACATATCTCTCAGATTTATGGGCATAAATTTTCAAAGTTTGAAAATTGCGAAATTTTCAAAATTTTCGCCAAATTTCCTAAATTTTCACAAATAAACGCAAAAAATATCGGCCTAAATTTACAACTGACATGAAGTACAATATGTCACGAAAAAACAATCTCAGAATCGCCAGGATCCGTTGAAGCGTTCCAGAGTTATAACCTGTCAAAGTGACACTGGTCAGAATTGCAAAAAATGGCCCGGTCATTAGGGTGTTTTAGTGGCCGGGGGTGAAGGGGTTAAGCTCCACATAGAAACCTGCAGAGAAACCCCAAACCCCCCCCCGAAAACCGCAGAATTCAGCGGCGTCTTTTCATGGAATCACATCCACTTTACTTGGACAATTAAACACAGCAGAATAAATGTGCAAAGAAACAGCAGAAAAAAATGCAGCATTTACACTACATGTGAATATGGACTAATTGTCCAAGCAAAGTGGATGAGACGTCCTGAAATCTCCGCTCCTGGTGCGTGGAAAGACGCCGCTGAACTGTGCGGATTTGGTGTTTCTTTCTTTATAAACTTCAGGATTCACATCAGCAACAAACATGTATCAAATAAGGGGGACGATGTATAAAAATTACCGCAGACACGCAATAATCAGAGAACATTGTTATTGCACTCGTGGCGCGGACACCTGCAGAAAAAATGCAGCATTTACGCTATGTGTGAACACGGCCTCAGTGATACAGTTGTATTACATTTTATATGGGTTTTAATAAAGAAAAATAATAAATTGCGCCTTTTTTTTCCCGCCATTTACTGATCCCCATAAATAATCTGATCGCTGTGTTGTTCAGGTCATTACGATTACAGGGACACCAAATATGTCCATGTTATTTGCTGATTTGTAATGTTTATTATTTTATAAAAAAGTGCAATAAAATTACATTATTCTATTTTTTTTATTATTTTTAGTAACTTTATTAGAAGAAAAAAAAATCCTCTTTTCCTCTCCCTCCAGAATACAGGAGATAGAGACACTGCTGTGTACAATGGAGCTCTGTGTCCTGTGTAATCTGCTGTGTAAGAGGCTGCATTGTAGGTTCATTTATGTGAAATCCTCCCTCTGACATCATCAATCCTAGTGGCTCAACAGCTAGAGCAGCTAGGAAAGCCAGGAGGTTGCTGGACATGAGTTTTGAATGTTGCTGGTTTGAATCCAAGGTGGTGAAGATAAAAAAAAAAATAAAAAAATTGTATTTGTATTTTTTTTCCTCATTTCTTTATAGTAGTTTTATGGGAACAAATGAATCTGACTCTTTCACCAACATTGAGATACAGTATTTATCTATCTATCTATCCCTCTATCTATCCCTCTATCTATCTATCTCTATCCCTCTATCTATCTATCTATGATTCTATCTCTCTATCTATCTATCTATCTATCTATCCCTCTATCTATCTATCTATCCCTCTATCTATCTATCCATCCCTCTATCTATCTATCTATCTATCTATCCCTCTATCTATCTATCTATCCCTCTATCTATCTATCCCTCTATCTATCTATCTATCTATCTATCTATGATTCTATCTATGATTCTATCTATCTATCTATGATTCTATCTATGATTCTATATATGATTCTATCTATCTATGATTCTATCTATCTATGATTCTATCCCTCTATCTATCTATTATCTGTCGTGTATCTATATATCCCTCTATCATCCATCCCTCTATCATCCATCCATCCCACTATCATCCATCCCTCCCTCTATCTCTCCATTCATCCCTCCATTCATCCCTCCATTCATCCCTCTATCCCTCCCTCTATCCCTCCATTCATCCCTCCATTCATCCATCCATCCCTCCCTCTATCCCTCCATTCATCCCTCCATTCATCCCTCTATCATCCATCCATCCCTCCCTCTATCCCTCCATTCATCCCTCAATTCATCCCTCTATCATCCATCCATCCCTGCCTCTATCCCTCCATTCATCCCTCTATCCCTCCATTCATCCCTCCCTCTATCCCTCCATTCATCCCTCTATCATCCATCCATCCCTCCCTCTATCCCTCCATTCATCCCTCTATCATCCATCCATCCATCCCTCCCTCTATCCCTCCATTCATCCCTCTATCATCCATGCATCCATCCCTCCCTCTATCCATCCCTCCCTCTATCCCTCCATTCATCCCTCCATTCATCCCTCTACCATCCATCCCTCCCTCTATCTCTCCATTCATCCCTCCATTCATCCCTCCATTCATCCCTCTATCCCTCCATTCATCCCTCCATTCATCCCTCTATCATTCATCCATCCATCCCTCCCTCTATCCCTCCCTCTATCCCTACATTCATCCCTCCATTCATCCCTCTATCATCCATCCATCCCTCCCTCTATCCCTCCATTCATCCCTCCATTCATCCCTCTTCATCCATCCATCCCTCCCTCTATCCCTCCATTCATCCCTCTATCCCTCCTTCTATCCCTCCATTCATCCCTCTATCATCCATCCATCCCTCCATTCATCCCTCTATTATCCATCCATCCCTGCCTCTATCCCTCCATTCATCCCTCTATCCCTCCATTCATCCCTCCCTCTATCCCTCCATTCATCCCTCCATTCATCCCTCTATCATCCATCCCTCCCTCTATCCCTCCATTCATCCCTCTATCCCTCCATTCATCCCTCCTTCTATCCCTCCATTCATCCCTCCTTCTATCCCTCCATTCATCCCTCCATTCATCCCTCTATCATCCATCCATCCCTCCCTCTATCCCTCCTTTCATCCCTCTATCCCTCCATTCATCCCTCCTTCTATCCCTCCATTCATCCCTCTATCATCCATCCATCCCTCCCTCTATCCCTCCATTCATCCCTCTATCATCCATCCATCCCTTCCTTTATCCCTCCATTCATCCCTCCCTCTATCCCTCCATTCATCCCTCCATTCATCCCTCTATCATCCATCCATCCATCCCTCTATCCCTCCATTCATCCATCCCTCCATCCATCTTTGCAGCTGAATAACCTGCTTCTGGTGTCTGCAGTATAGAGGTCAAGATAACAAAATCTTCCTATTGCTTTCAATACAGGCAGTAGCTCAGTGGTAAAGCTGCTGCCTTTGAAACAATGAACTCATAGTTCCATGAGTTCGAGTCCAGGCCGCCATGAAAATCCAGAGCCGATGATAATTTAATTTAATTTATTCACTCCACTGAGGGGAGGAGCCGGGACATCAGCTGTGAGCCGCGGGAGTGCGGGACAGCCCTGATAAATCGTGGCAGTCCCGCAGAATCCGGGACGGTTGGGAGGTATGCCTTACTATTATTCTTTATTGGCCCAATAGGTGTCCCAAAGTGACCAAACGCTCTCAACATGATCTACCGTGTTATTTGACAGGGCAGATAGATACTCCATCCTTCTCACATCTTGGATCCGAGAATGGAGATCTGTAAGTGAGGGTGGATGGGCTGATTTCCAGTTACGGGCAATCAGACATCTAGCTGCTGTAGTTTTATGTAACAGTAACCGCTTCCCTCTTTTCCCCAGCTGAGCAAGTGGTATATTTAATATATAGAATTTAGGATCCAGGGGAACCCGAAGGCCAGTTACTTTATAAGGAATTGCACCAACCTCCAGAAGCACTGGATAATGGGGCATACCCAGAATATGTGTGGTATGTCTCCTCCTGTAGCTCCACACCTCCAACAATTGTCAGGTATAGCTGAGTTTAGTTTATGTAGTAGTGATGGGGTGTGATACCAATACATGAGTAATTTATACTGATTTTCCTTATAGACATAGCATGAAGATGTCTTAGAGGCAGTATCCCAGATCCGTTTCCACATACCCAAGGGAATGGTCTCACCAAGGAAATCTTCCCATTTCTTCATATATATATGATTTGGCTTGTCTTCTGGGCAGGGGGTAATTAAAATACGGTATATATCTGTCACGCTTCCCGGTCCCCTGGTCCCGTTCTCCGGTCCCCGTGGCCCGCTCCCCGCTCCCCGGCGGCGTCCCCTTCTCACCACTCCGGTCCCGGCCTCCTCTTCCCCGCCTGCGGCCTCCATGCGTCCAGCTCCCCGCTCCTGGCGCTCCTCTGCGACGTGGGACTCCCAGCCGGGCGCTCCTGCTTCCTCCTCACCGCTTCCTGGACTGGCTTCTGGCACACGGGCCTCGCGCATGCGCATTAGGGCGGGCGCGCGGTCATTGACCCTTTCTTAAAGGGCCAGCACCCAGAAACAGGATATTGCATAGACAGGTACAGGGTATATTAGGTTTCTCTTTCCTGGTGGGCGGGGCCTGTTCTACGTGTTTAGCAAGCTAGTGTTCAGGTCCCCGTAATGCTTTGCCCTGTGCTTTGCCTTGTATTAACCCTGTCCTGTCTCGTAGAGCCTGTCCTGCCACGCCAGTCGCTCCGAACCAAGTTCATCCCTGGACCCGGACGGTGACTTCGGCGGATGTTCCACCACCTCTGCAGCTCCGCCAGTCTCCAGTCCCTGGCTCCGTTCGGTGACCCGTTCCATCGCTCAGCAGGTTCTGGATCCCGCCTGACCCTACAACCCGGCCTCGGACCCTGAGCCTCGTCACCCGGACTACCGTCCAGAACTCCGTGGGTTCAGCATCATCCACCTTTCCTGCTCCTCTACGGACTGTCCAGCTACCTATAGTGCTTCGGCTGCCGTGCATCAGGACCCTCTGGCGGGGTGATCGGCCTGGCTGCCTCCTCAGGGGAAATCGGTGTACGGTCCAGTGCTTCCACCACCCGGACGTAACAATATCTGAGATGAGGCCTTTAGTAGAGACCCCAGCTCTGCATAATCTCTCAAAAAGTGTAGGGATAGAGACTTCTAAGGAGGTAAAAAGGGAGTGCATCAGGTGTCTAATTTGTAAATACCGATATTGGGAATTGCCAGGGAGATTAAATTTAGCAGATATGGTAGCGTAGGGGAGAAGGACTCTAGAGTGTGCGTCTACTATGTCAGCAAAGCAAAAGAGTTTTCTGTCAAACCATGTTTTAGTCGCTGTACCCTGCATACCGTCTGGCATTCTGGGATTAAAAGGAAAAGAAAATGGAGAGTGTTCAGATTTAAGTGGAAACTTTTTGACACAACAGTGCCATATCCTCTTCGTGAAGGCTATAGGGCCCAGAGTATGTGGGTCAGGCTTGTTTGATGAGGTGCCCCGGAGGTAAGAGTTGGGGTGTATTGGGGCTAGCCATAACTTCTCTATTTCCATACATCTAGAAGAAGAGGCACTGCGATTAGACCATGCAGGGATGTGGCGTAGATGTACTGCCCAATAGTACCTAGTAATATCAGGGACTCCTAGGCCTCCTCTCATTTTTTTCTGTCAAACAAAGTCGTTTTCTTAATTCTATGTCTCTTGTGGGTCCAAACAAATTGAAGTATACTAGACTGAATGCTGCGCAACTCTGTGTATGGTACACACACCGGAAGGGTCTCAAATAAGTAAAGTAGCTTCGGCAAGACAGACATTTTGACTGCAGAGATTCTTCCAAACAAGAGACAATGGGAGCTTGTTCCAATTGAGCAGGAGCCTTTTTATCTCAGTAAATAAACTAGGATAGTTCTGCTGGTATAATAGCTTATACTTTGATGTTAGTTGTATCCCCAGGTATGTCAAGGATATATTTTTCCATTTATAATTGTAGTTTTCCTGTAAGGAGGAAACTCGTCCCTGTGGAATATTAATAGGCAGGGCTTCCGTTTTGCTCTGGTTGACCTTATACCCTGACAGCATTCCAAATTGTAGTAATAGGGAATGCAAATTCGGGAGGGTGGTATGTGGTTGGGACAAAATCAATAGGACATCATTCGCATATAAGGATAGCTTAACCCCTTCAGCCCCCAGCCTGTTTTCACCTTAAAGACCCGGCCATTTTTTGCAATTTTGACCAGTGTCACTTTGACAGGTTATAACTCTGGAACACTTCAACGGATCCTGGCGATTCTGAGATTATTTTTTCGTGACATATTGTACTTCATGTCAGTGGTAAATTTAGGCCGATATGTTTTGCGTTTATTTGTGAAAATTTCGGAAATTTGGCGAAAATTTTGAAAATTTTGCAATTTTCAAAATTTGAAATTTTATGCCCATAAATCTGAGAGATATGTCACACAAAAAAAGTTACTAAATAACATTTCCCACTTGTCTGCTTTACACCAGCGCAATTTTTGAAAAAAAAAAAATTTCCGTTAGGAAGTTAGAAGGGTTCAAAGTTCATCACCAATTTCTCATTTTTCCAACAAAATTTAAAAAAAAAATTTTTTAGGTACCACATCACATTTGGAGTGATTTGAGAAACCTAGGCGACAGAAAATACCCAAAAGTGACCCAATTCTAAAATCTGCACCCCTCACTCTGCTCAAAACCACATCCAAGAAGTTTATTAACCCTTTAGGAGCTTCACAAACCAAACCAAAGCAATGTAGACGAAAAAATGAAAATTTTACTTTTTTAACACAAAAATGTTACTTTAGCCATAAAAATTAGTATTTTCACAAGGGTATCAGGAAAAATGCATCATAAAATGTATCGTGCATTTTCTCCTGAGTACGCAGATACCCCATATGTGGTGGTAATCAAATGTTTGGGCACACAGCAGGACTCGGAAGGCAAGGAGCGCCATTTGAATTTTTGAGTGCAAAATTAGCTGCACTCATTAGCAGACACCATGTCGGGTTTGAAGACTCCCTGAGGTGCCTAAACAATGGAGCTCCCCCACAAATGACCCCATTTTGGAAACTAGAGCCCTCAAATATTTTTTCTAGATGTTTGATGTGCACTTTGAACCCCTGGGGCTTCACAGAAGTTTATAACGTTGAGCCGTGAAAAGAAAAAAAAATGTTTTTACCACAAAACTGTTGCTTCAACCAGGTAGCTTTTTTTATCACAAGGGTATCAGGAAAAAATGCACCATAAAATGTATTGTGCATTTTCTCCTGAGTACGCAGATACCCCATATGTGGTGGTAATCAAATGTTTGGGCACACAGCAGGACTCGGAAGGCAAGGAGCGCCATTTGAATTTTTGAGTGCAAAATTAGCTGCACTCATTAGCGGACGCCATGTCGGGTTTGAAGACTCCCCGAGGTGCCTAAACAATGGAGCTCCCCCATAAGTGACCCCATTTTGGAAACTAGAGCCCTCAAATATTTTTTCTAGATGTTTGATGTGCACTTTGAACCCCTGGGGGCTTCACAGAAGTTTATAACGTTGAGCCGTGAAAAGAAAAAAAAATTTTTTTACCACAAAACTGTTGCTTCAACCAGGTAGCTTTTTTATCACAAGGGTATCAGGAAAAATGCACCATAAAATGCATTGTGCATTTTCTCCTGAGTACGCAGATACCCCATATGTGGTGGAAATCAAATGTTTGGGCGCACGGCAGGACTCGGAAGGCAAGGAGCGCCATTTCACAGCAAAATTAGTTGGAATTATTAGCGGACGCCATGTTGCGTTTGGAGACCCCCCTAAAGTGCCTAAACAATGGAGCTCCCCCACAATTGACCCCATTTTGGAAACTAGACCCCTCATGGAATTTATCTAGCTGTTTAGTAAGCACTTTGAACCCCTGGAGGCTTCACAAACGTTTGTAATGTTCAGCCGTGAAAATATTTTATTCTTTTTTTTACCACAAAATTGTTTTTTCAAACAGGTAGCTTTTTTTTCCACAAGGGTATCAGGAAAAAATGCACCATAAAATGTATTGTGCAATTTCTCCTGAGTACGACGATACCTCATATGTGGTGGAAATCAATTGTTTGGGCGTACGGCGGGGCTCAGAAGAGAAGGAGCGCCATTTCACAGTAAAATTGATTGGAATTATTAGCAGACGCCATGTTTCATTTGGAGACCCCCTGAGGTGCCTAAACAATGGAGCTCCCCCACATGTGATCCCATTTTGGAAACTAGACCCCCCCCATACAAAAAAAATTAGTTTGGCAAAATAAAAAATACAGACATCAGTAAAAAAAAAAAAATAAAAAATGAGCGCCTGCCACTAAGACCAGTGCCAAACGTGAGAGCAATGCACGAGTCTCGCATCGCATCATCCACTGCAGCCTGGAAGCGAGCAACTGCGCTGGATAATGCGATGCGAGAGGGCGGGGCGGCAGATGAGAAAGGGCGCAGCGGATGGAAGATGGGAAAGGGCGCAGCGGGTGGAGGAGCGGCAGAGGATGGGAAAGGGCGCAGCAGATGGATGATGGGAAATGGCGCAGCGGATGGATGGGAAATGGCGCAGCAGATGGAGGAGCGGCAGAGGATGGGGGGGGGAGGTGAGATGGGGATACCTACCTTACAGGATGGATCTAGGCAGCAGGATCACAGCAGACAGAAGAGGCAGCAGATGAAGGAGGCAACAGATCGAGGAGGGTGAGAGGGGGCAGTAGATGGAAAATGGGAGAGAGCAGGCAGCAGATCGGGGAGGGGGGCAGAGTCTGATGGGAGAGAGAGATGGCACATGGAGGAGGGGGGGCCCCGGGGGGAGGGTGGCTTGCAGCACATGTAGGGGGAGGGTGGCTTGCAGCACATGTAGGGGGAGGGTGGCTTGCAGCACATGTGGGGGGAGGGTGGCTTGCAGCACATGTGGGGGGAGGGTGGCTGGCTTGCAGCACATGTGGGGGGAGGGTGGCTGGCTTGCAGCACATGTAGGGGGAGGGTGGCTGGCTTGCAGCACATGTGAGGGGAGGGTGGCTGGCTTGCAGCACATGTGGGGGGAGGGTGGCTGGCTTGCAGCACATGTAGGGGGAGGGTGGCTGGCTTGCAGCACATGTGGGGGGAGGGTGGCTGGCTTGCAGAACATGTGGGGGGAGGGTGGCTGGCTTGCAGCACATGTAGGGGGAGGGTGGCTGGCTTGCAGCACATGTGGGGGGAGGGTGGCTTGCAGCACATGTGGGGGGAGGGTGGCTTGCAGCACATGTGCTGCAAGCCAGCCACCCTCCCCCCACATGTGCTGCAAGCCAGCCACCCTCCCCCCACATGTGCTGCAAGCCAGCCACCCTCCCCCCACATGTGCTGCAAGCCACCCTCCCCCCACGTGGGGCGAGGGTGGCTTGCAGCACATGGAGGGATAGGAGGTGTGGCGATGGAGAAGGGGCAGCCGATGAAGGAGGCGGCGGCGGCGGCCGCCGATCGGGAACAGTGGGGGCCGATTCGGGGGCAGCAGCGGCTGAAAAAGGTGGGTGCGACGGCGGCGGGGACAGTGCCTGCATGGCGGCGGGGACAGCGGTGGATCGGGAGCGGCGGCGGGGACAGCGGTGGAGCGAGAGCATGGCGCCGGGGACAGCGGTGGATCGGGAGCGGCGGCGGGGACAGCGGTGGAGCGGGAGCATGGCGCCGGGGACAGCGGTGGATCGGGAGCGGCGGCGGGGACAGCGGTGGATCGGGAGCATGGCGCCGGGGACAGCGGTGGATCGGGAGCATGGCGCCGGGGACAGCGGTGGATTGGGAGCAGCGGCAGGGCGATCGGAGACAGCGGCGGGGACAGCGGTGCATCGGGAGCAGCGGCGGGGACAGCGGTGAAGCGGGAGCAGCGGCGGGGCGATCGGAGACAGCGGCGGGGACAGCGGTGCATCGGGAGCAGCAGCGGGGACAGCGGTGGAGCGGGTGCATGGCTCCGGGGACAGCGGTGGATCAGGAGCGTGGCGCCGGGGACAGCGGTGGATCGGGAGCAGCGGCGGGGCGATCGGAGACAGCGGCGGGGACAGCGGTGGATCGGGAGCAGCGTCGGGGCGATCGGGGACAGGGGCGGGCGGCGGGGACAGCAACTTACCACTCTCCTCGGCTTCCAGGGACGGTCACAGGCCGCAGATCCACATTGATTGGAGAGAGCGGTCACAAGACCGGTCTCTCCAATCAGTGCTGGGGGCGGGTGAAGCATCGATCACCCAGCTCCAGCCAATGGCCAGTGCTACAGCAGCACTGATCAGGGCTGGATTTCAATGTTCCAGCCATTTTCAATGGCTGGAACATTACAGTGGCTGTAATTGGCTGAGCGGCGTTCGTCAGCCAATTACAGCCTCTGTAGGTTCGGGGAGGAAGCATCACCCCTCCTAAGGTCAGGCAGAGGTCCCCTCCTTCCCGAATCTACCGTTTAATTAAACAAATTTCACTCCCCGGGGCTCCGGGACCGCGATTTCGCCATGACGTACTGAGTACGTCATGGGTCGTTTAGCACCATGTCACCATGACGTACTCAGTACGTCATAGGTCGTTAAGGGGTTAATCTCCTTGTCTCTCACCATTACTTCACGTATATTAGGGTCAATGCGATTAGCAGCAGCCAATGGCTCAATGCACATAACAAAGAGCAGGGGGGACAAAGGGCATCCCTGATGAGTGCCATTGTGTATCTGAAAGGGTTGAGATGCGGCATAAGGAAGTTTGACCGATGCTGAGGGGCATGAATATAAACTTTTCAGGGCAGTGATAAATGCACCTGAGATTCCAAAATGATGCAATGTTTCAAACATGAATGGCCACCCCAGACGGTCAAACGCCTTCTCCGCCTTTGTAACGGCCCAGATGTTCCCTACTATCCACCCCCACACAGTATCCACAGCTGATGGACAGTCCACAGACACGGTCTTGGGGATAACAGTTGCTTTAATATAGCAGGAACAAAGCAAATCAATACGGAATATATGTTTCACATTCTCTCGTGGGTAGGCCACGGCAAATACAGCTTGGAGTTGAATGCTGAAGTGCAATTAGGGTACTGGAGCTTTAAGTGCACGATTTGTTTCAGAATTAATACTGGTATGCTTTAGGTTCAGAGTCTCTTGAGTTTAGAGGGTAGATATGATAAGATTGTACAGATCTGGAGTCCTGGGGTTAATTTCACTGCTAGTTCAGACACGTGCAGTACTTGTAAGCAAATGAAGACAGTTGCCCAGCGTGCTACGTGGAGAGGACGGCTGGTGCGTGGACAATGGCATGAAAGCCACTAATATTGCAGTGGGGCGGGAGACCCTCAAACGTCCCCAATCTGCGTGCAGTACGGTCTGGTATATACTCAGTATGCCCTACTGTCTGAAGAGATGTATATCTGGCCAGTGAGGATTCAGGATAGGAAGCCTTCAGTATATTGGCTGTAAAAATCAGTAAATGGTGAAATTCTAGGCCTCGGGCCTAGCAGGAGTCTTGTGGTGTAGAGAAACTCCACATAATGTCTTCCCTCAGAGGAGACTCAGCCAGAACCAGCTCATTCCAGTTCTTTCCAGACAGAGGCTGGAGAATAGCTCCATCTGTTGAGCCATGTGACCAAGAACTGGCCAATAGGAGAACACCCAATGCACACTTCAGATTCTTACAGTTTTCACCAATAGATGGTGCTAGAACACAACAAATGAAAAATGCTTTACTTATAACATATAGCATAATATTACATATAAGTAAATGTACTTAAAGAAACAGACACAATCTTGACCGGGCCACTACATACTCCCCCTCTGAAGGTGAGCCGTCCTCGGCGATTGTGTGAGTGGAGGACTGCTAAGAAAGGAAGGAAATATATATTTAAGGCACAGTAACAATAAGGCAATGAACAAATGCAAAACATGAATGTGGTAGTGCCAATATGAGATAAAGTCTCTTTCCGCAATATACTATCATCCATATGAAAGGCTTTGGAAAGGCACTTTAGTGGTCCAGTCTATAAGTCCATGGCTGTATACAGAAAATTGTGCAAATAATAAACAAGTTGCTTGGTATTACTCAGGTGCAGAGGCTTAAACATTACTAAACTGACCATCCAGCTAAATAAATAAACACAAAATTATATACTCATGGAAAAGGATATGACCTTTTAGTCTCTGTAGCGGGCTGGAAGTGTTCCTTTTGTGCTTCGCTCTGAACACCTCAACACTTGATCTTCCTCTTGAGCAGGAAAGATATTATTTGCTGGCTCAGGTGAAGTTGGCAGAGGAGCAGCAACTGGAGCAGGAACCGAGACGGGGACATATTGATAGCATGGAAGGATAAATTGAGTGTTGTAGAGGGACTCTTCCACAGTAGGTTGTCTGGCTGGTGTTTCCATTGCAGGAATTGGTGTGTAGACCGGTAAGACTTGTGGAGGAGGTGATGACATCACCAGTAGATCCTCTTTGGTGCATAGCTTCATGCGGTTCCTGTGCACTGTCTGTGGGGCCATTCCGGGTTTATTCACTTCATAGACATCTGACTCAGGATATGGGATAGCTGTAACTGTGTATGGCTCTGTTTCCCAGAGTGAGTCGAGTTTTCCTGTACGGTGGTACTTCTTTAGCCATACCTTGTCTCCAACTTGAAGTGGGGAAGCATTAGCTCTTTGATTGTAGCTCTCTTCTTGTTAACGGTGAGCTTCACCCATGCGGTAATCAACAATCTGTTGGGCTTCGTGTATTCTTCACTGATGCTCTGAGACCCAATCAGTTTTTGGCAGGGGATTGATCACGTCAGGGACTTGGATTCCAAGAGAACGATCTTTTGGGAGCTGACCTTGTCTTCCAAACATCAGATAATATGGCGAGTAGCCTGTAGAACAGTGGACAGTATTGTTGTAGATTTCCACTAACTCGTCAAGCAATTGAGGCCATTGTTTGGTAACAGATGCTGTTCGCAGCATATTGATGAAGGTCTGGTTGACTTTCTCACAGAGGCCATTCCCTTGGGGATGATAGGCGGTTGTTCTCAGCTTTTTGCACTCATGGAATTGGCAGAGTTCTTGAAATAATTGTGACTCAAAGGCAGATCCACGATCTATGAGGACTGCTTCAGGGCAACCGTAATGTCTCACATATTCACGGTAGAAGGTGATAGTTGTAGTCCGAGCTGTAAGGTCTTTTACTGGCACAACAGCAACCCACTTAGTATAGTGATCCACCATGGTTAAGGCATACGTGTAGCCTGAACGAGTTTGTGCTAGCTTCACATGATCAAGAGCGACTAGCTCGTTTGGTTTCTGAGAATGGATTGGATGAAGAGGAGCTCTGGCATCTTTTTTACCGACTTTGGTGAGGTTGCAAGCTGGACATTCACTACACCAATTTTCTATGTCTGACCGCATCCCAATCCAATAGAAGCATTGGCGTATGGTGGCTTCAGTTTTGTGAACGCCAAAGTGCCCAGACTGGTCGTGGTAGGCATCAAGAACAATTCTGGCATCTCGCCGTGGGATTAGAATCTGATGTAGCCTTTCACCTGAAACCGGGTCTAAGGTATTGCACAGGATCAAGCCCTTTTGAATGAAGAGTCTTTTGCGCTGTCTCCAGAGACGATTAAGCTCAACATCAGGACATCTTCTGCGTCGTCTGAAAGGTATTCTCCCAGTAGTCAGGTAATCATAGATCTCACCTAGGACACGAGACTCATTTTGAAGAGTTTTCCATCTCGATGGATCTTGGAATAGGTCAGGTTTCTGTGGAGAAACATCATCAGTTTGTGTAGCAGCAACAGCATTTTGTGTAGCAAACCTTTGATAGAAGGGAGGCATCTCAACATCTTCCCATAGATCTTCCTCAGGAGGCTCTTCTCCTTCGGGCAAACGGGATAACATATCAGCATTGATGTTGATCTTGCCACTGCGATACTTAATATCAAAGCAGAAATTCGCTAATCTTGAAGCCCATCTCTGTTCAAGAGCACCTAGCCATGCAGTATTGAGATGAGCGAGAGGATTATTGTCCGTGTAAACGGTGAAGGGTGTAGCAGCGAGGTAATCTTTGAACTTCTCTGTGACTGCCCACACAAGAGCTAGCAGCTCTAACTTGAACGAACTGTAATTGCTATCGTTTTTCTCTGCACCTCTCAAGCTTCGGCTGGCATATGCAATGACTCTCTCTTTGTCACCCTAGACTTGTGATAGTACCGCTCCGAGGCCTTGGTGGCTGGCATCCGTGTGGACACGGAAATGATGGCGGTAGTCAGGGTACGCCAGAATTGGAGGTGAAGTCAATAGACTTTTCAACATCTGAAAGGCAGTTTCTTGTCGCTCAGACCAATTAATTGGAAGTCTTCTGTCGTAGTTTTCTCTAGGGCAACCCCGTAGCAGCTCTGTAAGGGGTTCTGCTATTTGCACAAAATGAGGTATGAAGCGGCGGTAGTAGCCCGCAAAACCTAGGAAACTTCTGATTTCTTTGATGGTTCTTGGGGTGTTCCAGTTGTTCACAGCTGAGATCTTTTCAGGGTCAGGCTGGATACCTTTGGCACTTACAACATGACCCAGGTAGTTGACTTTCGGCTTGAGCAGATGACACTTTGACGGTTTTAGTTTCAGGCCATGTTCAATAAGTACCTGGAATACTTCTGCAAGGTGGCATAGGTGGTCTTCATAAGTGCGAGAGTATACGACAACATCATCAAGATATAACAGAACGCTCTGGAAGTTGAGGTGACCAAGACATCTTTCCATGAGTCACTGAAATGTAGCAGGGGCGTTGCATAACCCAAACGGCATACCGTTAAACTCAAAGAGTCCCATTGGGGTGGTGAAAGCTGTCTTCTCTCTATCCTCAGGAGCCATGGGTACTTGCCAGTAACCGCTGGTTAAATCAAGAGTGGAGAAGTATGCAGCTGTGCCAAGAGCGGTGATGGATTCTTCAATCCGTGGAAGAGGATAGGCATCTTTGTGTGTAACATTATTCAACTTTCGGTAGTCGACACAAAATCTGATGTTACCATCCTTTTTCTTCACCAGGACGATGGGTGCAGGCTATGGGCTTTGACTTTCTCGGATGACTTCAGAATCTTTCATCTCTTTTAACAGCTTCTTTATTTGTTGATAGTTAGCAGGAGGTACTGGACGATGTCTTTCTTTGATAGGAGGATGATCACCTGTGTTGATCTTGTGCTGGATCAGAGTAGTCTTGCCGAAGTCAAGGGGGTGTTTGCTGAAAGCTTGGCTGTATCTCTTAGCAAGTTTAGTTACACCATTGATGTATTCGATAGGAGTGTTAGCATCTCCAACATTAAGTTCATTCCACCAGAAGGTAGTGGGTGTATTAGAGCCTTTGGGAGTGGCTTTTAATGACTTTTGATGAGCAAGTGTCTCTTCATCTATGATGTCTTCTGGATCAAGACTATACAGTTGAGCAACTGAATTAAACTTGTATAGCTCGATAGGAATATCACTTAGGTTGACTAGCCGTACTGGTACTCTACCGTTTGAGACGGTGACAATACTTCTGGCAGCTTTTACCAGGGGCTGTCCTTCAATCTGGATGGAGTCAAGAAGAGCTACATAGTCCTCGTTGTCAATTCCTGGTCGAACTCGACACCAGACTAGAGTCTCGCTGTTGGCTGACGGTAACTGGTCATGCGTCAGTGATACGCACACGGCAGATCTCACCTTTACTGTTGGCAAATTTCTGTTGGGCACAGAGCACTTTGATAGTCCGCTGAACAGCTTGCCTGTAAGGGGGAGAAGCAGAAGGGAGAGAAGCATGCAAGGCAGCGAGCAATTCAGTAAACACATGGCGAATGACATTCATGCCTAACACTACTGCTGTTGTATCTCCCTCAGCCTCAGTAACAATTACTCCTTGACCTGGTAACTTGCGATCACCAATTTGGATTGTGGGTTCCCAGTAGCCTGGGAAATAGGTTGACCATTACTTGCAATTAAGTCTAACTTTGCTTTACCCACTGGATTCAGGAGATCAAAGTCCCAATTCTTTTCAAAGGTTTGTCGCTCAGACTTGTGAACCAGTGTCCACTAAAGCTTCTAGAGGTACACCATCGATCCATATGGTTATATACGGGCACTTGGAGATGAACCGGGAAATCCATTGTGATTGTCCCTTTGGGCCCTTGGATTCACCTCCCGAGGGGCGGCCCTTGGCCTCGGGGGTGGCCCGTTTAACTTATAACATTGATACTTGTAGTGTCCAAGACGCTCACAATAAGTACAGTACACACAATCACCAGATGGAGGCCTTCCAGGAGGGGGCCTATCAGGACTTGGCCTACTAGAACGTGGCTCTGGGGACAATGTCCGGTTTACAGATGATTCACATGATGCAGGGTGTTGGCCTTTTAGCTCCTTTAAGGCTTGGAATACAGATTCAAGGACTTGGACAAGTGCATCCGTGGTAGGAGATGCATGAATGAGAGTAGGGGCTTGCACAGACTGTGTGGCCTGCATAGGGGAAACAGGTGAAAGAGGAGATACAGTAGAAATTCCAGCAGCAAGGTCGGAGGAACGAGGCGCAAGAGCATAGCTGGTACAAGGTGAGTCAGTACCCACTACTCGCAGGGCTAGAGCTTTAAAGTCTAAGAAAGTCATGTTTGGATTTTGTGCTGCTAGCATGCGGAGTTGACTTTGTACTAGCCTGGAGTCCAAACCTTCTATGAATCTGTCGGTGATTATGTTCTCTGCAGCAGCAGGATCTATAGTGTCTATTTGCTGTAAAGCCCTGTAGGCAGACTGAAGGGCTAGTGCGTAGTCTCTAAGAGTCTCACCTGGTCCCTGACATCTGTTGTAAAATTTGAGACGAACCTCGGTGAGTGATTGGCGTTCAAATTCTTTTCTCAGGTGGGTGAGGATCGCTTCTACACTGGTTTTCTCGGTAGATGGCCAAAAACGGACTTCCTCAGCAGCTGGTCCATCAAGCTGTCCCAGGAGAAGTTGTACCTGCTGATGGGGAGAAAGTGAGAAAAGCTCAAGAGTATACATCATCTTTTCTTTGAACTCCGCAAGTGTATGAGGATCTCCTCTGTAGTTTGGGAGACTAGAGGTTCCAATGAAGAATGGCATGCTGGTAGCCATGACAGGGGCTGGAACTGGGTTGGCGGCATTAGCCTGTTCCACTGGAGCACTAGCTGCTGATGATGATGATACAGAGTTAACAGACTCAGCCTGGTCATTATGAAGAGGTTCAGACATTTTGGTGATGATACAAGTACTGTTTCTTTAAGAATAATGACGACACTGTAGCTTTAAGAGATCCACTATTATGCACCAACCCAGTCTCTGAGATGGAAGGCTCCCCCTCTTGAATATAGCACTGCTGAGACTTGTAGTGCAGTAAGAGAAAATAGGCACAGAGAAATGATCCTGTTCGTGACGCCAAATTTGACCTTTGTAAGGGCCCAGATGTTCCCTGCTATCCACCCCCACACAGTATCCACAGCTGATGGACAGTCCACAGACACGGTCTTGGGGATAACAGTTGCTTTAATATAGCAGGAACAAAGCAAATCAATACGGAATATATGTTTCACAGTCTCTCGTGGGTAGGCCACGGCAAATACAGCTTGGAGTTGAATGCTGAAGTGCAATTAGGGTACTGGAGCTTTAAGTGCACGATTTGTTTCAGAATTAATACTGGTATGCTTTAGGTTCAGAGTCTCTTGAGTTTAGAGGGTAGATATAAGATTGTACAGATCTGGAGTCCTGGGGTTAATTTCACTGCTAGTTCTGACACGTGCAGTACTTGTAAGCAAATGAAGACAGTTGCCCAGCGTGCTACGGGGAGCGGACGGCTGGTGCGTGGACAATGGCATGAAAGCCACTAATATTGCAGTGGGGCGGGAGACCCTCAAACGTCCCCAATCTGCGTGCAGTAGGGTCTGGTATATACTCAGTATGCCCTACTGTCTGAAGAGATGTATATCTGGCCAGTGAGGATTCAGGATAGGAAGCCTTCAGTATATTGGCTGTAAAAATCAGTAAATGGTGAAATTCTAGGGCTCGGGCCTAGCAGGAGTCTTGTGGTGAAGAGAAACTCCACATAATGTCTTCCATCAGAGGAGACTCAGCCAGAACCAGCTCATTTCAGTTCTTTCCAGACAGAGGCTGGAGAATAGCTCCACCTGTTGAGCCATGTGACCAAGAACTGGCCAATAGGAGAACACCCAATGCACACTTCAGATCCTTACAGTTTTCACCAATAGATGGTGCTAGAACACAACAATTGAAAAATGCTTTACTTATAACATAGAATCAGCAAATAAGCTAGAAACATAGGTCAGAAACAGGTGCAAAAAAGCTACAGACCTATCTGTCAGCGCAAGATATCAGGGATCATATAGAAAAATTGCGCAAACCAACATTGAAGCAAATATATACATTTTATTGACAAAAATCATTAGTACAAATATGGTTGCAAGACAACAGCTAGAGAGTGGGAACAGAGGGTGACTGCTGCACAATGAATAGAAAGTTTTTTTCCACCAAAATCAATGGAGTGGAGCAAAGGGACCATATAATAATTAGAATCACGCAACATACAAAGTGGATATAAAGAGTAAAGGCCGGGGCTCCTCCTAAAGGTCCAGTCACACTAAGCAACTTACCAGCGATCCCAACAACGATAGGGATCGCTGGTAAGTTGCTAGGAGGTTGCTGGTGAGCTGTCACACTGCGACGCTCCAGCGATCCTACCAGCAACCTGACCTGGCAGGGATCGCTGGAGCGTGGCTACACGAGTTGCTGGTGAGCTCACCAGCAACCAGTGACCAGCCCCCAGTCTCCTAGTTACAGCACACATCAGGTTAATTAACCCGATGTGTGCTGCAGCTAAATGTGCACAGAGCAGGGAGCAGCGCACAATGCTTAGCGCTGGCTCCTTGCTCTCCTAGTTACAGCACACATCGGGTTAATTGCCTGATGTGTGCTGCAGCTAAATGTGCACAGAGCAGGGAGCAGCGCACACTGCTTAGTGCTGGCTCCTTGCTCTCCTAGTTACAGCACACATCGGGTTAATTACCTGATGTGTGCTGCAGCTACATGTGCACAGAGCTGGAGCCGGCAGCACAGGCAGTGAGAGCGGAGGAGGCTGGTATCAAAGGTAAATATCGGGTAACCAAGGACAGGGCTTCTTGGTTACCCGATGTTTACATTAGTTACCAGCCTCAGCAGAAGCTGGCTCCCTGCTCACTGCACATTAGTTGTTGCTGTCTCGCTGTCACACACAGCGATCTGTGCTTCACAGCAGGACAGCAACAACTAAAAAATGGCCCAGGACATTCAGCAACAACCAACGACCTCACAGCAGGGGCCAGGTTGTTGCTGGATGTCACACACAGCAACATCGCTAGCAACGTCACAAAAGTTGTTCGTTACCAGCGATGTTGCTAGCGATGTTGCTTAGTGTGACGGGGCCTTAAGCAGAGTCAACAACCATGGAGGATATAAACATTAACCCCATCATGGCAGAAATAAAGCACAATTGACCACTTAAGGTTGCAAAAACGGACCCATACAATAAAGTTGTTATACACACATGATATAGATTGTGGAAATAGTATTACCTAGGCAGAAAGACACCCCAACTGGAAACCTCCTGGAGGTTTCCAGTTGGGGTGTCTTTCTGCCTAGGTAATACTATTTCCACAATCTATATCATGTGTGTATAACAACTTTATTGTATGGGTCCGTTTTTGCAACCTTAAGTGGTCAATTGTGCTTTATTTCTGCCATGATGGGGTTAATGTTTATATCCTCCATGGTTGTTGACTCTGCTTAGGAGGAGCCCCGGCCTTTACTCTTTATATCCACTTTGTATGTTGCGTGATTCTAATTATTATATGGTCCCTTTGCTCCACTCCATTGATTTTGGTGGAAAAAAACTTTCTATTCCTTGTGCAGCAGTCACCCTCTGTTCCCACTCTCTAGCTGTTGTCTTGCAACCATATTTGTACTAATGATTTTTGTCAATAAAATGTATATATTTGCTTCAATGTTGGTTTGCGCAATTTTTCTATATGATCCCTTTACTTATAACATATAGCATAATATTACATATAAGTAAATGTACTTAAAGAAACAGACACAATCTGGACCGGGCCACTACACATCCAAACTAAAAAGGAGTGCTTCACTCTCTGTCTTATTAACAACTTCTACTAAGTCAATAATCTTCCTGGTGTTGTCCCCCCCTTGCCTACATGGGACAAAACCCACCTGGTCTTTGTGTATTAGGTGTGGGAGCAGGACCGAAAGACGTAGAGCCAGTAGTTTAGTAAAGATTTTCAAATCAGCATTAAGGAGTGCTATGGGCCTATAATTGGCACATTCCATAGCATCCTTCCCCGGTTTGGGTATGAGCGTAATATAAGAATGTAACATACTTGTGGGTATAAGGGAGCCCGTGAGGAAGCTATTAAATAATTTAACTAAATAGGGGGTGAGTCGATCCGCAAATGCCTTGTAGTAAAATATGTCAGACCATCTGGACCCGGTGATTTTCCATTAGGAAGTAATTTAAGCACCTCTTCTACCTCTTCACACGTGATTTCTTTATTCAGTGTATTTACAGCACTCTGAGTAAGAGTAGGCAACTTACACTGCTCAAGAAAGGAGTGGATTAGCTCCCTCTGCTTTCCTGGGTCTGTAGGAAGAGAGCTAGGCAAAGAATACAGTCTTGATAGATAATCCTGAAAGATCTTTGCAACTTTAGTGGGGTCATAGAAAATATTCCCCCCCGAATCTCTCAAGGCATAAACGGATGAGTTCCCCCTATCCTCTCTAAGTTGGCAAGCCAAGAGGAAGTGAGATTTATTTCCTTTGTCATAGTATTTATTCCTGCTATAAAGTAGTAATTTTTCTGTTATATTGACCTCAAGGTCCTTCAGTTGGGCACGAGTCTTTACTATACCTCTAAGGGTACGTATTGATGGGTTAAGGGTCATACTATTTTCTAAGTCTCTGAGACTTCTGAGGAGCTGATTTCTCTGATAAAGTCTATCTTTTTTGATACGGATGTTTAATGCTATGCATTGCCCTCTAAAGACGGCCTTATGGGCTTCCCAACCCGTAGAAAAATTAGGCACTGACCCCTCGTTGTTCTTGAAGTATTCTATCAGTCCTGCTTCCAGTTTGTCTCTGTAGGGAGTTCTCTTGAGGAGGGACTCATTGAGCCTCCAGTGGCAGACTCTTGTGCGTGGTGTTGTCTGATCTAGGATGAGAGTCATTGGCGCATGGTCTGACCACGTTATTGCACCAATATCCACATTGCTCGTCAATCTAAGGGCTTGAATGTTGCCAAAGAAGAAGTGGATCCTGGTGTGTGTACCATGAGGGGGAGAGTAGAACGTAAAGGTTTTTTCTGAGGGATGTTTAACTCGCCACAAATCAAATAAGGCAAACCTGCGGATCAGTCTTCGAAAGGCAGCTGTCAATTTATGCTGATACGGGCTCGACAATTGATTGTTAATGGTCAACCTGTCTAAAGAGTCAGAGAAAATAGTGTTAAAATCTCCACCCACAATCCACGCTGAGGAGGGAAGGCGTGTGAGTTTGAGGACTACCCGGTTCAAAAAGAGGATCTGGGAGGTATTAGGGGCGTAAATATTACACAAAATGATCGGAAGATCCTTATATGTCCCTTGTAGGATAAGGTACCTACCCTATGGGTCTGCCAAGGAGGTCGTAACTTGAATGGGACAGGTCCTTGATCTCAAAATCGCCACACCGGCTTTTTTCCTTTCCTCGGAAGCTAAAAAAATCGTGGGGTACAGATGTTTAGAAAAATTGCAGTTCCCATTGAGGTTCAAGTGCGTTTCTTGCAAGAAAACCACATCAGCTCGCTGGGTCCGCATCTCACCAATCACCATACGCCTCTTAATGTTTGAGTTTAAACCCTTAACATTTAACGTTAAAATTTTAACCATATTTTAAGTTGTAGTAGTATAATGCAAAATTAGCATTACATACGAAGGCTAACCGGGTATTACCCATCTCACAACTGCCTAAAGGCCCATGCTGGATGGCTCTCAATGGGGTACAGAGGATTCCCTCACCACAATTAGGGTAGACACATAAGGAATGGGAAAAGACAATGACAAAACACATAACATATAGAGCATAACATTTACATGTCACAAATGTTACCGGAGAGGAGTGAAGCCATGGGCAAAAGCCTTTACCTCCGCCACCGTCCTCTCCGGCCAGGGTCAAAGAAGAAAAAATTGGCATAACGTAAAAAACTTTACCAATATCTAAACCCTAACCACCTTTACCAACTCTTCCGTAGGAGGAACCAGGGTAACTCTAACCCTTGAAGGGGGTTTGTAGCTATGGACACTCTGCGGAAGTATCGGAAGCTAGATTCAAAACATCTACAAGAGGGGAGTATTCAATTCTCACCGCCCTAGTAGCAAACCAATGCAAATTTTATGAGGAGTCATAATCAGATATATTAATATCAAAAAAGAGAAGAAAAAAAAAAAGTGAACAGCTACTTATGAAAGAAAGGACCAACGAAAGTCCCTGTAATAAACAAGGGAGGGCATGAAGCCACCCCCTCCATTACCCCCAAAGGGGGCTGCAGCTTGAAACCAGAGATTCAAACAAGGGGCTCCAGTTCCCAGAAGAGAAGAAAAATAAATAAAAATTGTTATCTCAGGTTGGAGCTGGTCGTGCCTTAGGCCGTGATGAGGGAGATTCCCCCCTAGAGTCCACTTGCTGCCAGACTGGACGGGGTGGATTGGATGGCATCTGTTAGGGCCAGGTGGACGGGCAGACCCAGGAGGTGGATCCACTGGGCCGAACACCTTCCTGAAGGCAAGGATTCCGGTAGCCGGAGCACTACAGGTAGCAGGATAGTCCGAGCAAAATAGTGGAATGTAGAAGTCCCTGGGAGCTCAGGTTCGGAGGCCAAGATGTTGTCAGGCAGAGTCCGGAACCGATGGAGCGAGAGGACGGGTCACCACAGGGATCAACGATGGTACGGACTGACGGGATGGCAGATAGTCAGCGTTCGGGGTTCGGGAATCGGCAGGACCGGATGGCGAGGCAGGAGCGGCTCTAGAAGAGAGAGAGGTGAGTATATCACAGAGACAAGGAGACCTGACTCCTAGCTTAGGAAACACGAAGAACAGGCCCCGCCCACTTGGACATTAAACCCCTTTATACCCTGTACCTGTGTGTTCAATATCCTGTCTGTGGACGCTGGTCCTTTAAGAAAGGGTCAATGACCGCGCGCGCGCCCTAATGCGCATGCGCGAGGCCCGGGTGCCAGAAGCCAGGGCAGGGAGCGGCGAACAGGAGGCAGGGGAGCCGGGCTGTAACGAAGCTGACAGCGGACGCTGGGAGCGGGGACCGGGACGCCTGGGGATCCTAGGTGAGGAGGCCTGGAGGCTGTGGAGCGGGGGACACCGGACAGAGGAGCCGGGGAACGAGCCAGGGAAGCCGGGGAGCGTGGCAGGGGAGCCGGGGAGTTGGACAGGGGACCCGGGGAGCGTGACAGTACCCCCCCCACGCCACCCTCCCCGCAACCGGGACAGGAGGGCACGAATCAGAGGAGTACCCACATTCTCCCGGGGTTCCCAGGACCTATCCTCAGGACCATACCCTGCCCAGTCCACCAAGAAGAACTGCCGGCCCCGTACGGTTTTCATGGCCACGATATCCCTTACCGCATAGATGTCGTCATCGGCAATAGGAGGAGGAGCCGAACTGGCAGCAGCGGAGAAGGGACCAAGGACAACCGGCTTGAGCAGGGAGACGTGGAAGGAGTTGGGTATCCTCATCGTGGCCGGGAGCTGCAGCTTGTAGGAGACCTCATTTATTTTGCTGAGGACTTTAAATGGCCCGATGTAGCGAGGACCCAGCTTGTAAGATGGTAGCTTCAATCGGACATACTTGGAGGCAAGCCAGACCAGATCTCCTGGAGAGAAACACGGGGGATCCAGACGCCTCTTGTCTGCGTGTCTCTTCATCCGAAGGGAAGCACGTCCAAGGGACGTCTTGACAGAGTTCCAAATTGTTGCAAAGTCACGTGCTACAGCATCAGCAGCAGGGACATCCGAGGAAGAGGATACAGGTAATGGGACGGAAGGCTGAAGTCCGTAAACGACATGGAAGGGAGAGCTGGAGGAGGACTCACTGATGTGGTGGTTATGGGAGAATTCAGCCCAAGGAAGAAGCGTGGACCAGTCGTCGTGATGGGCGTTGACGTAGTGACGTAAGAAGGAGGTCAAGATCTGATTGACTCGTTCCACTTGGCCATTAGACTGAGGATGGTAGGCTGAAGAAAAGTCCAGAGTCACTCCCAGATGTTTGCAGAGAGCCCTCCAGAAGCGGGAGGTAAACTGAGTTCCTCTGTCGGACACAATGTGTGATGGAAAGCCATGCAACCGGAAGATGTGCTGTATGTAGGCGTCAGCGAGTTCCTGGGCTGAGGGCAGTCCAGCCATAGGGACGAAATGAGCCATTTTGGAGAACCGATCCACCACGACCCATATGACTGTGTGTCCGGAGGACAGGGGTAAGTCCGTAATAAAGTCCATTGCAATGTGTTGCCACGGAACAGAGGGTATAGGCAGAGGCAGAAGACGGCCATATGGCAGATGTTTGGGCGTCTTATTCCTGGCACAAGAGGAGCAGGCTGAGACAAAAGAAGCGACGTCTGTGCGAAGGGATGGCCACCAGTAGTGACGTACAATTGTACTCCATGTTCTCTTCTGACCAGCATGGCCGGCTGTTTTCGAGGCATGACCCCAGTGCAACACTTTTTGCCTGTCAGTCTCAGAGACATAGGTCTTCCCGGGCGGTATCTGGGCCAAGGTGACAGGAGCCACCGGAATGATTTTACTAGGGCAGATGATGGGCTGGGATGTCTCCTCCTCCTGCTCCATGGGCATGAATGACCTGGACAAGGCATCTGCGCGTACATTCTTGTCTGCGGGTCGGAAATGGAGCTGGAAATCGAACCTGGCAAAGAACAAAGACCACCTGGCTTGCCGTGGGTTCAGTCGCTGAGCAGACCACAGGTATTCCAGGTTCTTGTGGTCCGTGTAAATGATCACGATGTACACTGCTCCCTCCAGAAGGTAGCGCCATTCCTCCAGAGCCAGTTTGACTGCCAATAGCTCTCAGTCACCGATGGTGTAGTTGCGTTCAGGCGCAGAGAAGCTCTTGGAGAAGAAACCGCAAGTAACCATCTTCCCGGAGGAGGACTTCTGCATGAGCACTGCTCCGGCTCCCGAGGAGGAGGCATCCACCTCCAAGGTGAACTGTCGGTTTAACTCCGGACGGTGGAGCATAGGGGAGGAAGCAAATGCCCGCTTCAGGGAGCCAAACGCGGCGTCGGCCGCAGGTGACCAGTCCTTTGGATTAGCCCCCTTCTTGGTCAAGGCGGAGAGAGGTGCAGTCAGAGCAGAGAAGTGAGGGATGAACTGACGGTAATAGTTTGCGAATCTCAGAAAGCGTTGGATTGCCTTCAGTCCAGAAGGAGGGGGTCAGTTGAGAATGGCAGAGACCTTCTCCGGATCCATCTGCAGGCCGGTATCGGAGATTACGTAACCCAGGAAGGGAAGAGAAGACTGCTCGAAGACACACTTCTCGTACTTGGCGTACAGACGATTCTCCCTCAGTCTTTGTAGTACCAGCTGCACGTTCTCTCTGTGGGTCTGGAGGTCCGGAGAAAAGACCAGGATGTCATCAAGATACACCACCACACAGACGTAGAGAAGGTCTCGGAACACGTCGTTCACCAATTCCTGAAAGACTGCTGTTGCGTTACACAGGCCGAAGGGCATCACACAGTATTCATAGTGCCCATCGCGAGTATTGAACGCGGTCTTCCATTCGTCCCCTGAGCGGATGCGGACCAGGTTGAGGCACCCCGAAGATCCAACTTGGTGAACACACGAGCTCCTCTAAGCCGATCAAACAATTCGGGGATGAGCGGCAGGGGGTACTTATTTTTCACGGTGATTTGGTTCAATCCCCGGTAGTCTATGCATGGGCGTAGGTCGCCTTCTTTCTTCTTAACGAAGAAGAAGCCTGCTCCAGCAGGAGAGGAGGATCTCCGAATGAATCCCCTTGCCAGGTTCTCTGTGATGTAGGTAGACATGGCCCTTGTTTCGGCAGGAGACAGCGGATATATCCGTCCTCGAGGTGGTGTAGTTCCCGGGAGCAGGTCGATGGCACAATCGTAAGGACGATGTGGCGGAAGTACCTCTGATTCCTTTTTGTCAAAGACGTCCGCGAAGGACCAATAGGCCGAGGGCAGTCCCGGTAGGGACTCTGGAACCGGAGGTCGTCGGATGGGTTGTATGGTCTTCAGACAGTTCTCGTGGCAAGAGGAGCCCCATCGGGTGATTTCACCAGTGCCCCAGCTGACTGACGGTTCGTGTGTCCGTAACCAGGGGAGTCCCAGCAGGATTTGATGGGACATGTGTGGGAGGACGTAGAGAGCGATGTTCTCGGTGTGCAGGGCACCGATACGCAGTTCCACCGGCTTGGTGATCCACGAGATGGTGTCAGAGAGGGGTCTCCCATCCACAGAGGCAATCATGAGGGGTTTGTCGAGTGGAGTAACAGGCACCTGGTACTTGTCCACCGTGGCCTGCTGGATGAAATTGCCTGCTGCCCCGGAATCGAGGTATGCCTCGGCCGTGAACCGCGTCTCTCCCGTTGTCACTTGAACAGTCCACGTAACCGGGTCTGAGAGAGTCCCAGCACCTAGGGTGGCCTCTCCTACCAACCCTAGGCTTTGGAGTTTCCCGGCCTCTCTGGACAGGAGCGTAGAAGGTGTGTGCCCTCTCCGCAGTAGAAGCAGAGGCCCTTGGCGAGCCGTTCTGCTTGGCGTTGTTCAGACTGCCGCAAACGGTCGATCTGCATGGGCTCGTGGACGGAGACACCAGATGCCGTTGACTGAAGTACGGCGGGCTTCTGCGGAGGAGAGGAATGCCGTATCGGACGTCTCTCACGGGACACCTCTTTGGATCGTTCCTGAAAGCGAATGTCCACTCGAGTTGCTAGGGCAATCAGGGCATCCAGGGTGGACGGCACGTCACGACCAGCCAGCTCATCTTTAATTCGACCCGAGAGACCTTCCCAGAAGGCGGCGGTTAGAGCCTCATTGTTCCACCCAAGTTCCGAAGCCAAGGTGCGAAAACAGATGGCATATTGACCCACCGTCAGAGTCCCCTGACGTAACCGGAGGAGAGATGAGGCAGACGCGGAGGCGCGTCCGGGTTCGTCAAAGGTGCCACGAAATGCCTGCAGGAACTCCTGGATGTTAGTGGTCACAGGGTCCTCCTTCTCCCACAAGGGGTTCATCGACGCCAGTGCCTCACCCTCTAGATGGGACATCATGAACGCGACCTTGGCTTGGTCGGAGGCAAACAAATGCGGCAGCTGCTTGAAATGGAGGGAGCATTGGTTTATGAATCCCCTGCAGGTCTTGGGATCTCCGGCGTACCGGGGTGGTGAGGCCAAACGAAGCCTAGAAGCATCCGAGGAGGCTGCCACGGGAGCTGGGGCCGTGGATTGTCCAGTGGAAGCTCGAGATGCCGAAGATGTAACCGACGCTTGTAGCGTGTTCAGGCGGGCGTCCACAGAAGACATAAAGTTCAGCATGCGGGTCTGGGTCTCACGCTGGCGTGTGAGTTCCTCCTGCAAGGCCGCTAGTGCTTTGGCGGGATCCATGGCCTGTTCTTACTGTTAGGGCCAGGTGGACGGGCAGACCCAGGAGGTGGATCCACTGGGCCGAACACCTTCCTGAAGGCAAGGAGTCCGGTAGCCGGAGCACTACAGGTAGCAGGATAGTCCAAGAAAAATAGTGGAATGTAGAAGTCCCTGGGACCACGGAGTCACTGATGGTAGTCCGGGTGACGGAGCTCAGGTTCGGAGGCCAAGATGTTGTCAGGCAGAGTCCGGAACCGATGGAGCGAGAGGACGGGTCACCACAGGGATCAACGATGGTACGGACTGACGGGATGGCAGATAGTCGGGGTTCGGGAATCGGCAGGACCGGATGGCGAGGCAGGAGCGGCTCTAGAAGAGAGAGAGGTGAGTATATCACAGAGACAAGGAGACCTGACTCCTAGCTTAGGAAACACGAAGAACAGGCCCCGCCCACTTGGACATTAAACCCCTTTATACCTTGTACCTGTGTGTTCAATATCCTGTCTGTGGACGCTGGCCCTTTAAGAAAGGGTCAATGACCGCGCGAGCGCCCTAATGCGCATGCGCGAGGCCCGGGTGCCAGAAGCCAGGGCAGGGAGCGGCGAACAGGAGGCAGGGGAGCCGGGCTGGAACGAAGCTGACAGCGGACGCTGGGAGCGGGGACCGGGACGCCTGGGGATCCTAGGTGAGGAGGCCTGGAGGCTGTGGAGCGGGGGACGCCGGACAGAGGAGCCGGGGAGCGAGCCAGGGAAGCCGGGGAGCGTGGCAGGGGAGCCGGGGAGCTGGACAGGGGACCCGGGGAGCGTGACAGCATCTCTAATTCCCAGTCTACCAGGGTGGGTGGAGGGATTCCCAGGTCAGTGCAGAAGGCTGGGAGGTCACGAGTTGAGCGTAGCACAGCCGTATGACCATCTTTTGAGGCTATGAGGGCAAATGGGAACCCCCAGCGATATCGGATGCCCTTATCTTTTAAGGATGCAAGTAGTGGCTGCAGGTGTCTCCTTTTCTGTAGGGTGATCCAAGATAGATCAGGAAATAATTGGATCCGAGTCCCTTGATATTCAATTCTCTCTGAGGTACGGGCTTTAGCCATAATGGACTGTTTTAGTTGGAAGTCGTGGACGCAGTAGATAATGTCACAAGATTTATTTTGAGGCCTCCTGGGGCGTAATGCTCTATGCGCTCTGTCCAATTTTATCCTTTGAGTTGTAGGGCGCTCCAGCACAGTGTTAAATATAGTTTCAAGTATGGCATGGACATCCTCATTACCCGTGGTCTCAGGGATACCTCTCACTCAGATATTATTACGGCGTCCTCTGTTATCCAGGTCTTCCAGATGTTTGTTAGTTTCACTCAGAGCCTGAGCATAGGAAGTCATGTTTTTCTGTAATTTGATAATGTACTGTCTAGTGGCATTGTGTTCCCTTTCCACTGAGTCCACTCTATCTGCCAGTAGCCCAACATCTTGACGGATTGAGTTAATTTCTGACTTACAGGTTTCTTTCACCTCTGAGATCAGGGATTTGAAGTCTTCCTTGGTAGGAAGGAGATCCACATACTTTTTAAATCTTCTATGGTCACAATGGTGATCCATATCTCCCAACTCAGTCTCTGATGGGGAGTCACGTGACCCTCCCCCGTCCTCCTGTTGAGACACCAGAGAAGACAGTGAAGGCGTAGTGTCTAGGTCCATATCCAATGGATCCGACCACGCACTTAAATTTTTCGCCTGACTGCCCTTACGGGTTGATTGTCTTTGTGCCTTAGGTGGCATAGGATCTCTCACAGCACAGTTTTTCTTAGTAAGAAACTTGTCCAATGGAGTCACAAACGGCTGTCCCCTTCTTAATCTGATTGACCACCCTGGTCCTCTTCTCCTCCTCAGCCCAGCCAGATCGTTACTCAGTCAGTGCAGTGTATTATGTCTCTTTTCAGTATTCCTTATGTATATGAGACTATTAAAGTTGTAGCTGTCCACTTATATCCTTTATTCGGGCGGTAGAATGAGCCTCCCCTCTACTCAGACATTATACAGGGTTACATTACTCCTTCACAGCTCCCTCATGCGGTGTTTTCTTTGCAGCAAGTCAGTGTCACAGTAACCACCAGGTGGCGATAGGGTAATGTGCAGGGAGCCAAGGAATGTCCACTAGGTGTCAGTGCAGACCTTTTTTCAGCCGAGCACTTAGAGAAAAGCTTTATCCAGTAGGTGGCAGTGCAGAGCTCTGTAAAAGCTTTCCTGTTTTTTTAAGGCAACTGCAGCACAATTTCTTGCCCTCCTCTTCTTCAGCTCTCAAAGCCTGCAAAATGACGTCGCCCACATGGAGCCCTGGTGTCCCGAGGGGGGCGCAATCACAGCTGCTGCACCTCTGGGGTACAACCACTCTGTCACTTGGGAATGCCTCCTTCTCCTCAGGAACACTATCTCTCCTGTGTCTGAACTGGGACAGCACTGAAAGGTGAGACTCAGGGCTGCACTCTGACTATGTGGAGGTGCTATGGCATTTCAGGGAGGGGGGGCCAGGGGTCTCCTTCTCTGGGGGAGAAGGCCTTACCTCCACTGTGTCCCAGTGCGTGCTAGGAGCTGTCCCACGGGTATAGTTCTGATCTCAGTGTTCTGCTTGGAGCCCTCCTGGAGTTGTGCTCCCAGCCTAGGTCTGTGTCTAGAGTTTGGGATGATAGCTGGAGATCCTGGCTTGCACCTTGCTGGCTACTTAGGGGTGCTGAATCCTACAGGTATCTTCCAGGGTAGCAGGGGACCCAAGTTAGGGTGTTTTGTAGCAGATTGTAAAGTTTAAAGAGGAAGTTTTGTGTTCTAAAAGCAGGAGCCCAAGTGAAGTGCTTCTTCCCTGTTAGGTGCCTACGCCACTCCCCCTTTTAATCCTTTTAACTTGCTGAAATAAAAAAACTTTCTTTTACAAAAAATCTTGCTTTGTGAGTGAGTGAGCTTTTCATCAGAGAGTTGTATATATTATACAGTGACTGTATAATATATACAACTCTCTGATGATACTAGGGTTTTTTTTGTGCTTCTTGACAATCTATGGGGTCTATTATGAGTGATCTCTTTGTGTTTTTTTTTAATCCTTTTAACTTGCTGAAATAAAAAACTTTCTTTTACAAAAAATCTTGCTTTGGCTCCTATACTCACTTTTTTCTATAGGTGTACAGATGGAACTAGGTGCAGCCATGATTTCATGCATCAATCGCTCCTCATAGGAAATCTGTCACCAGGTTTTTGCTGCCTCATATGAGAGCAGCTTGATGTAGGGGCAGAGAACCTGATTCCAGTCATCTATCACAGGCTGGGATGCTCAATCCAAGACCTTTCCAGAGACTAAATGATCTATTCCCTGACGAGGGCCAATTCCTGTACCCAGACGGCTTCTCTCGCTACTCATCTCTCCTGATGACTATTTGTTGCAGCGCCACCTACAGTACGAGCCAGATACCCTCACATCAGCTCTCTGCCTGTCTACAGTAGTTTCTCTAGCTCACGTGCGCATTCTCCAGCCAGCCAATCAGAGCTCTCGCTCAACGATATATGCAAATCAGCTGGCGGCAAAAAGCAACAGCCAACTGCTTTTTAACCATTTTCTCCTAAATATTCAGCAGGGGCGGACCATTCTGGCAGCAGGGGCAGGTTCACTTTGTTACCAGGTCAATTTCAATATCAGGTTTTTTTTTTTCGTCTCCATAAGGTAAAAGTCTCTGACAATGTGAGCACATAAATAGAGCTCGGAACATTCCAAACACTTGGGTGCGGAGCTCAGGCTACGGCAGTGGGAGGGATCCCAACACAACAACATCTCCAGCAGGCAGAGAGAGCACAACGTCTCACCCTGCACCCACCGAACCGGGCACCAGAGAGCAACAACATGATGCTCCCCTGTACCCACCGTACCAGACAGGACACACCAAGTGGCCACCGCACCCCCCCCCGACATCCTTGGTAACCCAGAGCTCACCGACCAGCGCCATGCTGGGGCTGTGGGCTCCAATCCCACCGTGGACACATCCTCAAGGATTTCAGGCTTCTTATAAATATTATCTTACAAATACAAAACTTACAAAACAAACAGCTTTTATTTTTCTTTCTTTCGGTAAGTGGGGTCTATCTATTAAATTCGGGATCAGCACATCCCACCTCGGGGTATTGTTACAGTCTTGTGTCCCATAATAAAGTGCACATCAGTCGGGGTCCGGCGGGAAGGCTCCCGGGCACTGCTCACCACTACATTAACACAGAAAAGGGTCAGACATCTCTGTGTCACTAGAGTTCAGAAAGGCCGGACTTCGGCCACAGCCTAGGGAGAGGCTGCCCAGACAGGGTTGGATGGGAATGAAAGTGTTAAATAATGCTGGGCTTGGGAGGTTTTCAAGTATAGGGGAATTTTCAAATACCATGGGGTTTAGGGGGCTTTGCTAGGATTAGGGAAATAAAGGATAAAAATAAAGGCGGGGAGATCCCAAAGAGGCGGCGTAGTGACTTAGGGGTATAAGTAGGGGAAGCCATTAGCGTAGGGCAGCCATTTAAGGCAGCCTACAATAAAACTCCCAGCCACCTTCCCTTTTAGTGCAGTGTCAGTACCTGGTGAGGAGGTCTGAGCGGCTACAAATGGGCTTTCATTTATTTGTACAGGTATATATGTTTAGGTTACAATCAGAACTGAGATTTAGGTTGGGGTGTACTTTTGACCTATTAGTTTCTTTAATTCTTGTCACAGCGGCAGGTGGAGGGGAGAGTCCTCCAAGTTGGGAATGTGATCTCACGGTGGATGGATGGAGGGGGCGGGGGAGCTCAAAAGGCTCTGGACTCCCCAGGTGGATTCAATGGAATGGAAGATGGCAGAACGCCACACAGGTGGTGAAGGAGGAGCCCGTGGGGGTGCGGTAACAAATCGGACAGGTCGTTTTGCAACAAGTGCCTCTGAGCAGGAGTATAATCGGCTAGGTGTCATACCTCCTTGTAAGTCTATACTGGGCCGTGCCCGCAATAAAAGAATTGTTGGGGGCTTCGAGGACCATTCCCTTCTTATTAGTGGTTTCATTTTGGTTATATGTTGTATGTATAAATAAAAGGCTGCTGTGGCCAATTCATTCAGTCCTCTGGCGTGGTCTCTTTATTTTAGTTTAGTATTTAAGCTATGGGCCTAGCGGGGAGGATGAATAGGACGGGGCAGGCAAGGACTTAAATTGGGGTTAGGAATGACTCGTCAATACCCATTGTCATGTGCGCTCTACTGTTTTCGGAAGTCCAGGAAAAGGAATGGAGAGAGACACATATTCGTTGCCCCCTCCTCATTTCTGACCCAAACTCCAGCCGTTTGCTGGCTTCAGTGGAGGGAGAGACCCGCATCTTGGAGACACTTATGGCACATCTTGTCAGTACGCCTGGTTCTCACCTGGGATCTAATATAGAAGGGGTTGTCAGGGCATCTAATTATGATGACCTAACATCAGTATCGCAATGGTGGGGGTGTCAGACCCCTACTCATGTGATGATATCGATGATCTGTCCTGAGATTAAGTCGTCAATTCAGACGCCTGGACAATACTTTTAAAGGGAATCTGTCAGCAGGTTTGTGCTATATATTCTGAGCGCGGCACAATGTAGGTGCTGGGACTCCGATTCCGGCAATGAGTCACTTACTGGGCTGTTTGCTGTCATTCGATAAAATCCCTGGTTTCTCTGCTGCAGACTGACCTAGCAGTGCTCAGAATGCTGAGCCATGTATAACCCTGTCCACAATACTGATTGGCAGCTTCTGTGTACACGGCATATTGACAGAAAGCCGTTAATCAGTGGCAGGGGTGGAGTTACAAGGAACAGCAGGACAAGAAGGTACGAGACACCAAGTCTGGTGGTGATCCTCTCAAGCTGATTAAACACTAACTTTATTGAAATAGCAACACACAGCCCAGTAAGTGACACATCACCGGATCAGGCTCTCCGCCCCTACAGCGTGCTGCTCTCAAATTACATAGCAAAAACATGGTGACCAATTAATTCCCTTTAATATTAGCGCTGGGTCAGAATCTCTTTAGGTGTTATCAGGTATAATTTTATTACAGGGGACCTGAAAAGATTTAGTCACTCCTGTTCATATAAGCCAAACAAGGGGAAAGCTCACTTCTATCTTTCCCACGACCTGTCGCTCAAATATAGAGTTTGTCTCCACCCTCACTGGAGGGACAATTTGGTCTTTTACAAACCTTTGAAACACATCGCCATCTTGTGGATAGTGATAACAATTGCAGTTCTACAGTATTTCTTTATCTTGACATTATCTTTTTCTTGGTTCATGCGAATATCTGATAATGTCTTTCCATTTTTTTTTCCAGATGTTTCTGGTAATCTCTGGCCAATTGGTGTTGTGCCGTTTTTTTTGCAGTTATTTTTCTGCACATTGTTTCTTTTTCTAGCATGTGTTCATGCAGACAGGGATGTTTTTTTCATTCCTCTTGAGCAGTGGCTTCTTTACCAGTGTGCATACAGTGACTGTATAATATATACAACTCTCTGATGATACTAGGGTTTTTGTTTGTGCTTCTTGACAATCTATGGGGTCTATTATGAGTGATCTCTTTGTGTTTTTTTTTAATCCTTTTAACTTGCTGAAATAAAAAACTTTCTTTTACAAAAAATCTTGCTTTGGCTCCTATACTCACTTTTTTCTATAGGTGTACAGATGGAACTAGGTGCAGCCATGATTTCATGCATCAATCGCTCCCCATAGGGAATCTGTCACCAGGTTTTTGCTGCCTCATATGAGAGCAGCTTGATGTAGGGGCAGAGAACCTGATTCCAGTCATCTATCACAGGCTGGGATGCTCAATCCAAGACCTTTCCAGAGACTAAATGATCTATTCCCCGACGAGGGCCAATTCCTGTACCCAGACGGCTTCTCTCGCTACTCATCTCTCCTGATGACTATTTGTTGCAGCGCCACCTACAGTACGAGCCGGATACCCTCACATCAGCTCTCTGCCTGTCTACAGTAGTTTCTCTAGCTCACGTGCGCATTCTCCAGCCAGCCAATCAGAGCTCTCGCTCAACAATATATGCAAATCAGCTGGCGGCAAAAAGCAACAGCCAACCGCTTTTTAACCATTTTCTCCTAAATATTCAGCGGGGGCGGACCATTCTGGCAGCAGGGGCAGGTTCACTTTTTCACCAGGTCAATTTGAATTTCATTTTTTTTTTTCGTCTCCATAAGGTAAAAGTCTCTGACAATGTGAGCACATAAATAGAGCTCGGAACATTCTAAACACTTGGGTGCAGAGCTACGGCAGTGGGAGGGATCCGATCACCACGACATCTCTATCAGGCAGCAGACATCTCCTCTGGACATCTCCAGCAGGCAGCAGACATCTCCAGCAGGCAGAAGAGAGCACAACGTCCCACTCTGCACCCACTGAATCTGGTACCAGAGAGCAACAACATGCTGCCCCTCTGTACCCACCGTACCGGACAGGACACACCAAGTGGCCACCGCACTCCCCTTTTTCTACATCCTTGGTAACTCAGAGCTCACTAACCAGCGTCACGCTGGGGCTGTGGGTTCCAATCCCACCGTGGACACATCCTCAAGGATTTCAGGCTTCTTCTAAGGCTACTTTCAGACTTGCGTTGGATGGCTTCCGTAGCATTGTGTTGTGTGACGGATGCAACGGATGCGTTGCATATAGTGGCACAACGGATGCTACGGATCGTACAAACAACGGAAAGTTTTTTTTTCTTCTTTACAGTTTTAGCGGCAGCAGACTATTGTGAACGATCACAATAGTCCATATACAGGACCATGTGGTCCTGTTTCTTTTTATGTATACTTACTGTATATGTATATTTATGTTATGGTGCAGTCTGTATATCCTCCTGTGTTCCACATTGTACTCCGTTCTATTTGCCCTTACTATTTGCCATCAGTGAGCATGGCTGCCACGGTGCGCGCATGAGCAGTGATCTCACACCAATGTGTGCCTCTGACGGCCTCCGTACAGGCTGACGTGGGTGTGTCATGTGACGACATGACTCACGCCCCCGTCACTCCTGGGAGACCCGATGATGCACGCCACTTCCTGTGTCTTCGCTCCTCATGCGCCAATCAAACACCGTGGCGTCATTTTTAAACCCCTTCACACTGCACAGCTGTAGCGCAGCTCCCCGAGGAAGGTCACGAAACGTGCGCGTCGGAGCACGCCACGCCGGGTTGTTATTATCAGATGGGTAAGTCTTTTTGCCTGGTGTCCATTAATGTTCATGCTCCTTATACATCGGTATGAGCATGTTTATTTCTATACGGTTGATATATGTATTTGGTGGCATCAGCGCTATACTGAGTGCTAATGTTCCTACTCAGTAAAATTTGAAACAGGAGTATCTTGTCATTTATTGCCTTGTTTTCATTAAGTCAGGCTTATTGTATCTGCCTTGTAGGGTTAATTTCATAAAGTCCTGCATGGGTTAACATTTTCAACTGACTTTGGCTTTCTTGCTCCCATTAACTCTTTGGATTGACAACGTTCATCATGGTTGTTCTGCACATATTTACTGATTATTTATATATATTTATATCTGCGGACACCCCTGTATTTGTGTCATTTGTTTGACAAACTTCACCTAGATTCACTCTAATGAGCTTTTGGGAGCTATTTAGCCTTGAATTGTATTGGATTATATTTAGCTACATTTATACCATCTAACCATTGCACGTACTCTTGTTTCCCCATCTGTGCATCACCTGGCGTGTCTGGGTTGCGGTATTTTCCCGTCTTTACCAGGTTCACTTTATTCATCTATGTAATTTATAATAAAATGTACTCTCTCCTCTTATAAAAATTGTTGTTAATAAAAATTCTTTTTATACTTCAAGAGGTTGATTGACTGTGCATTATTTTTGACCACGTATTGGTCTCACTAGTAGAAACCCCTCTATTTTCTCCTGTTTTTCTCTATGCTTCTTATGGGGTCTAGTGATATTTACCAATTATGATAGATCCAAGTGTCCCTATTCTTGTTTTATGTATATTGTGAACGATCAGCTGATCGCTCTCAATAGACGGCGGCCGGTCACTCAGCTGAGCGCTGTCACTTGCCAGCGGCCGGGCATGCCGGCGGGTGGGCGCTCAGCTGAGCGCTCTCACATGCCAGCGGCCGGGCATGCCGGTGGGCGGGCGTTCAGCTGAGCGCTCTCACATGCCGGCGGGCGGGTGCTCAGCTGAACGTTCGGCCACCGAGAGACAAAATAAAGTTTGTGATTTAAAAAAAAAAAAAAGAGCATGCGCAGTGAAATCCTACGGATTGCACTGCTCAAAAAAACGTTACATGCTGCGTTTCTTCCGCCTGACGCAGCGTCAAAATAACGACGCTGCGTTGTCCAGCGGATGCAACGCAGACACTTGCGTTACAGTGCGTTGTCCATATAAGTCTATGGAGAATAGCGCAGTGCGTTAACAGACGACGCTATTCTCCATAGTGACGGACTCCGCTGAACGCAAGTGTGAAAGTACCCTAAATATTATCTTACAAATTCAAAACTTACAAAACAAATAGCTTTTAGTTTTCTTTCTTTCGGTAAGTGGGGGGTCTATCTATTAAATTCAGGATCCGCAGATCCCACCTCGGGGTGTTGTTACAGTCTTGTGTCCCATAATAAAGTGCACATCAGTGCTGTGTGCCGCCCCCAGTGCTGTGTGCCGCCCCCCCAGTGCTCTGTGCAGCCCCCTCTAGTGCTGTTTATCACCACCAGTGTTGTGTTCCCTCCAATGCTTTGTACCACCCCCAGTGCTTTTTGCACCCCCTAGTGATGCCTGTACTCTACAATTGCTGACCGTGCCACCCAGTGATGTCCGTGCCCCCTACTGATGTCTGTGTCCCCCTATGGTTGTCTGTGCCCACCTAGTGATGTCTGTGTCCCCCTATGGATGTCTGTGCCCACCTAGGGATTTCTGTGTACCCCCCTAGTGATGTCTGTGTACCCCCCTTAGTGATGTCTGTGTACCCCCCTTAGTGATGTCTGTGTGCCCCCATAGTGATGTCTGTGTGCCCCACCTAGTGATGTCTGTAATGTAATTCTTTGAGGGAAATACTTCCTTTTCTGGAACAACTTCAAGGGTGCTAACACTTTTGGCCGTGTGTGTGTGTGTGTATATGTATATATATATATATATATATATATATATATATATATATATATATATACACACACATCTACACTAGCTGTAATATCCAGAGTTGCCTGGGATGGTAGCTGTCTCTCTGTCTCTTTCTCCCACTGTCCCTCTCTCCCAACCTCACTCTGTCTCCCTCTCTGTCTGTCTCTTTCCCTGTCTGTCTCTGTCTGTCTGTCTTTGTGTGTCTATTTCTGTCTGTCTGTCACTTTCCCTGTCTGCCTCTTTCCCTCTCCCTGTCTCTCTCTCCCTGCCTGCCTCTCTCCTTGCCTGCCTCTCACCCTGCCTGCCTCTCTCTCGGTCTGCCTCTTGTCTGGTCTGCCACTCTCTGTTTGTCTCTTTCACTGTCTGTCTCCCTCTGTCTCTATCTTTCTCTCTGTCTCTCTCTCTGTCTCTCCACTGATATCATATTATCTCACACATAAGCTTCTTATACTAACAATGTCCTTTGTTCTTATAGCAACCAATCACAGTTCCTATTAATGACCTGTAGCTCCCAGCTCCGTTGACTTAATTGGAGGCAGGATTTTTGGTGAATAACTAAAGCGCGGGATTAAATTTTCTCCTGAAAACATAGTCTGACATTCCCTGAGTCACATGAGACGTCTGTGCAAAATTTCAGGACTGTAAATGTGACGGTGCGGATTCCTTTACCGGACATAAACACATACATACACATATATATATATATATATATATATATATACATACATACATACATATATACATACAGCTTTATATATTAGATATATGCTGTACATATATATATATATATATATATATATATATATATAATGTTTATATCTCAGAAAATGTAAACCAACGTCCAGCTCCAGCAAGGAAGCTCACGGGTTTCTTCCCACCTGGTAATAAAGTTCCTGCACGGACTTGGATAGGAGTCAATCCATTAGTATGAGGAGAAAACAAGGAAATCCAGCAAGGACACAGCAAACCAGGATCAGAGTAAAACTTTCTTTTCTTTATTAATCTTCAAAATATAAAATTAAAAGACCCACAAGGATCAGGAACCAAAGTGCATGGCAGAGAATTAGTGCAAATGGGACTACGCGTTTCGGCGGTCTTGTCCGCCTTCTTCACGGTCCAAACCTAAAAAAGTTTTAGGTTTGGACCGTGAAGAAGGCGGACAAGACCACCGAAACGTGTAGTCCCATTTGCACTAATTCTCTGCCATTCACTTTGGTTCCTGATCCTTGTGGGTCTTTTAATTTTATATTTTGAAGATTAATAAAGAAAAGAAAGTTTTACTACGATCCTGGTTTGCTGAGTCCTTGCTGTATTTCCTTGTTTTCTCCTCATATATATTTGCGCACACACACACACACACACACACACATTTCTAAGCATGGTGGTAATCTCTAGATGCAGCCGTTGCTGCTCTCTTTCCCAGTAAGGGGCGTCTGGCCTCGCCTTCCTCACTGGTACTGGTTGCAAGTAGACTCCTGTGGCCCCGGCGGCCAACGGGATGCCGCACGGCGGCGGACCTGGCATCTCCACTAGCTCCGCCTCCTCTATGATGGGTAAAGAAATCGGCTGATGCAACCGGGTCTGGTCGGGACGGTGCTGGAACAAGCTGTGCCGTGGCCTGGTCTGGCGGGGGTAGCGCTGCGGCGCTGCCATCATCCGGCACGGACATCTTTCCGTTTCCCCTTGGATTTCGCCAGCCAATCACTCTCGCGCTGGCGAACCCTGGGAACTTCCGGTTCCGGCTGCGCTCTCAGGATGAGGGGCGGGGCTTCAGCTTCCCGCACTTTTGGTCAGGAATATGGCGTTTTGCGACAGAGATAGCGGAAAATGGCGGGAACGGGACCTTGACACTGCAGCTTGGATTTTCAAGGCACATTTCACCCAGATTAGTGGGCCCATTCCGTATCCTGTTGGTGACGCCAGAAATTTGAGGTGTGCCGCCCCTCGAATCCGGGGGTCGCTACTCTGGCTCGAGGGGCTCGCTACCACTCTCAAATGAAAAGGGGGCTATTTACATGGGAGAGAGAGTTTGTGACATCACCCGTGGTTCGTGGTAACGGGGAATATCGCTGCTGCCGATGGGAGTACCCGGGGGTGATGGAGCGGGGGGCAGCCAGATGACGTTTCCCTCCACGGGTAGGGGAAGGCCCCGGGACTTCTAGATGGCATGAAGCTGATACAGGGGAGCGCAGGGCTGGTGGGAAGCAGGGGAGGACAATGTACTCACTCAGGCAGCATCAGTGATGAAAAGCAGACTCTGACAACAAGGTAAACCAAGTCTCTGGGTGCCGCTGCCCTCTTGGGGGGGTACGTCCGGGTCTCCGTCCCCTATAGTACTGCCGGGTGGTCCGGAGCTTACCTCCGTTCACAAATTAGAAGTGTTCGTGTGGCCCGTTAGCATAAAGCTGTCAGGGCCCCGCCCCCTTCTGTTGGTAGTGGAGCTCTGCATAGTGGAGCTGTGCTCTCAAGGGCTCACGCTTGGGATTTCTGTGGGCTGCGTGGGTTGGAAAGCCCTATCCCCCTCATTGCGCTAGTGCCCTCGATCTCTGAGCTTCTTGGGGACAGTCTATAAAGTCACTATCCTCCGCAGGTTAATTGCCGGGTTGCTTGAAGCTACTCCCCGACCTAGGGTCCAGAACCCCACCGTGCTTTCTGTCCTGGGCCGGTTATTAGACTCGAGCCCCTGACCGTCCTCCGAGACCAGATCAAGGTGCCCAGCCTCAATCCCCTGAGACCGGGTCTCCGTGTCCTCCGGGCCCAGACCACGGTCTGTGACCCAACCTCTGACACCCAGGGAGAGACACACTCCCCAGTTCCTCACTACTCGAGGGCTACCACCATTCTGTCCTACTTCTCTCCCACCAGTCTGCCTGACCCCTAGGTGTGTGGCCCTATTCCAGTTCTGCATCCCACTGGTGTGTCTAACAGGGTGTGGGGTGACATGTGGCTGGGATTTTGGATGCTGATGGAGGCAGTACTATAGGTTGGGAAGCCAGAACCATGGGGGGTTGAGTCCTGCACTAAGAGGTAAAGAGCGTGCAGTACCCTGTGACGCCCTGACTAGTCCAGGGGTGTCACACTAGTGTACTCACTGTCCTGCGCACTAGACAGGGACATGTTCAGGGAATGACAGGGATAGGAAGGTGATCGCTGCACGGGATGAAAGAACCCAGCTAAGGAAGTCAGGCAGCTCAGGGCTGCTTAAGGTAAGTGTCAGGAGTTGTATCTCCCTGTCTTTCCCAGAAGCAGTCACTTATCTCGTCTTGCCTTGCTCCAACCAGCCCCATTGTAGGAGTGAGACAACCAGGAGCTGTCCTAGAGTGGTACCTGGTGCCTATCATAGACCAGTTTGGTGAAGACTGGTTAGGCACTTAGCCACAACCCTCTCAGGGTAAGTCTGGTTCTGGGAACAGTAGCCACACTAATATCACTGGCCTCACCATTTTTGGGTCTACGATGGACTCCGTCACTACTCTAGCTGAGCAGCTGCAGAATCTGTCACTGGAGGTGGCAGATCTTCGTTCGGTGATATTGCAATCCCCCTCATTGACCCTGGCATTAAGGGCTGCTGCTCCCATATAGTTCCCGCCTGAGCCTAATTTAGCTTTGCTGGATAGGTTCTTCGGAGGTCAGGACAAGTTTGTTGTGTTGAATAAGGTCTGTAAAGTTTACTTTAGGCTTCAACCACTCTCCTCAGGTACTAAGGAGCAGTGAGTAGGGGATAGGTATCTTACTCCTCAGTCACTCCGGATAGTCAAGTTTTTTGTGTTTTGTGGCTCATTTATGTCTATCCTGACCGTGTTGCCCTAGCTCAGTCATGGCGAAGCTTTCACAGGCCGAGTGCCCAAACTGTAGACCTAAACCCACATTTTTTTCCGAAGTGCCAACCAATCCTATTATGTAAATAATTGATTTTAACCTTCCCTTTGCAGTCTTCCCTTCTCCTCAGCAGGTGGCATAACAAGCATGTGTGCTTACCTCACATTGAAGCTGAGCCGCTCCCACTGCCCTTTCCAGACACAGCAGTTGGATTGATATTTCTGGAAAAAATTGCAGCATATTAGACAGACATAGATTTTATCATTAAATGCAATCCGATTTCACCCTGTAATCCACATCTACATTTCAAAGTCTGAACATCTTGAAATCCCATAAAGACATACGAGTTGCTCCCCTCCCCTTTCATTCTGTAGGTATGTCCCCCTTCCTGGACCACTTCCTGGTAAACATGTCCCCCATCCTGACATATATATTTCCTACATTCTAGTATATTTCTCCATATCATGGTCCCATCCTAGTAAATCTACCCCATCATCGTAAATGTTTCCTGTCCTGGTAAATGTAAATGTCCTGGCATGTTTCCCCATCCTGGCATGTTTATGTTTCCCCATCCTGGTTTGTTTCCACATCCTAGCATGTTTATGTACTCCCTTCCTGGCAAGTTCGCACATCCTGGCATGTTCATGTACCCCCATCCTGGCATGTTTCTCCATCCTGACATGTTTCCACATCCTGCTATGTTTATATACCCCCATCCTGGCATATTTATGTACCCCTATCCTGGCATGTTTATGTACCCCTATCCTGGCATGTTTCCCCTATCCTGGCATGTTTACCCCATCCTGGCATGTCTCCCCCATGCTGGCATGTCTCCCCCATGCTGCCATGTCTCCCCCATGCTGCCATGTCTCACCCATGCTGCCATGTCTCACCCATGCTGCCATGTCTCACCCATGCTGCCATGTCTCCCCCATGCTGCCATGTTTCCCCATACTGTAATGTTTCCCCATGCTGCCATGTTTCCCCATGCTGCCATGTTTCCCCATACTGCCATGTTTCCCCATGCTGCCATGTTTCCCCATGTTGCCATGTTTCCCCATGTTGCCATGTTTCCCCATGCTGCCATATTTCCCCATGTTGCCATGTTTCCCCATGCTGCCATGTTTCCTCCATGCTGCCATGTCTCCCCATGCTGATGCCCACCTTGGCATAGCCGCACGAAGATTAAAAAAACCACGCTCCACAGCTGCGAGCTGCTGGGTCCTCAATTCCCGCGAGGCCACAAGACGTCATTACGCCGGGGCTGCTTACTGATGCTCCCGCCGTCTCCTAGGCAACATGCCTGCGGCCTAGGAGAGGAGTGTCAGAGAGAGGAGAAATGTCTCCTTTGCTCCAACAGAACTTTGAACTGCTAGCGCAATCAAAGTAGCTGAATGAGGTGACAGCGGGCGTGCTGATGGAAAGGGCGCTGTGTGCTCAGTCTGGCATGCATGCCATAGGTTCACCATCACTGCCCTAGCTGAATCTTAACTACCCATATAGGAGCAAAAAACAGGATAACATTAAAATCAATTTTTTATTGAAAAATATTAAAACCATAAAAGGAGAATGTACAGAAAAATGCTTAAGGGCGACCACACAGCATACACGACAAACACAGCATAAATAAGGCAATACAAAAAAGTCAGTAAGGTATTAAAATATAATGTTACAAGTGCATATAAAAATATATAAACAAAATAAGAAATCACAAGAAATCACAAGAAATCATAGACTGTATATCATCCAAAAAATAAATAATATTATGTTAAGTGAATACAAGTGTATACTTTATATTAATAGACCAAAAGTGACAAGTGCTTGTAAAAAAAACTGCAATACCAATACTGACAATAATAATAATAATAATAATAATAATAATAATAATAATTTCAAGCTGTATTCTATATTATGTCCACAAGATGGCGCCAAAGTATAACAAACCAGATGTCAATATCGCTTATCCTTATTATTGTAGCATCAAAGTCAAATACAACAAAACAGAAATTATAAGAGCCTAGGTATAGGCCAAATAGCTACCTTAGTGATAAAGACAGGGGCTGAATGGTCCCGTTCAGCCGCTGTGATTTATCACTAAGGTAGCTATTTGACCTATACCTATGTTGTTATAATTTCTCCTGTGTTGTATTTGATTTCGGTGCTCAATAATAAGGATATGTGATATTGACAACTGGTTTGTTATACTTTGGCGCCATCCTGTGGACATAATATAGAATACAACTTGAAATAACTATTATTATAGTCAGAATAGGTATTGGAGTTTACATTGACCAATTTTTTCACAAGCACTTTTCAGTTTTGGTCTATAAACATCCAGTATACACTTGTAATCACTTAACCCCTTCACCCCCGGGCGATTTTCCGTTTTTGTTTCTTTTTGCTTGTCTTCTTCTGAGAGCAGTAACTTTTTTATTTTTCCATGACTCTTGCCATATAAGGGCTTGTTTTTTGCGGGATGAGTTGTACTTTTAAATTAAATCATTAAGTTTTACCATATAGTGTACTGGAAACAGCAAATAAACATTTAAGTGCCGAGAAACTGCAAAACAAGTGCGATCACACATTAGTTTTTGAGATATTTTATTCATCGTGTTCACTATATGATAAAACTGATGTATCATTGTGATGCCTCAGGTCGGTGTGAGTTTATAGAGATCAAACATGTATAGGTTTACTTTTATCTAAGGGGATAAAAAAAATTCACAAGTTTGTCTAAAAAAAGTGGTGCACTTTTTGCGCCATTTTCCGAAACCCGTAGCGTTGTCATTTTTCAGGATCTATGGCTCAGTGACGGTGTATTTTTGCTTCTCAAGCTGACATTTTAACGGTACCGTTTTTGTGCAGATGCTACATTTTGATTGCTTGTTATTTCATTTTGCGCAAAATGTGTGGTGACCAAAAAATGAAATTTTGTCGTTTGGAATTTTTTTGCTACTACGCCATTTACTGATTGATTTTATATTTTGATAGATTGGGCCTTTCTGAACGTGGCAATACCAAATATGTGTATATTTTTTATTTTTTTTTAACCCTTTTATATTCAATGGGCCAAACAGGGGGGGTGGAGTGATTTGAACTTTTGGGGATTTTTTATTTCTTTTTAATTTTTTAAAACTTTTTTTAACTTTTTTTATTTTTATTTTACTAGGTCCCCTAGGGGGCCATAACGATCAGCAGTCTGATCACTCTTCCAGTTCTCCAAATGACAGCTACAGATCTGGAGAAAAGCTGCTTTACTCTCACACACGGCGCTCTACAGGCAGTGAGAGAAAGTGACTCATGATAACTACAGGAGTCATACCATGACCCTGTGCTACCATGGCAACCACCGGAAGACATGTGATCACATGACTTTCGCTGACTTACTGCAGCGCGCTGTTACATCTCGCTGTCAGATTTTGACAGCGAGATGTAAAGGGTTAATAGGCACAGGTGGAACGTGATTTCCACTCGCGCCTGGCAGGCACACATGTCAGCTGTTGAAATCAGCTGTTTTGTGCGCGGATTGCTGCGGACTGCCCACGGCAGTTGGCGGGAATTAACCTCACATGATCCATGACGTACCCAGTACGTCATGTGTCGTGAAGAGGTTAACATAATATTATTTATTTTTGGATGATATATAGACGTTGATGCAATTTCTTATTTTGTTTATATATTTTTATATGCACTTGTAATGTAACATAATATTTTAATACCTTACTGGCTTTTTTGTATTACCTTATTTATGCTGTGTTTATCGTGTATGCTGTACGGTCCCCCTTAAGCGTTTTTCTGTACATTCTCTCTTTTTATGGTTTTACTATTTTTCAATAAAAAATTGATTTTAATATTAGCCTGTTTTTTGCATCTATATGTGTGTGTGACGCCCTGGCAAAACCAGGTAGTCACACGGTATAGGCCCCCGCATAACACCTCTCCCACACAGGGTTAAACCAGCCAACAAAATCCTAGTCACCCCCCTCAGGGAAGGACAGACACACCAGTGGGCGGGACCAGGCAGAAGAAGAACGCCCACCTAGGGGTCTGGAGAACCCGGGGCGGGAAAACAAGCAGTCAAGCTCAGTGAAGCTCAGTCAGTTGAACTGAGAAGTTCAAGTTGACAGGCATTGGGGTTGGAGCCCCAGCGTACTGGCTAGGTGGCAGACAGTGGCCAGTGTCAGTAGGAGACGGGAAGATGGCTGCCGGAGATCCGAAATGGACCGGGGCAGGATTGTAGCCCGCCGGTACCGACAACAGACAACCGACCCGGAAACCATGCACACAAGGGGGTACTTGGACCCTGAAGCCAGGACCGGCACCAACGGACTAGCTAATTAACCAATTGAGGGCTGGATTTTAGGTCCTGTCCCAACCTAAGTCCCGAAAAAAAGACAACCAACCACCGAGAGGAATAGATTATCCGCCAGGGCTTAGTAGATCCCACAGGTCAGCGTCAGACGGGCACGGCTCCCAACCAAAGGACCGGGAACGAACTCCCGTGTTACACACTGGGTCGTCCATTACAGAAAACACAAAGTGCAGAGGAAAGGGACATTGACCACCAGCCCGGGTTTGGGACCAGAAATACACCCCCGGCCGCGGCAGCCAGCCACCATCACCTTGGTTTACCAAAGGACTTGTGTGATTTATTCAACCGTGAGTCACACCCCCTGGTCTGACCGGGTGCACCGGCCCCTGACGTTACCACAGAGACATTGGGCCCCAGGGCATCCATCCCTACCCACGGAGGGGTTAACATCCAGCTGCCACCCATCGCCCCCGGGAGTCCCACAACAGCAGCGGTGGTGCTACACCTCACCACACACCGTGGGTGGCGTCACAGACAGTTTTGAACAACACCCGTACAAATACGTCCCCTTTTATTCGAAGTGTCCGCGTGACCCCCGGGTCCGGTAGAGTCCCTCGAGCCATACCGCAGATCCGGATCCGAGCAGCACCAGCTGCTGGCGTTGGGGAGGCACATGTTGATCTATTTTATATCATGGGTGTTGTTAATTTTGGGGAGCTTTGAGGTATAGGGAGTAGAGTTGAGCGCGGTTCGCGGTTCGAGGTTCTCCAGTTCGTGGCTCGAGTGATTTTGGGGATGTTCTAGATCGAACTAGAACTCGAGCTTTTTGCTAAAGCTCGATAGTTCTACATACGTTCGAGAACGGTTCTAGCAGCAAAAAGCAGGGCTTTTTACAGCTACAGTGTGCAGGAGCCATCGCTGGCAGCCTGCCAGAAGCTGGTAACCAAGATAAACATCGTGTATCCAAGCAAAGCGCTTTGGTTAGTAACCCGATGTTTATCCTAGTTACGTGCAGGAAGCCCACACTTCCCCGCTCAGCTCACTCCGCCCCCTCCTGCACGCGGCATGTACACATACATACACACACACACACACACACACACACGTCCTCAGCCATGCAGTCCACGACACTGACATCCTCCTGGCACTCTGCACACATGGTCCCACTCGGCTTACCTGCGGTGATGAAGTCCCGACCTCAGCGCTGTCACTGTCCTCCATGGCCGCCGCTTGTCACATCACCTTCTCTCGCTTCCGACCCGAGACTGACTAGCGGTGACGTCACGGGCCTCTCGCGATACTTGGCTGTGAAGGTCATTGAACTCAGTGACAGGTGCTGTCAGCAATGCAGGAGATCAGCGCAGGTAATGTACCTCGCTGACGGAAGCACTTGTCATGCCCTGCAGTGACCTGGGCTGACCCATTGATGTTAGCTCAAGTCACTGCATTGCTCTCCCAGCCAATGGGGAACATCCTGCTCTTCATTGACTGGGACAGTGTGGATCGTCATGGCAACCCCTTGGATTACACCAGACTTGGATTTGTTTTTCTTTCTAATAAATTGGTTAAAGAGGGAATGTATTGGGGAGTGTTTTTTCAAATAAAAATGTGTTTGTCGTCTATTTTTTTATATTACTGACTGGGTTGGTGATGTCGGGTATCTGATAGACGCCTGACCTCACCAACCCCAGGGCTTGATGCCAGTTGACATTACACATCTGGTATTAACCCCATATATTACCCCGTTTGCCACAGTACCAGGGTGCGGGATGAGCTGGGGCGAAGCACCAGGATTGGCACATCTAATGGATGCGCCACTTCTGGGGCGGCTGCGGCCTGCTATTTTTAGGCTGGGGAGAGTCCAATAACCATGGACCTCCCTAGTCTGAGAATATCAGACCCCAGCTGTCTGCTTTACCTTGGCTGGTGATCCAATTTTGGGGGGACCCCTACGTGTTTTTTTAATTATTTATTTAATTTAAAATAACAGCGTGGGGTGCCCTCAGTTTTGGATTACCAGCCAAGGTGAGGTTGCCAGCTGTGGTCTGCAGGCTGCAGCCGTCTGCTTTACCCTAGCTGGCTATAAAAATAGGGGGAACCCTACGTCATTTTTTTTTTCATTTTTTTGGCTAAATACAAAGCTAAGCACCCCTTAGTGCCACATGAAAGGCACCAAAGGGTGCAAAATTACAAAATGCAGGAGAGTGGGACATTATGTGTCTTTCTGCCATTATAATGACAGAAAAGACTGATATGAAGTGCACAATCACAAGAAAATCACCAGAGCGCTCTACGCTGTGAAAAGCAGTAGAAAATGGCACTGGAGTGAACATGTGACCGCCTCATGTAGGATGAAGCTATGGATCCTGGGTAAATTTATGCATTTACCCTCCTTCAGTTTTTTTGCAGTACACAAAAAAAACGGAAGGCACACGGATGACAAACAGATGACATACGGACCGTCTACGGAACGGAAACGGATGCCACACGGATGCACCCGTGAAAATAACGGACTGTTTTTTGCAGACCGCAAAAATGGATCGGTCGTGTTAATGTAGCCTTATTCTGATCTACCGTTTATAAACAGCAGGCAGAAATAAGTGAATAACGCCCCCCAGCGTCAGAAAATCTCCGGGGTTTCAGGGCTAGCTGAGACCCTGGAGATCATGATTCAGGACAGTTTTTCCGGTCCCCGCTCACGTGATCACAGGTATACACCGTACACCGATGATCACGTTATAGTAAATGACAGCGCCGGTAAAAAATTATTTATCTCCCATCTGGCATGAACAAACATGATAAATCTCCTCCCCGGTCCCCAGGTGTCACCAAAGTGCCCCCCCTGATGCCCTCCCAGAAATCCAAGATGGCCGCGCGCACAGCAGCGCGCTGGCCGCATTCACCCTACTCCTCTGATTTCTGTCGCATGTGCGATGACACATGCGACAGAAAACTCCTCCCCAGGCCCTGCCAGGTCACCCCCTATAACCCCACCGGTGTTCCCCGGTGTCCCACGGTACCTGTGCAGCGTTGATCCCCCCACGGCCCTGTCCTTCACAATAGACGCTGCCGCATGCACAGAGCGGCTGTCAGCTCAGCTTCCTGTGTTCAGACACAGGGAGTGGTAGTTATGCATCTGTAAGCTAAATGGGCGACACGGTGGCTCAGTGGTTAGCACTGCAGTCTTGCAGCGCTGAGGTCCTGGGTTCAATTCCCACCAAGGACACCATCTGCAAGGAGTTTGTATGTTCTCCCCGTGTTTGCGTGGGTTTCCTCCAGGTACTCCGGTTTCCTCCCACACTCCAAAGACATACAGCGCTATGGAATTAATAACGCTATATAAATGAATAAATTATTGTTATTACTGTAATGCCCTGCTCATGAGGTAAGGAACATAATTGATCAGGAGAGCTATATACTACATTTCCAAATGGAGGGATTTGCTTTTATAGTTTCCCTGCTGAACGACTACCAAACATGAGAGTCCATTATACGCCACAAGAAAACACATCTAAATAGCGAGCTCTGTTGTTAAGTATTCATTCAGCTGGATAACTGGACTTAAAGGGGTATTCCATCTCCAAGATCCTATCCCCAATATATAGTAGGTGGAATAGCAATAATATCAGCAAATACCAATATTTGGAAATGTAGAATAGTTCTCCTGATTAGGCATGCCCTTACCTCATGAGCAGGGCATTGCAGCTTTGGTAGCAACCATTACGACATGGACTCTGCTGCTGTGGACCCGGGGAGAGTGAGTGCAGATTCATTGCACCCACACTCCTCACATGAAGGGTCTGCACTCCTAGAAAATGGGGGATACGTTCCCTGAGTGTCTCCCCCCATATTCTAGACGGTCCAGAGTCGTCGTGGGACCCCTTTATTTTTTTTCTTACAATAAATTGGTGAAAGAGGAAATGTTTTGGGGACTGTTTTTTCAAATAAATTTCTTTTGTCGATTTTTTTTTTGTTAGTACTGACAGTTTATGATGTTGGGTATCTAATAGACGCCATGACATCACAAACTGCTGGGCTTGATGTCAGGTGACCTTACAGCTAGTATCAACCCGATTTATTACCCCGTTTGCCACTGCACCGGGGCACGGGATGAGCTGGGGTGAAGCGCCAGGATTGGCGCATCTAGTGGATGCGCCACGTCTGGGGTGCCTGCGGCCTGCTATTTTTAGGCTGTGAAGGCCCAATAACTATGGACCTTCCCACCCTGAGAATACTAGACCACAGCTGTCCGCTTTACCTTGGCTGGTGATCCAATTTGGGGGGGACCCTACTTTTTTTGTGTAATTATTAATATTTATAAAATAATTATAAAAAAAGAGCCTGGGGGGACCTCCACATTGGATCCCCAACCACGGTAAAGCTGCCAGCTGTGGTTTTCAGGCTACAGCCGTCTGCTTTAGCCTAGCTGGCTATCAAAAATGGGTGGACCCAACGTCATTTTTTTTTTAACTATTTTTTAAATAGAAAACATTAATGGGCTTCCCTGTATTTTGATTGCCAACCAAGGTAACGGCAGGCAGATGGGGGTGGCAACCCATAGCTGTCTGCTTTATCTGCGCTGAGAATCAAAAATACCGGAGCGCTACATCACTTTTTTTAAAGATTTATTTTTACAGCACTGTGATGTCCAGCAATCAAAATACAGGGAAGCCCATTTTGTTTTTAGTTATTTAAATAAATAATTAAAAAAAATATATATGGGCTCCCGCTGCATTTTTTGTATTGCTAGCTAAGGGTAATCCAAGCAGCTATTGGCTAGTAACCCCCACTGCTTGGTGTTACCTTCACTGGCAATGGCAAATCCAGGGAAGCCTTTTTTTATTTTTTTTGCCAAAAAACTACAAAAAAAGGACGTGAGCTTCGCCATATTTTTGTATGCAGGCAGGTGCTGGAAGAGTTGGATACAGCGCCAGAAGATGGCGCTTCTATGAAATTGCCATTTTCTGAGGCGGCTGCAGACTGCAATTTGCAGCAGTGGGGCCCAGAAAGCTCAGGCCAACCTGTGCTGCGGATTCCAATCCCCAGCAAAAATGGGGCAAAGCCTACGTCATTTGTTTTCTAATTATTTCATGAAATTCATGAAATAATAAAAAAAGGGCTTCCCTTTATTTTTGGTTCCCAGCCAGGTACAAATAGGCAACTGGGGGTTGGGGCAGCCGTACCTGCCTGCTGTACCTGGCTAGCATAGAAAAATATGGCGAAGCCCACATAATTTTTTCAGGGGGCAAAAAACTTCTGCATACAGTCCTGGATGGAGTATGCTGAGCCTTGTAGTTCTGCAGCTACTGTCTGTCTGTATGGAGAAGAGCAGACAGCAGCTGCAGAACTACAAGTACATGTACCGGAGAGTGCAATGACAGGTCCTACATGACGCGTCATAGTCATGTGACCAGTCTGTAGCCAATGAGATAATAGCCACGTGACTTGTCACATGGCTATTTTGACGTCACGATAGGTCCTGCATCACTGCTGGCAGTGCTGGTCACCGGGAGGATTCAGCGATCATCGGATGGAATAGCGGCAGGAGACAGAGTGTAGGAGGGATCGCGGGGACCGGTAAGTGTTATGGCAATGTTTATTAACTGTATGTGTACATTTATAATGCGTTTTTATGTGTTTGTGATTGCCTCCCATTATATCCTATTGGTTCGAGTTCGGTTCGTCGAACGTTCGCAGAAATGAACTGGAACGAGACCTCCGTTCGACGAACCGAACTCGAGCCAAACCACGGCTGGTTCGCTCATCTCTAATAGGGAGGAATTTTCTTTCCCCTTTATTGAGTACAGGACCAATTGTTGCTTGTATTAAATCTAAACTGTGTCAAATGCACCAGGGAGACCAGCCAGTGGAGGAATTCTGCGGTGACTTCCGCAGACGGTCCACGGACACCAGATGGAATGATCCCGTGCTTCGGAGTAATTTCTGCCAGAATCTCTCTGAAAGAATAAAAGATGTGTTTGTCCTGTTGGAGACCCCTGGTTTCCAGGAGGCTGCCATGTTCCTGGCTATCCATGTTGACCATCATCTCTGTGAAAGACCAACGGAAAAAAACATTATCTACTAGGAATCTTGTGTTGCATGGACCTGGGTCTGTGCCCACTGAGGAACCTATGCAGTTGGAGGGTGCAACTCTTGGCACTGGTCCACCTATAATTTACCGTAAAATGGTGGTGTTATTTTTTTGTAGTCATAAGGGTCATTGTGTAGGAATCTTTCCCTCAATATCAAACCACACATAGCTGCCGGAAATATAATGAGCCCATATTGCAAGGAGGATAGCAACCTGGGTATACATATTTCCTATACATATTTCCTCCATTGGTAGGTCTCAAATTTTTTTTGCCCGCAGAGGTCCTATTAGGTGGAAAAAAATTAGTGATGAGTGAAACTGTGGACATTCGGGTTCGCCGAACCAGCACGGACTAAAAATCGGGTTCAGCAACCAAGCTTGACCTAGAACTTGACCTCAGATGCCAAACTCCACATAAGTCTAAGGGACCTGAACTTAATAGTGTTAGTAAGGACTAGGGGGGCTGCAAAAGAAAGAAATTAAGGAATAAAGCAGGATATACTTGCCGAATTTGCCTGCTTCTGTAACACTGCTGTCTGGTCTGATCATTAGCTCTCATGAATATTCACTACTTCCCCCGCCCAACAAACTTTTTGGTAGTGGCTTATCATTCATGGATATGACCAAAAAAGGGACAGAGTTTTCGAGATGGTCCAATCCAGCCCGCGTTGCATTTGCCGCTTTAAAAAGAAGTTTTGCTTCTGCTCCCGTCCTCATACAGTCTAATGTTAACCAAACATTCATTGTAGAGGTTGATGCATCAGAAGTGAGGGTACAGGCCGTACTGTTGCAGTGAACGTCACCAAGTAAAAGGCGTCCGTGTGCCTTTTTCTCTAAAAGGTTGTCCGCCGCCAAAAGAAATTATGATATCGGCAATAGAGAACACCTGGCAATGAAGTTGACTTTTGGGGAACGCCATGTTTTTTTGGAGGGGACAGTACATCCTGTCATGGGCATTACTGATCATAAAAATTTGCTAAACGACTTACTCCTAGACAGGCAAGGTGGTCTCTGTTTTTCACCCGATTGAACTTTTTTGTAACTTATCGGGGTTAAAAACATTAAGGCTGATACATTGTCTTGTTGTTTTCCGGGGGAAGGTATTGGCGATGAGCCTGTTCCCATTTTGCAGAAGGAGTTGTCATTTCTCCTATATGCTCAGACCTTGAGAAGGGGGTCACAGAGGCATAGGGGGACGTCCCTGCTGATTGTCTTCCAGGTAAACTGTTTGCTACTTTGAACTTACAACTTAGGATTTTAAGTGAACATCATAGTTCGGTTCTTAAACCACAAAAGTTCACAAAACCCATTGTGCTGACACCGTATGACTCCAAGAATAATTTACATAGAGAAGAATCTCGAGTCAGTATCAAGATAGTAAAGATTTTATTTAAATTCAAAGCATGCAAAATATTAAAATATTGTAATTATTACCACAGTAAAGATCCCAGACAGAAAAAGGCTGATCCAATTAGTCCACCAAATAGGGCACCAACTACCAATTAATTAAAGGTATCTTACTACATCAGAAATATATACAAAATTCAGGTCAAATAGCAATATGCTCAATTATCCCTGTCAGGTATATGCAAAATTCTTTTCGGCAATCAGAAATATTTTAGAATATCAATTAGTTTGTGGTATACTCCTAGATTGAGAAAGATAAGGATAATTACTTTGTATATACTGCGGTTCTCAGACAGTCATCCCAATATTTTCTCTATAATAATTCAATCAAATAAGACTGTCACATATATCTCTCTATTGACACCGTTTAAGAATATTATTTCAGGCACCATTCTATATTGGCCAGTAAGTGGAACTCTAATTACAGAATTTTTTTTTTGATCTTAACCCTAGAACGCATACCTGGGGCCTCGCAGGCCTGCTAGGTCATTTGTTTTCTATGGTAGATTGTTATGCTTGCACGTTCTAGGGTTAATACAAAATTCTTTTTGGCAATCAGTTATTGTTTTATGATATCAATTAGTGAGGATATGCTTTGGGGTTCCCAAAAGGTTGTCCCAGTATTTTCTCTATATATTTATATTTATAACTAGCTGTACTAAACGGCTTCACCCGGGTTAATAACTGCTGTTAAAAAAATAGAATGTATTAACAAAAATGTATTCTGCACACAAAAACCACAAAACAAATAGATATAAATGTAATTATAATGTCTGTCTTCCCCTCTGTACAGTCATATGAAAAAGTTTATGCACCCCTATTAATGTTAACTTTTTTTCTTTATAACAATTTGGGTTTTTGCAACAGCTATTTCAGTTTCATATATCTAATAACTGATGGACTCAGTAATATTTCTGGATTTAAATGTGGTTTATTGTAGTAACAGAAAATGTGCAATCCGCATTGAAACAATATTTGACCGGTGCAAAAGTATGGGCACCCTTATCAAATTCTTGATTTGAACACTCCTAACTACTATTTACTGACTTACTAAAGCACTAAATTGGTTTTGTAACCTCACTGAGCTTTGAACTTCATAGGCAGGTGTATCCAATCATGAGTAAAGGTATTTAAGGTGGCCACTTGCAAGCTGTTCTCCTATTTGAATCTCCTATGAAGAGTGGCATCATGGGCTCCTGAAAACATCTCTCAAATGATCTGAAAACAAAGATTATTCAACATAGTTGTTCAGGGGAAGGATACAAAAAGTTGTCTCAGAGATTTAAACTGTCAGTTTCCACTGTGAGGAACATAGTAAAGAAATGGAAGAACACAGGTACAGTTCTTGTTAAGCCCAGAAGTGGCAGGCCAAGAAAAATATCAGAAAGGCAGAGAAGAAGAATGGTGAGAACAGTCAAGGACAATCCACAGACCACCTCCAAAGACCTGCAGCATCATCTTGCTGCAGATGGTGTCAATGTGCATCGGTCAACAATACAGCGCACGTTGCACAAGGAGAAGCTGTATGGGAGAGTGATGCGAAAGAAGCCGTTTCTGCAAGCACGCCACAAACAGAGTCGCCTGAGGTATGCAAAAGCACATTTGGACAAGCCAGTTACATTTTGGAAGAAGGTCCTGTGGACTGATGAAACAAAGATTGAGTTGTTTGGTCATACAAAAAGGCGTTATGCATGGAGGCAAAAAAACACGGCATTCCAAGAAAAGCACTTGCTACCCACAGTAAAATTTGGTGCAGGTTCCATCATGCTTTGGGGCTGTGTGGCCAATGCTGGCACCGGGAATCTTGTTAAAGTTGAGGGCCGCATGGATTCAACTCAGTATCAGCAGATTCTTGACAATAATGTGCAAGAATCAGTGACGAAGTTGAAGTTACACAGGGGATGGATATTTCAGCAAGACAATGATCCAAAACACCGCTCCAAATCTACTCAGGCATTCATGCAGAGGAACAATTACAATGTTCTGGAATGGCCATCCCAGTCCCCAGACCTGAATATCATTGAACATCTGTGAGATGATTTGAAGCGTGCTGTCCATGCTCGGCGACCATCAAACTTAACTGAACTGGAATTGTTTTGTAAACAGGAATGGTCAAATATACCTTTATCCAGGATCCAGGAACTCATTAAAAGCTACAGGAAGCGACTAGAGGCTGTTATTTTTGCAAAAGGAGGATCTACAAAATATTAATGTCACTTTTATTTTGAGGTGCCCATACTTTTGCAGCAGTCAAATTTTGTTTAAATGCGGATTGCACATTTTCTGTTAGTACAATAAACCTAATTTCAATCCAGAAATATTACTCAGTCCATCAGTTATTAGATATATGAAACTGAAATAGCTGTTGCAAAAACCCAAATTGTTATAAAGAAAAAAGGTTAACATTAATAGGGGTGCCCAAATGTTTTCATATGACTGTATATATCTCTCTGTCTTTCTATCTCTTTGAATGTCTGTCTCTTTCCCTGTCTCTGACTGTCTCTGTCTCTTTCTCCATCTGTCTCAATCTCTTTCCCTGTCTGTCTATCTATTTCTTTCCCTGTCTGTCTATCTATCTCTGTCACATTCCCTGTCTGTCTCTTTCCCTGTCTGTCTCTTTCCCTCTCTTTCCCTGTCTGTCTCTTTCCCTGTCTGTCTCTTTCCCTCTGTCTCTTTCCCTGTGTCTGTCTCTTTGTCTGTCTCTTTACCTGTCTTTGTCTGTCTCTTACCCTGTCTGTCTCTTTCCCTCTCTTTCCCTGTCTGTTTCCTTGTGTCTGTCCCTGTTTCTTTGTCTGTCTCTTTACCTGTCTGTCTCTTAACCTGTCTCTCTTTCCCTCTCTTTCCCTGTCTGTCTGTTTCCCTGTGTCTGTCTCTGTCTCTTTGTCTGTGTCTGTCTCTTTACCTGTCTGTGTCTGTCTCTTAATCTGTCTTTCTCGTTTCCTCTCTTTCCCTGTCAGTCTGTCTATTTGTCTGTGTCTGTCTCTTTGTGTCTGTCTCTTACCCTGTCTATGTCTGTTTCTTACCCTGTCTGTGTCTGCCTCTTTCCCTGTCTGTCTTTTCCTTGCTGCATTGTGACATGCCAACATTCCATTTAAGGGCGTGGCTGCGCATTCTTCTGAAGTTCTGGCTGCACTGTGGCTCCCAGCTCCATTCGCTTTAATGGAGGCAGGTTTTTTGGTGAATAACTGTAAAGCGCGGGGTTAAAATTTCCCCTCAAAACATAGCCTATGATGCTCTTGGGGTCCAGAAGTGTGAGTGTGCAAAATTTTGTGGCTGTAGCTGTGACGGTGCAGATGCCAATCCCTGACATACATACATACATACACACACACATACATACACACATTTAGCTTTATATATTAGATTCTATCAAGTATAAATGTCACATATATCACATATATCAATTGATACCGTTAAGAATATTGCTTAATACACCATTTCCTATTGGCCAATAAGTGGCACTCTAGTCACAGGCAGGTTTTTGGTCACAATATTAGTGTGACTTCCCATTCACATACCGGAGATGCACCACAGGGTCCAAAAAGGGGACGCCCCAGTACATCGCCACATGCATAAGGATATAAGAAAGTACTATAACATTCCTGTTATATCAATACACTTTTACATTAAAGGGAATTCACTTGTAAAGTTCAACCTTAAATTACATGTCTATACATAGAAAAGTAGAGGGAAAACCTTAATATTTACCTATAATGGAGGTGGACCACTAAGACAGCTCCCCGACAAGTGTTTCGCAACTCGCTTCCTCAGGGGGCGTGGCCTTTTTCTGTCTGGGATCTTTAATGTGGTAATAATTGCAATATTTTAATATTTTGTATGCTTTGAATTGAAATAAAATGTTTACTATTTTGATACTAAGTATAGACACAAGGCACTCCCAAAGTTCTTGATGCTGTGATTTTATTTATCAGTGGATGTGATAGTCATTACTATTTTGATACTGACTTGAATTTCTTCTCTATTTAAATAATTCAGTTTTTGCAGGACATCGGGTAGTAAAACTACCACAGAGCTACTCGCTTGTTATTTTTGGTGGTCAAAGCTACTTCAAGATGTTCAGGATTATATCTTGTTTTGCAATGTTTGTGTGCGTTCAAAAACACCTCATATTAGTTTTTTCAAGGTTCTGCAACCAAAACATTCCTCGTAGACAGTGAACTTACCTGTCGGTGCATTTTACGATTGTCCACTGGTAAAACTGTAATACTGGTAGTTGTTAATAGATTTAGCAAAATGGCTCATTTTACTGCATTTCCTGCACTTCCGAGTGCTAAGACTTTAGGCTGCTTTACACGTTACAATTTTATATCCGATCTCGTATGCGATCGCACACGCCCCCATCGTATGTGCGGCACGTTCAATTTGTTGCCTGTGTCGCCCAAACGATTAAATCCCGTCATACGTACTTACCTTCCATACGACCTCGCTGTGGGCGCCGAACAACCACTTACTGGAGTGGGAAGGACGATCGGCGTCACAGCGACGTCACACGGCAGCCGTCCAATAGAAGCGGAGGGGCGGGGAAGAGCGGGACGTAAACATCCCGCCCACCTCCTTCCTTCTGCAATGCACTCGGGACACAGGTAAGATGAGTTCATCATTCCAGGGGAGTCACACACAGTGATGTGTGCTGCCTCGGGAAAGTTGAACAAAACAACCGGACGTTCAATTTTTAGAATTTGAACGACGTGTATGCGATCAACGTGTTTTCGTACAATCGCAATCGCACGTAGGTTTCACACGCTACAACAAAACTAATGATGCCGGATGTGTGTCACTTACGACGTGACCCCGCCGACACATCGTTAGATTTATTGTAGCGTGTAAAGCCCACTTTTGGCACAAGTGTTTTTCAATGAGATAGTAAAACTTCATGGGCTTCCCTCTGATATTGTATCAGATCGTGGGACCCAATTGTACCGCCCCCGTGTCAGCAGCCGGGCTGCTCGGATCCGGATCCGCGGTGGCTCGAGTGTTCTCCGGACCGGAGGGTCGCGCAGGCACTCGAATTGAAAGGGGGGTATGAACAGGGGACAATGTCTATATTTCGTGACGCCACCCACGGTGCGTGGTAAGAGGGAGTACCACCGCTGCTGATGGGAGTACCCGGTAGCGATGGAGTGGGCAGCCAGGTGTTTAACCCCTCCGTGGGTAGGGGGAATGCCCCGGGACTCGGTAGTGAAGGAGGGGGAGTGTTGTTGGGGAGGTAAGGGTCACTGCGTACTCACTCAGTCCAATAACACTGACACTGACAACTTGATAAACCAAAGTTCTGAGCACCGCTGTCGCTGGGGGAGCACATTTTGGGTCCCGTTTCTGTTGGTGTTGCCTGTTGGTCCGTGACCCTTTCCTGGCACTGTGTCTTTACTTGTGTTGGATCCCTTTATTGTAGAACTAGTAGGGTCCTGCTCCCCTGTATGGCTAACTGGGTAAGCTTGCTCTCAGGTTTCATGCTTGGGATTTCCTGGACCGTATCTGTGGAAAGTCCTATCCCCCTCGTTGCGCTAGTACCCCGATTTTGGAGCGGGTGGAGAACGGATCTTGAAGGCTCTGTCCTCATCGGGTGAATTGACAGGGCGCCTAAAGCTATTCCCTGCCCTAGGGTCCTCGTACCCTGCCTCCCTCCTCGGCAGTTCCGTGCCCCTTGTCACTATCCCCTGAGACCGGAGTTCCAGCTCCTACCAGGCCATGACCAATGCCTGCCACCTAGTAGTCTCAAGGAGCTCTGCTCCTGACCTCCTCACACTTCCACCTCCAACTTTACACCTCAACTGAACTGCTCCTGACACTCCTGACACAACCTTAACCAACCCCCCGAGTGGGCGGCCCTATTCCACTTAGGCCGTTCACTGGTGTGTCTGGTGGGTGTGGTGCAGAGTGTTCCTAGGATTTTACTTAGCTGTTCTTGGCAACACCGTTTGTTAGGGACCCCTAACTAAGGAGGAGATGGGTACTGTACAGAAGGGCAGATTGCACAATACCCTGTGACGTCCTGATAGGCCAGGGCATCACACAATTTATATCAAATGTTTGGAAGATATTTTGTGCTCGTTTTAGGGATTCATCTCTAATTTTCGTCAACCTTTCAACCACAGTCTAGTGGGCAGATTGAAAGGGTGTATTAAAATCTCTAGACATATCTGATGTGTTTTATTTCCAGAAACCAAGAGTATTGGGTCTCTAATTTACCCTTAGAGGAGTTTGCAGTGAATAACAGCCATCATGAATCTACAGGCAAGTCCCCGTTTTTTTCGAGGCATATGGTTTTCACGCTCAATTTTGCACCTTTTAATGGAAACTATTCCTCAGGGGCAGATCAGTTCTGCGAGGGTTCTCGTAAATAATTTGAGGGTGATGGTTCCAAATATAAAATTATGACTGAACATAAGTGACCCGCCCCAGGGCCGTGGGGTACTCGGTTCCGGGCGTTGGTTAATGGGATTATGTCACGGGGGCCTGTGCCCGGTCCCGTGGCCCTGGTGGTCGCTGAAAGTCAGTAAATAATAAAAATAAAAAATAAAATAAAAAAAAAAATAAAGAAAAAATGAATAAAAAAATAAATAAATAAATAAAAGTATTTTGTGACGCCACCTACGGTTCCAGTATGGTTACTGGGGCTGCAGGTCAGACCTCTGGGGTGATGGTTAGGCAGTCAGTTGTTTACGCTTCCCGTAGGTGAAGCGGGGTCCCCAGGGCAGTTTTAGTAGTACACAGATATGGCAGTTTTTCTTCACAGCCTTTTCAACTGTCACTTTAATGCAGCAGCCTATGTCTCCTCAGATGAAGAAATAAAGTGCGTCACACCAATTCATTAACTCTGACCAGGTTTTACTTGCAGGTGTTATTAAAAATGGGTTCAGTTTCTGATGTGACAGTTTTTGGGTAATCTGGGAACAGTTCAGGATCTCTGCACCAGGTTAGTTGTGAGACCTCCCTGCTGCGCTGTGTCTCTCCTTCGTACTAGGCTGTCTGTAGCTATACGTTGTCCCTCTCTCACTATCTTCACCTGTATGGCAGGCGGCGGGAGCTTCTCTAAGGGGCACTGCTGTACTCACTGCGGTCCCTAAGCTCTGTGTAGCGGCTTTGCCTTCAGGTGCTGCTGCGTCCAGGAGACCTGGAGTCTCCCTGGCCTCCGGTCTTTATTGCTGGGTAGATTAGATCCCTCACAAACTCGGACGCCGATGTCCGGTAATCAGTGCTGTTCCTTGGGGATGAACCGATCTCTCTCCACCTCCCCGGTCACTCCTCTTTTGCCTCACTCCTGATCCCTCAGGCGGTCACACAGTTACTCGTACGGGCTAAGCACAGCCCTCTCCATTTTGATGTCTTCCCTCACTCTCTGCTCGCACAGTCTCCTTTTCTCCAACTGTCAAGTGTCTCTCTGACTCCGCCTTCAAACCTGGATTTCAAAGCAGACCTCACCTGAACTCGACTTGTAGAGCTCCCCCTCCAGGCTTGGAGTGGAAATGTTGTATGTGGAGATCATTCCCTGCCCCAGGTACAGGTATATTTGTGGCAACTGAACCCTGGGGTGCCACATTCCCCCTTAGTTAAATTCAGTACTCCTGGACTGGAAACACAAACTTATAAAACATTAGCAACAATAAAGAATAGTACAAAGTCTTAAAAAATAAAAATGACAAAAACCAATAAAATGGAGAAATGCAGTCCTTCCACTGCAAACTGTGAGTATAGTATATATAAGAAAGTTTTTGGCCACTACCAGTCCTGTGGTCCATTGGTCCATATGTCAATAAAAGTTCAAGAAGATGCAAAAGTTCATGCAAAAAGTCCTGCAGGCGCAATACGCTTGACAGTTACGGATTTACTTAGTTGCAATAAACAAACAAATAAAAGATTTTTACATTTTACTAACTACTACACTTTCTATTTAATATTCTGCTACATAACGGGAAGGGGGCTGACCAAATTTGCTACGACTAGACCTACGTAATGCCTGCGTCTCAACTGGTCGGTGCAGTGTACTGGTACCTAGTGCTGGTGCTATGCGTGCACTATCTACTAATCTGCATGAGGATCTACGCAATATTGGTATGCGTGAATGTTGTCTTAGTCTTACCATAGGACTGGCAGGTTCACCAATAGCAGGGTTCTCTGGTTCTACTGCGACAGGTAGTTCTTCTGAAACCTCGACAGGTTCTTCCAGACTTTCTGGGACTTCTACTGGTTGAGCGGTAGTCAATAATGGTATTATTATGGCTCCATTTTACTGAGGCCAACTTTCAGGAAAATCACCAAGTACTGTTCGTATTATCTTCTCTTTCTTTTCCTCTTTAGGTTGAGGTATACAGGGGATTACTTTTTTTTCCTTCAGCTGTTCAGGACATTTTTTAAGGTGGTCTCTAGAAACTGCCGCTGACGTTTTTCCCTTATCCTTGCTGATTAAGCAGATTTTCTTGTTGTCAAAGTTAGAGGGCAATACTGTGTATGGTTCTGCTTCCCACCGGTCATCAAGCTTATGGGTCCTTCTTTTTCTTTTTTGAACCATCTCTCCAGGTATTAAAAGAGCAGCTGGTGCATTTTTGTTATAATCTTTCTCTTGCCTTTCTCTAATTTGGTTAAGGCTTCTTTCTACGCACTCCTGTACCTTTTTGTACTGCTCTTGGCGCTTAGTGTCCCAATTAGCTTCAAGTGAACTGGTTTCAGGAATGACAATTCCCATTTCTAAGTCAACTGGTAACTTCCCGGGTCTTGCTCTCATCAAGTATGCTGGTGTGCAATTGGTGGAACTCACAGGGATGTTGTTGTACACGTCCACTAAATCAGGCAACTTCTCCGGTCACATGCTTCTTTCTTCCAAGGGCAAGGTTTTCAACAGGTCTATGACCACCTGGTTCATTTTCTCACACATGCCGTTGGTCTGTGGGTGATTCGGTTGGGTTCGGATTTTCTTACACCTATACAGGTTTCAAAACTCCTGGAACACTTCAGCTTCGAACGCAGAACCTTGATCCGTTAACACTTGTTCCGAGTAGCCATGTGGTCTGCAGAAGTAGGCTTGAAAGGTTCTCGCTGCGGTTCTTGCTGTCAAGTCCTTTACAGGTACTACCACCAGAAACCGGGAATAGTGGTCCACCATAGTGAGGGCATACGTATAACCGGATCTACTGGGTGTCAATCTCACATGGTCCAAGGCTACAAGTTCCAGTGGCTGTTTGGTGACAATTGGCTGTAATGGAGCTCTTTGACTGTCACGATCCTTTCTTCTCAGGTTGCATGGGCCACAGTTTCGGCACCAGTTCTCAATGGTAGTTCTCATGCCAACCCAATAGAATCTGTTGCGTAACAGTACCTCAAGCTTCTTCCATCCAAAGTGTCCTGCTCCGTCATGGTACGCTTCCAGCACTATCTGAACATCTCTCGTTGGTACCACTATTTGCCACACCCTCTCATAGGTTCGGGAGTTGATATAATGTCTGCATAGCCTACCCCTGTAGATGAAAAATCTGCTCTTTTCCTTCCAAAGGTGCTGCGCTTCCGGTGGGGCATCTGGGTTAAGACTTGAATCTGGTTGGGTTAATAGCTCTTTAACTAGGCGAACAGCCGGATCGCTGTCTTGTGTTTCCTCCCACCCAATGTAAGGTAACTGGTTCAGCATGTCCTCTTGGCGTTTGCCTTTAACACGTTGGTTAGACTGGGATGCACTGTTGTGGTGAAAAACCAGCAGCTCTCTCTTCTAACTCATCCGAGTCTTCTCCTGCATCTGGTAAATGGGGCATTCTCGACAATGCATCAGCGTTGGCATTTTAACGGCCTGCCCGATATTTGATGGTGAAGTCATAGTTTGAAAAACGGGCCATCCATCGCTGCTCTAGTGCACCTAGCTTTGCGAAGTCCAAGTGAGTAAGCGGGTTGTTATCCGTAAATATGGTAAACTTCGCAGACGCCAGGTATTGCTTGAATCGTTCAGTGACGGCCCAGACTAAGGCCAGGAATTCTAGCTTGAACGAGCTGTAATTTTCTGGGTTTCTCTCGGTAGGATGGAGCTTCCTGCTTGGAAAGGCAATTACTCATTCTTTACCATTCTGCACCTGCGACAGCACAGCTCCCAATCCCACATTACTGGCATCTGTGTACAGCACGAACGGTAGATTATAATCAGGATAGGCCAAGATTTCCTCACCGGTCAGGGCCCACTTCATGTGCTTGAAGGAGTCTTCTTCTTTCTCACCCCATTCAAACGGAGGGCTGGAAGTCTTGCTCTTTTTGGTCTGGCCTACCAGGAGATCTTGCAAAGGCGCCGCTATTTTTGTGAAGTCCTTTATGAACCTCCTGTAGTATCCTACCAGCCCCAAGAACTGACGTACCTCTTTGACGGTCGTTGGCTTCGGCCAGTCTCTGATAGCAGTGACCTTTTCAGGGTCTGGTGCCACATCGTCTGCACTGACCACATGCCCGAGATATTGAACCTTCGGCTTCAGCAAATTTTTGAAGGCTTCAGTTTCATACCAAACTTTGATAATGCTTCAAATACCTCCGCCAGGTGCTCCAGATGTTCCTTATACGTCTTGGAATACACAATGACATCATCGAGATATATCAGTACAGTCTCAAAGTTTCGGTGTCCCATGCAACACTCCATCAGCCTTTGGAATGTTCCTGGTGCATTGCAGAGTCCAAACGGCATAATAATAATAATAATAATAATCTTTATTTCTATAGCGCCAACATATTCCGTAGCGCTTTACAATTCAGGAGGATCATATACAAACAAGTAACAGTTATAGAAATACAATAACGGCATGCTGTTGAACTCACACAGACCCATCGGCGTCGTGAATGCGGTCTTCTCCCGATCTTCTTCTGCCATGTAAACCTGCCAATACCCACTGGTAAGATCTAAGGTGGAAAAGAAATTAGCAGCTTTCAGTGCAGCAAGTGATTCCTCAATGCGGGGCAACGGGTAAGCATCCTTGTGTGTTACGCGGATTATCTGCCTATAATCAACGCACATCCTCATTGTGCCATCTTTCTTTCTTACCAGGACAAGTGGGGCTGACCAGGGGCTACAACTATCTCTAATAACACCAGCCTCCTTCATTTCCCGTAACATATCTTTAGCACACTGATAGTGAGCTGGGGGTATAGGCCTGTATCTCTCTTTTATAGGTGGATGAACTCCCGTGGGTATGCGATGGTGTACCCCTTTTATCCGCCCAAAGTCTAATTGATGCTTACTAAAGACCCGTTCATATTCCTTCACCACCCGATAAACTCCGTGCCTTTGGTAAGAAGGGGTGGAATCAGTGCCGACATGCAGCTTCTGACACCAGTCCTCCAGTTGTCCCTTGGAGCTGTTGTCCTCCGCCTGGTCAGACGGGGTCAAGGGTTTCACTGCCTGAATTGAGTTGTTGTTGACAGTGAACAACTTGGCAACAGTAGCATATCTGGGTTGCTTGACCTCTTCCTCTCCACAGTTTAAAAGCCATACAGGTACCCTCCCTTTGCATACATCAACTATCCCCCGGCTGTCAGGACAGTGGGCGTACTATCTGAGTATGTCGCGGGCGGCGGGGCGCTGCGCTCGCTAACGCTCAGGTCCGGCGCTGCGGCTGCTGCTTGGTGGCTCGAGCGGTGGGCCGGATCCGGGGACTCGAGCGGCGCTCCTCGCCCGTGAGTGAAAAGGGGGTGGTTTGTTTGGGGATTTAGTCCGTGATGCCACCCACGGGTTATGGTGAAGATGGGCACCACCGCTGCTGGTGACGGGGATCCCGGGAGCGATGGTAGGGAGCAGCTGGGATGTTGTTTTCCCCCTCCGTGGGTAGGGGTTGGTGGTCCCGGGGCCCGGTGGTGAGACGGGGAGGCAGGGTCGGTGAGGTGCAGGGTTGCAGGGACAGCGCGGTACGGTGCCGGATGGCACGGGTGTACTCACTCAGCAAGAGATGCACAAAGTCTCCAGTAAACTAAACGGCTGGATGGACGGGTCCCGCAGCCGGCTGCAGTGTCTCTCCCCAGACAGGTGATGGTGGCTGTCTTTCCCTGCACCTTTGTGTACTGTCTAGACTACGATGGGTTCCCAACGGTAGTCCGCTCCCCGGTGTATGGATGCCGGAGGAGCCCATTGTGCCCGCAGGTGGTGGTCCTTGGGTCTCTAGCCTGTGGCGGTGGCTGTATACCCTCACGGTGTGGACGGTTGCCTTCAATCGGGACTTGGTTGTTAGGGAACCCCGGGGGTTCCTGTCACATTCGGATTTGACTATTAACGGCGGCTCCAAGCCTGGTCGGGGTCTGATGGCCCTGCCTGGGTGTGCTTAGCTTCACTCCGTTCCCAGGTCCGGTACCGGTGGGCCACCGCCCAGCCCTGGTCCTTACGGCTCTGCGGAGTTCCACCAACTCCTGCAGACGGCCACTACCGTCTGCCAACCTTGCTGTCAGTGCCTGGGCTCCGACCTAGACACCTGCAGTACGTGACCTCTCTCGTTCACCTCCAAGGCTAAAACTGTCACTTTTCCCACCTCCAGGCCTGCCTGTGAACTCCTCGGTGGGTGAGGCCAACCGCCTTGCTCCGCCCCACCTGGTGTGGACATCAGACTCTGGAGGGAGGCAACAAGGGTTTTGTGTCTGACTAATGTAACTGTCCGGGGGTGGGTGTGTGTGTGTTTTGTCTTTGGCTACTTAGCTAGTCCAGGGCGCCACATTCTCCCTTGGTGAAATGCAGACCGTCTGCGGGCTGCCCGTCCATCACCAGTTTTATTTTTCAAACTGTAAAAATATAAATAACATGGTAAACGGTAAACATATCAACATAAGCATTCTTCTGGTCACTTTAAACGTTGCACATATAAAACATTTTTAATACTGACGGACGGACGGATGTCTTCCGCTCTTCCACCCAAGCAACCTAGCCCTGATGCTGCCCCTAAGAAATGGGCAGCACCCCTTGACCCCAGTCCAGCTTCAGGCTGCCCGAGCGGGAACGGGTATGGTAACTCGCATCCGACTGTCACTTCAGGGGACCCCACGTCCAAGGGGGACCCCTGACCCCCGGAGGATCGCCACCGGTTACGGTAGTGGCGGGCCTGGGCCATCTCTTTCCTCCATGCCCATCCTCCAAATCAGCCCCTCCGGAGGCGGCAACGGTATCCATCCCACAACATTATTTACAGGCCCACAAGTTCGCGGGTGGCCTGCAAGTTCTCGGCCATGTTCATGAGGAGTTTCTCATGTGGGTATGGGGGGTGAACTTATCAACAGGGACAACTCCAGTCCCAACTGGAACAGTTCTCTTCTCGGACAGTAATCAGGTGACTTTACGGATTGATTAATTTTCATTCACTCACATATTTACACAATTAACATACGACACCCCTAGATGGTAGTTTCCCTGTACCTAAGTGGGGGTCGACCTAGATTGGGGCGTGTGGACCTTCTGGGCCCAATGCTATCAGTGGAGGGCAAGGGGACAGAGGAGACAGTCAGTTTCTCTTCCCTGATGGCAGGTATGGCGAGTGGAGACCCAAGGGGATGGGGTATAGGTGCGTCCCTGGGAGTTTGTTCGAGCGGTTCACTGGCGGGCGTCTCTGTCTCCGTTTCTTCCACGTGTTGTGGGAACATTATCACCGGAATAATCACCGCGCCATTCTGCATAGGCCAGTCCGCTGGGAAGTCACCCATTACTGTGTGGATCACCTCTTTTTCTTTCTCCCCGGTTGGTCTGGGGGCCAGAACTTCAGCTGCCACCCTCAATGGAAATGGGCACCTCTTCAGGTGGTCCCTGGAAAATGTGGCGGAAGTCTTCCCCTGGTCACGACTGATCTGGTAGGCCTTTTCATTCTCCCATTCAGTGGGTTGTATGACATACGGGGTTTTCTCCCACTGATCATCAAGATTATGGGTTCTTCTTTTCCGTTTTAGCACTACATCCCCAAGTTTAAAGGGACCAGCTGGAGCCCGCCTGTTGAAGTACTGTTCTTGCTGTTCCCGGCTCCGACACAGGTTCCTTTCCACGTACTCCTGGACCTGTCGGTACTGCGCTCTTCGCCGAGTGTCCCAACCACCAGTCGAAGGAAGGAGCTTCCGATTCCATTTCCAGGTCCACCGGCAACCGGCCCGGTCAGGCTCTCATCAGATACGCTGGTGTGCATTTGGTCGAGCTACAGGGAATGTTATTGTACATGTCTACCTTGTCAGGCAGCTTTTCTGGCCACAGGTTCCGCTCTTCTAACGGTAGCGTCTTAAGGAGACCCAGGACCAGATGGTTCATCTTCTCACACATGACATTAGTCTGGGCATGGTATAGCGTGGTCCGAATCTTCTTGCAGCCGTATAACTGGCAGAATTCTTGAAACACCTCCGCTTCAAAAGCCGGGCCCTGATCGGTAAGCACCCTCTGTGGGTACCCGTGCGGTCGGCAAAAGTAGGCCTGGAATGCTCTAGCTGCGGTGCATGAACCTTGAATAGTGGTCTACGATGGTCAGGGCGTAGGTGTACCCACTTCAGCTAGGGGTGAGTTTGACGTGGTCCAGGGCGACCAACTCCAGCGGTTGATGGGTAATGATTGGTCGTAGAAGGGCCTTCTGGCTGGCTTCGTCCCTTCTTCTCAGTGCACAGGGACCACACTCTCGGCACCAGGCCTCTACAGACTCCCGCATCCCACTCCAATAGAACTGCTCTCTCAACAGCATCTCCAGCTACTTCCACCCAAAGTGCCCGGCACCGTCATGGTAAGCTCGTAGAACTGTGGGCACGTTAGCCTGAGGAACCACCAGCTGGTGAACCTTCTCATGAGTCTTCGCGTTGATCAGTTCCCGGTACAGTTTCCCCTGGCACAGGTGAAGCCGGGCTTGTTCTTTCCACAGCCGTTGGGCCTCGGGAGGAACAGCAGGGTCCATTCCAGCAGAGCCTTGTTCAATCATGGTCTTGATCAATTGGACGGCAGGCGCTTGGTCTTGGGCTTCTCTCCAACCCTGACTGGGTAGCGGGTCCAAGCTCACCTGTTGCTGCTTGACATGCAACTTCTCGACTGGTGGCCGGTGGAACGTGGGCAACTCGATTTCTTCGAGGTTATTTTCTTCCGACCCCTCATCCGGCAGGTGGGGCATCAGGGATAGCGCGTCCGCGTTGGTGTTCTTGTGGCCGGCTTGGTACTTGATCGTGAAGTCATAGTTAGACAGCCTGGCCACCCACCGCTGCTCCAACGCGCCCAGCTTGGCCATGTCCATATGGGTTAACGGATTATTGTCTGTATAGGCGGTGAACTTCGCTACTGCGAGGTAATGGCGGAACCGCTCGGTAATGTCCCATCCCAGGGCTAGGAACTCAAGCTTGAAGGAGCTGTAATTCTCGGGGTTCCTTTCCGTGGGCCAGAGTTTTCTGCTGGCATAGGCGATCACCTTCTCTCGCCCGTCCTGGACCTGGGACAGGACTGTTCCCAAGCCCACATTGCTGGCGTCGGTGTAGAGGATGAACGGGAGACTGTAGTCGGGGTATACCAAGATCTCCTCTCCCGTCAAGGCCGTCTTCAGCTGGTGAAAGGACTCCTCATGCTTCTTCTCCCACACAAACGGAGTTCCAGGGGACCTGCCACCCTTGGTCTGTCCCACGAGGAGGTCTTGTATGGGGGCGGCCATCTTCGTGTACCCCTTGATGAAGCGACGGTAGTAGCCCACCAGGCCCAGGAACTGTCTCACCTCTCTCACAGTGGTCGGTCTCGGCCAGTCCTGAATGGCAGTGATCTTTTCGGGATCTGGGGCGACGCCTTCCGCACCCACCACATGACCGAGGTACTGCACCCTGGGTTTCAGTAGGTGGCATTTAGAGGGCTTCAGTTTCATCCCATATTTGGCCAGGGTTGCGAACACTTCAGGAAAAATGTTCCAGGTGGGCCTCGTACGTCTGGGAATACACGATCACATCGTCCAGGTACAGTAGGACCATTTTGAAATTGAGATGTCCCAGGCAACACTCCATGAGCCGTTGGAAGGTTCCAGGGGCATTGCACAGCCCGAACGGCATGCTGTTAAACTCGCAGAGCCCCATGGGAGTGGCGAATGCAGTCTTCTCACGGTCCTCGGGTGCGACCGCTACCTGCCAGTACCCACTAGTAAGGTCAAGGGTAGAGAAGAAGTTAGCAGTTCTCAGCGCAGCTAGCGACTCTTCGATACGGGGGAGAGGATAGGCATCTTTATGCGTGATCTGGTTGATCTTCCGGTAATCCACACACATTCTCATGGTGCCGTCCTTCTTATTTACCAGCACCAGTGGGGCTGCCCAGGGACTACAACTATCCCGAATGACCCCTGCCTCCTTCATATTCCTCAACATGTCTTTGGCGCATTGATAGTGCGCTGGCGGAATGGGCCTATACCTCTCTTTGATGGGTGGATGTAGGCCTGGAGGGATATGGTGTTGAACCCCCTTAATCCTCCCGAAATCTAACGGGTATTTGCTGAAAACCTGTTCATACTCCTGCACCACCCTGTATACCCCCTCTTTGTGATGCCTGGGTGTGGCGTCAGTGCCTATGTGTAGTTCCTGGCACCACTCCTCTAACTGTTCAGGGGGTGTATGGTTACTGGCAGGGGATGCTGAGGTAGGAGGGACGGCTTCGTGAATGGTGTGAGGGTCTAGGGTGAGCAACTTGGCAAGGGTAGCGTAACGGGGGAGCCTGACTTCCTCCTCCCCACAATTCAGCACTCTTACAGGCACTCTCCCCTTTTTAACGTCAACCACCCCTCTGGCTGCCATCACCGTGGGCCAGTGTTCAGAAGGCGTGGGTTCCACCATCGCCGGCTAGTCGCGCCCCTGGGGGCCTACTGCTGCCCTGCATCAAATCATCATCTCACTTCGGGGTGGCACTACCAAGGGGGCCACATCCATCACCCTTACTCCACCAATCTCTCCACCAGTTGAGTTCACTTGCTGCCGATACAGAAGGGCCCAGATCTCACGCTGCACAGCCCTCTGTCGGCCTCCTCCTGCTGTGGCAAAACAAGACTGCTGCGGAAACACCATCACATGTCTCAACGCTGGCAGGAAACTAGCCAGGTCTTTCACCGGGAAGGAACAACCATGGGAAGGGCAGTCTCCAGTCAAGGAAATTGCCTATGCCAAAACATGGTATCCATCCACAGACAGCTGTTTCGGGGTATTTGCCCCTCATCAGTGTGGAGTAGGAAACTGGCTAGTGGGAGCAATGCCTAGTAAAAGACTACATAAGCAAGGATGATTGACCTTAGGGAGATCGCAATCCAGCACCACGGAGACACCATCACGTGTTTCTCAACGCAGTGATTCTAGAACAAGGCCCCCTGGGAAAATATGCAAAACAAGACTGCCGCGGAAACACCATCACATGTCTCAACGCTGGCAGGAAACTAGCCAGGTCTTTCACCGGGAAGGAACAACCACAGGAAGGGCAGTCTCCAGTCAAGGAAATAATTTTTCCTTCACTGGAGACTGCCCTTCCCGTGGTTATTCCTTCCCAGCGTTGAGACATGTGATGGTGTTTCCGCGGCAGTCTTGTTTTGCATATTTTCCCAGGGGGCCTTGTTCTAGAATCACTGCGTTGAGAAACACGTGATGGTGTCTCCGTGGTGCTGGATGTTGATCTCCCTAAGGTCAATCATCCTTGCTTATGTAGTCTTTTACTAGGCATTGCTCCCACTAGCCAGTTTCCTACTCCACACTGATGAGGGGCAAATACCCCGAAACAGCTGTCTGTGGATAGATACCATGTTTTGGCATAGGCGATTTCCTTGACTGGAGACTGCCGTTCCCGTGGTTGTTCCTTCCTGGTGAAAGACCTGGCTAGTTTCCTGCCAGCGTTGAGACATGTGATGGTGTTTCCGCGACAGTCTTGTTTTGCATATTTTCCCAGGGGGCCTTGTTCTAGAATCACTGCGTTGAGAAACACGTGATGGTGCCTCCGTGGTGCTGGATGTTGATCTCCCTAAGGTCAATCATCCTTGCTTATGTAGTCTTTTACTAGGCATTGCTCCCACTAGCCAGTTTCCTACTCCACACTGATGAGGGGCAAATACCCCGAAACAGCTGTCTGTGGATGGATACCATGTTTTGGCATAGGCGATTTCCTTGACTGGAGACTGCCCTTCCCATGGTTGTTCCTTCCCAGTGAAAGACCTAGCTAGTTTCCTGCCAGCGTTGAGACATGTGATGATGTTTCCTGTGCAGTCATGTTTTGCATATTCTCCCAGGGGGCCTTGTTCTAGAATCACTGCGTTGAGAAACACGTGATGGTGTCACCAAGGTGCTGGATGTTGATCTCCCTAAGGTCAATCATCCTTGCTTATGTATGTCCTCCTGCTGTGGCGGCCAACTGCTGCAACAGACTCAGCACCTCACTCATACAATGCTCCATCACATTAGTCCCTAGGATTACTTTTGGGTTATGGTCACTGGGTTCATTGATCACCACAATCATCCCTTAGTTCTTTAACTCCGCACGTCCCACGGTCAGGGTCACTTGTTTGTATCCCACTTGGGTTAGAGGGAGTCCATTAGCTGTGACAAGGGTCAGGCTATCATCAGGGGGGGCAAGTTCATCAGTACCCCAATACTGCTGGTACAGTGTATATGGTATAGTGGTTACCTGTGATCCTGTGTCCAAGAGGGCCATGAGCGGATGCCATCCACCGCCAGAGGGATGATGGGGCGAGCTCCAACGTACCGGTCTCGCCAATCGGGGGGGGCGTTGGTGTCTACTCCTGAGGATTGGCCCTTGGCCCCAGGGGTTGCTCGTTTAACGGGCACCACCTAGAGTAGTGGCCAGGCTTGCTGCACCTGTAACAATTAGGAGGCCCATACCGTGAGTCATTGGTCCTTCTCCGCTGCATCCAGGGGACGTCCTCTGGGCTGTCGGTGAGCTGGATCCTCCCTGGGGGCTTGACTCTCGACGGAAGCTGGAGTGCGGCGAGGATCTTGGCTAGGTCTCCATCCATGTGGCGGACCTGGGCAGCTAGCTCCTCCATCATCCCGACGGACGCTGCAGGGGCCCGTAGAGCCGGGAGAGGAGGTGCCACCGTGATGGGAGCGGTTTCAGCCGGCCATGGGGCTGCCTCAGGAGCGTCTGGCGTTGGGGCCTGCAGGGCCTTGATGGCCCGCTCTTTCAGCACTGCAAAGTCCAGATTAGGGTGTTCTAGGGCCCACAGCCGCAGCTGCATGCGGTCTTCCGCGGACCCCAGCCCTTGCAGGAATTGTTCCACTAGCATCTTATTGCTGTCCGCATCATTAATAGTGTCCACCCGCTTCAGCGTACGGAGAGCTGTTTGCAGGCGCAGGGCATAGTCTCTTATATTATCCGCAGGCCGCTGTCGATACTGATAAAACTGCATCCGCAATTCCGCTTCCGTACGGGTCTCAAAAGCGATTTGGAGTTTCTCAAAAATGGTAGTCACTGAGGCCCGGTCCGCGTCGGTCCAGGTCTCCGTCTCCTGCTCAGCCGCGCCGGTTAGTGGCGCTAGCACTACCGCTGCCCGTTGCCTATCAGTCAAAAGATATAAATCGAGGACCAGGCTAATCTTTTTCCGGAACACCTGCAGAGCATCAGGCTTCCCATCATACTGCGGTAGCCAGGTAGCACCAGGCTCATAGGGCAGGGAGAACGGCATCACCTGGGTGACCGCTGGGCCCGCGGCCTCCCGCGCTCTTGCGACCGGAGCATGGGCCATCCCGTTTCCATCTATGGGTGCGGCGGCGGCTGCCACCGCCACTCCTCCAACAGCTCCGTCGGGCGCAGACATCTTTTTCCCGTCCCCCCTTGGTTCTCTTTAGCACTTCCTCTTGTTGGGGGCAGGGCTTCGCGTTTGCGCCTTCCCTGCTCGGGGAAGACGCTCGAGCGGGAAATCTTCGCGCCAAAGATGGCGGCGCTTCAAAATTTTCGGCCAGACGCCGCCGGCGGGGACCACAAGGCGCATTTCTACTGGTAAGTAGATCAGTTCTATCCTGTTTGTGACGCCAAGTTGTCGCGGGTGGCGGGGCGCTGCGCTCGCTAACGCTCGGATCCGGCGCTGCGGCTGCTGCTCGGTGGCTCGAGCGGTGGGCCGGATCCGGGGACTCGAGTGGCGCTCCTCGCCCGTGAGTGAAAAGGGGGTGGTTTGTTTGGGGATTTAGTCCGTGACGCCACCCATGGGTTGTGGTGAAGATGGGCACCACCGCTGCTGGTGACGGGGATCCCGGGAGTGATGGTAGGGAGCAGCTGGGATGTTGTTTTCCCCCTCCGTGGGTAGGGGTTGGTGGTCCCGGGGCACGGTGGTGAGACGGGGAGGCAGGGTCGGTGAGGTGCAGGGTTGCAGGGACAGCGCGGCGTGGTGCCGGATGGCACGGGTGTACTCACTCAGCAAGAGATGCACATAGTCTCCGGTAAACCAAACGGCTGGATGGACGGGTCCCGCAGCCGGCTGCAGTGTCTCTCCCCAGACAGGTGATGGTAGCTGTCTTTCCCTGCACCTTTGTGTACTGTCTTGACTACGATGGGTTCCCAACGGTAGTCCGCTCCCCGGTGTATGGATGCCGGAGGAGCCCGTTTTACCTGCAGGCGCTTGTCCTTGGGTCTCTAGCCTGTGTCGGTGGCTGTATACCCTCACGGTGTGGACGGTTGCCTTCAATCGGGACTTGGTTGTTAGGGAACCCCGGGGGTTCCTGTCACATTCGGATTTGACTATTAACGGCGGCTCCAAGCCTGGTCGGGGTCTGATGGCCCTGCCTGGGTGTGCTTAGCTTCACTCCGTTCCCAGGTCCGGTACCGGTGGGCCACCGCCCAGCCCTGGTCCTTACGGCTCTGCGGAGTTCCACCAACTCCTGCAGACGGCCACCACCATCTGCCAACTTTGCTGTCAATGCCTGGGCTCCGACCCAGACACCTGCAGTACGTGACCTCTCTCTTTCACCTCCAAGGCTAAAACTGTCACTTTTCCCGCCTCCAGGCCTGTGAACTCCTCGGTGGGTGGGGACAACCGCCTGGCTCCGCCCCACCTGGTGTGGATATCAGACTCTGGAGGGAGGCAACAAGGGTTTTGTGTCTGACTAATGTAACTGTCCGGGGGTGGGGGTGTGTTTTGTCTGTGGCTACCTGGCTAGTCCAGGGCGCCACAAGTACATGGGCTCTACCATTGCCTGGTAATCCTGCCCTCTGAGGCCTATAGCTGCCCGACACCAAATCATCACTTCACTTCTTGGGGGTAACACAATGGGGAATTAGTCGCTTACCCGTACACTGCCAATTTCTCCACCAGACAACTCTACCTGTTGTCTCTGCAGAAGGGCCTTGATTTCTTTCTGTAGGACCCTCTGCTGCCTGATGCTGGCAGTTTTTGCAACCTGCTGGAGTAAGAAAAGAACTTCTCCTAGACAATTTTCAACAACATTAGTGCCTAATATCATTGTTGGAGTTCTTTCATGACAATCAGTATCCACCACAATAAGTCCTTGGCCCTTTAGCTCCTCCCTCCCCACCTTTATCGTCACCTCCTTGTACCCTACTTGTGATACCAGCTGTCCATTAACAGCATATATAGTAAGGTCTGGGTCTGGGCGAGTGAGCTCAGAATCGGCCCAAAATCTTTTGTAAAGGATATGTGGGATCGTCGTCACCTGTGAGCCAGTGTCCAATAGAGCAAGTGTGGGAATGCCATTTAGCACGATAGATAGGAATGGAGGTCCTCCCACATATCTATTGCACCAGTTTGATGGACCTGGTTGTTTTATTCCTGGTGGCCCAGGAGTCGCTGGTTTAAAGGACATGACCTTGCAAAGTGGCCCGCCTCATTACAACGGCGGCAGATAGGCTGCCCCCGGGACATACGGCAGAGCAAGCGGCATGATCAGGGCTACAGCTTCAGGTGCTGCAGCTGCTCCAGCGGCATCAGCATCGCCTTGCGTCTTCATCCTCGCTGTGGCGCATTTAATTTTTCAAATGCTCAAATGGCAGCAAAGTTCAGTTATTATTAAACAGTTTTCAAGGCACATGTTACCCAGGGTTACTGGGCCTTGTGGGAATCCTGTTCGTGACGCCAAAAGCTTACCCGCCCCAGGGCCGTGGGGTACTCGGTTCCGGCCGTTGGTTAATGGGATTATGTCACGGGGGCCTGTGCCCGGTCCCGTGGCCCTGGTGGCCGCTAAAAGTCAATAAATAATAAAAATAAAAAATAAAATAACAAAAAAAATAAAGAAAAAATGAATAAAAAAATAAATAAATAAATAAAAGTATTTCGTGACGCCACCTACGGTTCCAGTATGGTTACTGGGACTGCAGGTCAGACCTCTGGGGTGATGGTTAGGCAGTCAGTTGTTTACGCTTCCCGTAGGTGAAGCGTGGTCCCCAGGGCAGTTTTAGTAGTACACAGATATGGCAGTTTTTCTTCACAGCCTTTTCTACTGTCACTTTAATGCAGCAGCCTATGGCTCCTCAGATGAAGAAATAAAGTGCGTCACACCAATTCATTAACTCTGACCAGGTTTTACTTGCAGGTGTTATTAAAAATGGGTTCAGTTTCTGATGTGACAGTTTTTGGGTAATCTGGGAACAGTTCAGGATCTCTGCACCAGGTTAGTTGTGAGGCCTCCCTGCTGCGCTGTGTCTCTCCTTCGTACTAGGCTGCCTGTAGCTATACCTTGTCCCTCTCTCACTGTCTTCACCTGTATGGCAGGCGGCGGGAGCTTCTCTAAGGGGCACTGCTGTACTCACTGCGGTCCCTAAGCTCTGTGTAGCGGCTTTGCCTTCAGGTGCTGCTGCGGCCAGGAGATCTGGAGTCTCCCTGGCCTCCGGTCTTTATTGCTGGGTAGATTAGATCCCTCACAATCTCGGACGCCGGTGTCCGGTAATCAGCGCTGTTCCTTGGGGATGAACCGATCTGGCTCCACCTCCCCGGTCACTCCTCTTTTGCCTCACTCCTGATCCCTCAGGCGGTCACACAGTTACTCGTACGGGCTAAGCACAGCCCTCTCCATTTTGATGTCTTCCCTCACTCTCTGCTCGCACAGTCTCCTTTTCTCCAACTGTCAACTGTCACCTGAACTCGCCTTGTAGAGCTCCCCCTCCAGGCTTGGAGTGGAAATGTTGTATGTGGGATTACCTGATGTGGAGATCCTTCCCTGCCCCAGGTACAGGTATATTTGTGGCAACTGAACCCTGGGGTGCCACATAAGCATTTGGCTGGTACGGACCAGTGTGTTGATTACATGGTGTGGTATGTCCTAAAAACATTAAACTGAAGGTCCCTTCTTGCAAACTGGGACCGAGGTTAATCGGTCTTATAAGATAGCGTAATTGCCGTTTTCAATCCGGTATTTCACCTCTTATTGCCACATACTTTTAAAATTCATAATGTGTTTCACCGATCAGTCCTTAAAAAATGTGTTGCTTTTTCTGAACAAGCTCCGCTACCTCCTTCCCTGGTTGTTTTTGATGGGAATCTAAAGTTTCAGATAGGCAAAATTATAGATTCTTGCTTGGTACGCCGGTTTATTCAATACTTGGTACATTAGAACAGTTATGGTCCACAGGAAAGAATGTGGGTACCAGCATCTGATGTTCCTGCAATCATGCTAGTCTGGACTTTTAATGACTCACATCCATTGCCTGGTCCTGAGGGTCCAGAGTCCACTCTTAGGAGGTGAGGTACTGTCACAAGGGTACCATGACTGAGAGTGGTCCCCTCTATGTCAGGTGCCAGAAGATCGCAGCGCATGGCTATATGCACACTTGCATGGGTTAAACCTAATAACTGTTCAGATTCTGCTTTGTCCAGTGCTACAAGGGTTAAGCAGCTTGTTTGGTCTCCTAACTAAGGATAAAAAGTCTGATCTCAGCTGTTCTAATTTTCCCACTCACCTCTGCTATAAATACTCTCCTCTCAGCTCAGGGGGTTACCAGTGATAGCTTGGCTATACCTAGCCTTCAGAGTGGACTTATGAGCTGTGGACTAAGAAGTCATTTTTGGAGCTGTAACCACAGATTTCTGCATGGAAGTTTGTATGGTGTTTTCCATTCCTTTAATATCTTTTCAGTTTTAGTCAATTATCCATTCCCTTTACTCCTTCCTGTAGTTTGGTGTGTTTAGTATGATTGCTATTTCTTTTACCCAGTCTGTCTTTTCCCCCTGTGTATCTTTAATCCAGACTAGGACTAGTGTACTCGCTGTCCTGCGCATTAGACAGGGCCATGTTCAGAGAATGACAGGGATAGTAGGTGATCGCTGCATGGGATGAAAGAACCCATCTAATGAAGTCAGGCAGCTAACGGTTGCTTAAGGTAAGTGCCAGGAGCAGTCCCTTATCGCGTCTTGCCTTGCTCCAACCAGCCCCATTGTAGGAGTGAGACAACCAGGAGCTGCCCTGGAGTGGTACCTGGTGCCTATCATTGACCAGTTTGGTGAAAACTGGGTAGGCACTTAGTCACACCCCTCTCAGGGTAAGTCTGGTTCTGGGAGCAGTAGCCACACTAGTATCACTGGCCTCACTATTTTTAGGTCTACGATGGACCCCGTCACTGCTCTAGCTGAGCAGCTGCAGAATCTGTCACTGGAGGTGGACCCTGGGACTAGCGGCTGCTGCTCTTATAAAGTTCCCGCCTGAGCCTAATTTTGCTTTGCTGGATAGGTTCTTCGAAGTTCAGGACAAGTTTGTTGTGTTTAAGGAGCTCTGTAAACTTTACTTTAGGCTCCAACTACTTTCCTCAGGTACTAAGGAGCAGTGAGTAGGGGATAGGTGTCTTACTGCTAAACTGAAACCCCCAAGCTTGGGCTTTCTCTGTCACGCTTGTGTGGCACCCTTGACTAGCCAGGTCGTCACAGATAACACACAAACACCCCCATCCCCATTAGACAGGGACACCAGCCAAACACAAAACCCTTGTTGCCTCCCTCCAGTGTCTGATGTCCACACCAGGTGGGGCGGAGCCAAGCGGTTCGCCCCACCCACCGAGGAGTTCACAGGCCTGGAGGCGGGAAAAGTGTCAGATAGAGTTTGGAGTTTGAAGTGAGAGGAGTAAGCACTTAGGTGTCTGGGTTGTGGCCCAGGCACTGACAGCAAGGTTGGCAGACGGTGGTGGCTGTCTGCAGGAGTGGTGAAGCAACGCGGAACCGTAGGACCGGGGTCGGGCATTGGCCCACCGGTACCGACTGGGGAGCGAAGTGAAGCCAGCACACACAGGCAGGGCCATCAGACCCCAACCAGGCTTGGAGCCGCCGACAATAGTCAAATCCGAATGTGACCAGAACCCCAGGGGTTTGCTAACAACCAAAGACCCGATAGAAGGCAACCGCCCACACCGTGAGGGTATGCAGCTACCGCCTAAGGCTAGAGACCCAAGGGCCAGCGCCTGCGGGCAAACGGGCTCCTCCGGTATCCATACACCGGGGAGCGGACTACCATTGGGGATCCATAATAGACAAACGAGAACATCAAGGTGCAGGGAAAGACAGCCGCCATCACCTGTCCGGGGAGAGACACTGCAGCCGGCTGCGGGACCCGTCCATCCAGCCGTTTGGTTTACCGAGGACTTTGTGCATCTCTTACTGAGTGAGTACACCCGTGCCATCCGGCACCGCGCTGCGCTGTCCCTGCAACCTTGCCCCTCACCAACCCTGCCTCCCCGTCACATCATCGGGCCCCGGGACCACCGACCCCTACCCACGGAGGGGGAAAACAACATCCCAGCTGCTCCCTACCATCGCTCCCGGGATCCCCGTCACCAGCAGCGGTGGTGCCCATCTTCACCACGACCCGTGGGTGGCGTCACGGACTAAATCCCCCAAACCAACCACCCCTTTCACTCACAGGCGAGGAGCGCCGCTCGAGCTCCCAGATCCGGCCCACCGCTCGAGCCACCGAGCAGGAGCAGCCGCAGCAGCGCCGGACCCGAGCGTTAGTGGGTGCGCAGCAGCGGCGGCGGCGTCCTCCCCGCCCGCGACACTTGGTTCTCAGTCACTCCGGATAGTTACTTTTTTTGTGCTTTGGGGCTTATTTATGTCTATTCTGACCATGTTGCCCTAGCTCAGTCATGGCAAACCTTTCACAGGCCGAGTGCCCAAACTGTAGCCCTAAACCCAAATTTTTTTCCGAAGTGCCAACGAATCCTGTTATGTGATTAATTTAATTTAACCTTACCTTTACAGTCTTCTCTTCTCCTCAGCAGGGGGCATCACGCTCATGCATGCTTACCACACATTGAAGCTGAGCCTCTCCCACTGCCCCTTCCAGACACCGCAGTTGGATTGATCTTTCTGTAAAAAGTTGCAACATATTAGACAGACAGAGATTTTAGCATGGAATTCAATCAGATTTCACCCTCTAATTCACATTTACATTTCAAAGTCTGAACATCTTGAAATCCCATAAAGACATACGTGTTGCTACCTTCCCCTTTCATTGTGTAGTTATGTCCCCCTTCCTGCACCACTTCCTGGTAGACATGTGGCGCCCCTGACCTGGTCAGGCACCACTGAGTACTGCACCCATGCTGGGGACAGTACAATACAGGTAATCCAGAAGGCTGACCGAGGTGTGACTACACAGGCGCATAGTGATCAGGTCTCACACATGTACCTATGAGAGGACCCCTGGGGAACCCAGGAGGGGGAAAAGCCTTCACCTCCACTGGAATAGTGGAGGGGGCCAAAAGCCTCCATCTCCTCTCAAGGGGTGTGGTAAGAGAATCTGGTTGCTAGGTGGCGTAGGCAGGCACAAAAGGGAAAAGAGAAGGAGGAGTAAACAGTCTGCAGCAGAGTGTGGAGGAGTGAGGAGCAGGAAAGTGAAGCTCTGACAGGAGCAGCAGTGAAGGTCCCAGATGTGAGCCGGTTCAGAGCAGAGTCCAGGGAGCTCCGAGGAGAGCTGACCCCTTCCCCTGGGCTGCTGTAGTCTGACAGCGTCCGCGCAGTGGCTACCGACGGGGGAGAACGGTCACCTAGGAGTGCTACCCGAAACCCATCTCCAGCTAGAGAGAGAGCACAGAGTGGGAAGTAAGGAGACTGCTAGGGAGAACCAGGCCCAAACGGGCGGCAGATCCCGGAGCGGGGATAGATCCACCTTTCCCTGCTAAACCTGCCGGTGTGGGGCCCTCAAAGCCCACACCACAACACCTAAAAGCCGCAGCCACGTAGCCACAGTTAGGGCCCACAGTTCGCAGGAGGCAAGCAGCTGGAGTGATCTGGCCCAGGCAACAAGCAAACGGCAACCGAAGGGGAGTGAGGCTTCAGCAACTTCCCTGGGTGACCCCCATAGGGACTAAAAGTCGGGGTTACCCCAAACCACCAAGGGCTAAGGAAGGCGAGTTGGTAGTCACCATCATCAGTCAGCCTGAAGGATACCTGGTTCCCGCCTGGTTCATCCCAGCTACGCCCGGGTTACTCACCCTGCCATCTGAAGTGAGTAAAACCCCTGAAAGACATTCTGCGTGTGTGGAGTTATTCTGCGCCTTGTGGTACTACGCACTTACACAGGGCCCTGGGGCTTGCCTCACTCTCAGGAGGCTATTCCAACTAACTGCACTTACCATCAGCCCCAGGCGTCCCTCAACCTGCAGTGGCGGTCCCCACTGACCGCAATACTGAGAGTGGCGTCACGACAAATAGAAGATTCCCTACCTGTGACGAGATCCAGCCGAGTGGAGTCCCTGAAGGTAATGCACCGACACAACACCTGTGGGTCTTCACATCTGGCGTCACGAACAGGATAAGGACTAGACCTGTTCAGACAGGTGACCATGTGCCTGGGCGGTCCGCTTGGAAAATTGGAAGCGCCGCCATATTGCCACCATGAAAAGCGCGCTGAAAAACAACAGCAGCCCGCGCTGGGAGAAGTTACCGCCCACGAAGAGGTGTGGCTACCCAGAGATCCCCTGCAGAGTTCTGACCTCGCTTGTGAAGAGAGCGGAAGCGTCCAGAGACGTCGGGACAGAAAGGGAGCCAGAAGCCTGCTGCTGGGAGAGGAGCTGCTGAAAGAGGCAGAGCGGAAACTGAACAGCTTGCTACTAGAGGCAACGGCGAGTCCACAGCTGGAGAGTCGTGCAGAAGAGGGCGCAGAAGAAATGGCGTCTGACCGCAGAAACCCAGAACCGAGCTCCGCTGCCTGGTGGTATCGGGAGCTGGCCCAGTTCTGCGACCGACTGGAGACCCGGGTCGTGGAGCAGATCAGAGAAGAACGCATGGAACTTCTGGAGATGGCTGCCGCGGTTCAGGCCTATGAGAGGGGAACCGCACGACGAGTGCCAGACCGGACGGCGACGACTCAGACCCCGATGCTGCCACCGATGGGTGAGTCCAGTATTACCCCTGCCGGCCCGGATGCCCTGACCCCTGCTGCCACGCCCGCGGTCCCTGAAGAGGCGCCCGGCGCGGCGACGCTGAGCCAGGCCGCAGCCACGCCAGGTGCGGCCCGCCAAGCCCAGGCCGCCGCAGCGATGCCCTGCTCGGCCCGCCAAGCCCCGGCCGCCGCAGCGATGCCCTGCTCGGCCCGCCAAGCCCCGGCCGCCGCAGCGATGCCCTGCTCGGCCCGCCAAGCCCCGGCCGCCGCAGCGATGCCCTGCTCGGCCCGCCAAGCCCCGGCCGCCGCGGCGATGCCCTGCTCGGCCCACCAAGACCCGGTCCCTGCAGCGACGCCCAGCCCAGCCTGCACAGATCCCATCGCAGCTGCGACGCCGATCCAGGCCGCCGCCATACAGGGCGCGGCCCGCCAAGACCAGGCCGCCGCCATACAGGGCGCGGCCCGCCAAGACCAGGCCGCCGCCATACAGGGCGCGGCCCGCCAAGACCAGGCCGCCGCCATACAGGGCGCGGCCCGCCAAGACCAGGCCGCCACCATGCCAGGCGCGGCCCGCCAAGAGATTGCATCACCATTTACCCCGGCCTGCAAGGCCAGAGCAGACACCGCTCCCCAGTCCAAAGAGGTCCCTGCTGGAAAGCCCACGCTGGGGGAGGACCCCGCATACTGGCAGCTGAAGGCTGACATGGAGGCCAAGTTTCCACAATGGTTGGTGGACCGGTACATGCTCCCTCCGCATACCCCCAAGAGGATTCCAGCAACCCCTGCAGCAACCACGCCAAAGAGTCCCCCGCCTGGGCCTGCTGAAGAAAGCCCATCCCCAGCACTGCCACCAAAGGAGTGCCAAGAAGAACTAAGGGGGAGAGGAGGCCAGGAAGCTGAGGAGCTGACTCAGGAGCCACCAGCAGTGGATCCATGCCCAGAGCCGGAGATGTTGCCATATTCCCGCTGGGATGAAGAAGACCTGACACCGTCTGCTGAGGAAGATCTGCCCCAAAGCCTCACCTGGGAGCTTGTAAGCTCCACCTTGCAGAATCCAACCCGCAAGATACAGCGCCGCAGTAGAACCCAGTCTTTCCCTGCACCGCCATCCCCAGAGCAGAGAGAAGTCACGGCCAGAGACCTACAAGAAAAACGGTTCCTGAGAAGAGCCAAAGCACAGGTCAGAGGACCCCTTTGCAGAGGAGTAGTGGAGGACTTCAGCCTAAAGTCAGGATACGGGTTCATTGTTGCACCTGGTATAAAGGAAGGTATCTTCGTCAATAGAAGAGATGTGAGAGCTCATTTGCCCAGAGGACACCCTGGCAGAAACTTAAAGATGGGAGACTCCGTACAATTTACCATGCATCAAGGAGAAAGAGGGTGGTACGCGCTAGATGTAGTATCATGTCCCAAAGAAGAAAGGAAAGACAGTAATAAAGAAAGAAAAGACCAAAGACCTAATGATGAGACCACTACAGATGAGGAAAAAGGTCAAGAAACCAACAGGTGCCGCAGCCCTACAGGCCCAAGCCCTGGTGAAGAGGAGTCTGCATAAGTTCAAGTAAAGTAAGCAAGTTACCAGTTTGGAAAAAGTTTGTTTTGCAACGTTTTACAAGTTTAAGAATGTGCCCACATAAACTAATGTGAGAAATGAACCTTAAGGCTATGAACTGGCTATAGCCACAAACTCTCGCAGTGTAAATAGTTACACCAGAGGGCACCACCACCACCAGAGTCAGCCTGTTTAGGGGCTTGGCTCGTCTGCAACCAGGGAGCACGTCCGTATATAGGGCCTTGGCTTACCTGCGACCAGAGAGCATGCCTGTTTATGGGGCCTGGCTCTCCACCACAAAGAGGGTACCTGGTCAGCACCAACTGTGGAGGCCGCCTCTACATCCTGCCAGAAGAGGCTGAAGGCGCGGATCCACCAGGCCAGGTATACCCTGAAACCACCAGCCCATGAAAGCCGCCTCTACATCCTGCCAGAAGTGGCTGAAGGCGCGGCCAACGTGAGAGGGTTTTGGGTGGGTTAACGGACTTGTGGGTGGAGGGTGGTGATGTATGGTACCTGGTGCTTTTAAAAATGTTTTACCATGTTTTAATGTTTTATGCATTTTAAAATGTTGTCTTGCAGCCCGAGGACGTGCTGGTGATAACTAAGGGGGAATGTGGCGCCCCTGACCTGGTCAGGCACCACTGAGTACTGCACCCATGCTGGGGACAGTACAATACAGGTAATCCAGAAGGCTGACCGAGGTGTGACTACACAGGCGCATAGTGATCAGGTCTCACACATGTACCTATGAGAGGACCCCTGGGGAACCCAGGAGGGGGAAAAGCCTTCACCTCCACTGGAATAGTGGAGGGGGCCAAAAGCCTCCATCTCCTCTCAAGGGGTGTGGTAAGAGAATCTGGTTGCTAGGTGGCGTAGGCAGGCACAAAAGGGAAAAGAGAAGGAGGAGTAAACAGTCTGCAGCAGAGTGTGGAGGAGTGAGGAGCAGGAAAGTGAAGCTCTGACAGGAGCAGCAGTGAAGGTCCCAGATGTGAGCCGGTTCAGAGCAGAGTCCAGGGAGCTCCGAGGAGAGCTGACCCCTTCCCCTGGGCTGCTGTAGTCTGACAGCGTCCGCGCAGTGGCTACCGACGGGGGAGAACGGTCACCTAGGAGTGCTACCCGAAACCCATCTCCAGCTAGAGAGAGAGCACAGAGTGGGAAGTAAGGAGACTGCTAGGGAGAACCAGGCCCAAACGGGCGGCAGATCCCGGAGCGGGGATAGATCCACCTTTCCCTGCTAAACCTGCCGGTGTGGGGCCCTCAAAGCCCACACCACAACACCTAAAAGCCGCAGCCACGTAGCCACAGTTAGGGCCCACAGTTCACAGGAGGCAAGCAGCTGGAGTGATCTGGCCCAGGCAACAAGCAAACGGCAACCGAAGGGGAGTGAGGCTTCAGCAACTTCCCTGGGTGACCCCCATAGGGACTAAAAGTCGGGGTTACCCCAAACCACCAAGGGCTAAGGAAGGCGAGTTGGTAGTCACCATCATCAGTCAGCCTGAAGGATACCTGGTTCCCGCCTGGTTCATCCCAGCTACGCCCGGGTTACTCACCCTGCCATCTGAAGTGAGTAAAACCCCTGAAAGACATTCTGCGTGTGTGGAGTTATTCTGCGCCTTGTGGTACTACGCACTTACACAGGGCCATGGGGCTTGCCTCACTCTCAGGAGGCTATTCCAACTAACTGCACTTACCATCAGCCCCAGGCGTCCCTCAACCTGCAGTGGCGGTCCCCACTGACCGCAATACTGAGAGTGGCGTCACGACAAATAGAAGATTCCCTACCTGTGACGAGATCCAGCCGAGTGGAGTCCCTGAAGGTAATGCACCGACACAACACCTGTGGGTCTTCACAGACATGTCTCCTATCCTGATATATATTTCCTAGATTCTGGTATATTTGTCCCCATCATGGCCCCATCCTAGTCAATCTACCCCATCCTGGTAAGTGTTCCCCCATCCTGGTAAATGTTCCTCCATTCTGGCAAATGTCCCCCATCCTGATAAATGTACCCCATCCCGACATGTTCCCCCTTCCTGGTAAATTTTCCCCCATCCTGGTAAATTTTCCCCCATCCTGGTAAATGTACCCAATCCTGGTAAATATACCCCATTCTGGTAAATGTCCCCCTTTCTGGTAAATGTACCCCTTCCTGACATGTTCCCTCATCCTGGTAAATGTTTCCCTTCCTGGTTAATATACCCCATCCTAGCATGTTTCCCCATCCTGGCATGTTCATGTTTCCTCTTCCTGTCATGTTCGCCCATCCTGTCATGTTCATATACCTCCATCCTGGCATGTCTCCCCCATCCTGGCATGTCTCCCCCATCCTGGCATGTTTCCCCCATCCTGGCATGTTTCCCCCATCCTGGCATGTCTCCCCCATCCTGGCATGTCTCCCCCATGCTGCCATGTCTCCCCATGCTGTCATGTTTTCCCCATGCTGCCATGGTCCCCTCACCCACCTTGGCACAGCCGCACACAGTTTAAAAAAACACAAAAAAATCCCCTCACCTTCCAACACATGCTCCACCGCTGCGTGGTCAATGTAAACTTCAATACCAATACAGTGGTACCTCGCATAACGAGTAACCCTCTTAACGAGAATTTCGCTTAACAAGCAAAGCTTTCTGTAAATTTGTAACCCGCTTTACGAGAAAGCTTTGCTGTGTGAGCAAAATCCTCACCTCACACACTTCCGGTTTCGTCCATCCACCGTGCACTGACCCGCACTTGCAGTCCACACAAACACACACATGTACGCACAAACACACACAAACACACACAAGCACGCACACACATATTGTATTATGCTCACCTTACCTTCCGTTCCACTGCCGGTCTCATGGTTCTTGTAGTTCCCGGGTACATTGCGACGTCCTCGCGGCGAACTACAAGACCCAGGAGGCCTGCGATGGAACGGAGGGTAAGGTGAGCATGTAATATAACATAATATGTTTACCTTTCGTTTCATCGCCGGCCTCCTGGGTGCTGTAGTGCGCCGCTCCGCTCCAGTCCACGCTGTGTATCTGCATCCATAGCGACGAGGGAGGAACTTCCTGTCATCGCTAATGAAATGCAGAGCGCTGGCCAATCAGAGGCAAGAGGCTTTGCCTTTGACGTCAGCGCTCTGGCTGGGAACTTCCTGCCTCGTCGTTATGGTAACGCGTTACACAGCCCGGCCCCGTACCAGAGAACAGCAAGTCCCAGCAGACCGGCGATGGAACGGAAGGTAAGGTGAGCATATAATATGTGTGTGTGCATGCGTGTATGTGTGTGTGTTTGTGTGTGTTTGTGTGTGTTTGTGCGTGTTTGTGCGTGTTTGTGCGTGTTTGTGCGTGTTTGTGCGTGTTTGTGTGTGTTTGTGCATGTGTGGAATGATAGAATAGGGGACCAGGATGGGACATTTTAGAAGTTGTGGAACGGATCGTCAGCATTGCAATGATTTCCTATGGGAAATCTTGCTCTGCTGAACGAGTACCTTGATTAACCCCTTCACCCCCGGCCACTAAAACACCCTAATGACCGGGCCATTTTTTGCAATTCTGACCAGTGTCACTTTGACAGGTTATAACTCTGGAACGCTTCAACGGATCCTGGCGATTCTGAGATTGTTTTTTCGTGACATATTGTACTTCATGTCAGTGGTAAATTTAGGCCGATATGTTTTGCGTTTATTTGTGAAAATTTAGGAAATTTGGCGAAAATTTTGAAAATTTCGCAAATTTCAAACTTTGAAAATTTATGCCCATAAATCTGAGAGATATGTCACACAAAATAGTTACTAAATAACATTTCCCACTTGTCTACTTTACATCAGCGCAATTTTCGAAACAAATTTTTTTTCCGTTAGGAAGTTAGAAGGGGTCAAAGGTCATCAGCAAATTCTCATTTTTCCAACAAAATTTACAAAATAATTTTTTTAGGGACCACATTACATTTGAGGTGACTTTGAGAGGCCTAGGTGACAGAAAATACCCAAAAGTGACCCCATTCTAAAAACTACACCCCTCACACTGCTCAAAACCACATCCAAGAAGTTTATTAACCCTTTAGGTGCTTCACAGGAACCAAAGCAATGTGGAAGGAAAAAATGAAAATTTTACTTTTTAACACAAAAATGTTACTTTAGCCATAAAATTTTCATTTTTACAAGGGAGAAAAGAGAAAGTGCACCCTACAATTTATTGTGCATGTTCTCCTGAGTACGATGATACCCCATATGTGGTAAAAATCAATTGTTTGGGCGCACGGCAGAGCTCGGAAGGGAAGGAGCGCCATTTGAATTTTTGAACGCAAAATTAGCTGCACTCATTAGCGGACGCCATGTCGGGTTTGAAGACCCCCTGAGGTGCCTAAACAATGGAGCTCCCCCACAAGTGACCCCATTTTGGAAACTAGAGGCCTCAAATAATTTTTCTAGATGTTTGGTGAGCACTTTGAACCCCTGGGGGCTTCACAAAAGTTTATAGCGTTGAGCCGTGAAAAGAAAAAAAAATTTTTTTACCACAAAACGGTTGCTTCAACTAGGTAGCTTTTTTTTTTCACAAGGGTAACAGGAAAAAATGCACCATAAAATGTATTGTGCATTTTCTCCTGAGTACGCAGATACCTCATATGTGGTGGAAATCAAATGTTTGGACACACAGCAGTGCTCGGAAGGCAAGGAGCGCCATTTGAATTTTTGAGTGCAAAATTAGCTGCACCTGTCAGCGGACGCCATGTCGGGTTTGAAGACCCCCTGAGGTGCCTAAACAATGGAGCTCCCCCACAAGTGACCCCATTTTGGAAACTAGAGCCCTCAAATAATTTTTCTAGATGTTTGGTGAGCACTTTGAACACCTGGGGGCTTCACAGAAGTTTATAGCGTTGAGCCGTGAAAAGAAAAAAATTTTTTTTTACCACAAAACTGTTGCTTCAACTAGGTAGCTTTTTTTTTTTTCACAAGGGTATCTGGAAAAAGTGCAACATAAAATGTATTGTCCATTTTCTCCTGAGTACGCAGATACCTCATATGTGGTGGAAATCAAATGTTTGGGCACACGGCAGATCTCGAAAGGGAAGGAGCGCCATTTGAATGCAAAATTAGCTTTGAACACCTGGGGGCTTCACAGAAGTTTATAACGTTGAGCCGTGAAAAGAAAAAAATTTTTTTTTACCACAAAACTGTTGCTTCAACTAGGTAGCTTTTTTTTCACAAGGCTATCAGGAAAAAATGCACCATAAAATGTATTGTGCATTTTCTCCTGAGTACGCAGATACCTCATATGTGGTGGAAAGTAATTGTTTGGGCGCATGGCGGGGCTCAGAAGAGAAGGAGCGCCATTTGACAGCAAAATTGGTTGGAATCATTTTCGGACGCCATGTCACGTTTGGAGACCCTCTATGGTGCCTAAACAGTGGAGCTCCCCCACAAGTGACACCATTTTGGAAACTAGAGCCCTCAAATAATTTTTCTAGATGTTTGGTGAGCACTTTGAACACCTGGGGGCTTCACAGAAGTTTATAGCGTTGAGCCGTGAAAAGAAAAATTTTTTTTTTTACCACAAAACGGTTGCTTCAACTAGGTAGCTTTTTTTTCACAAGGGTAACAGGAAAAAATGCACCATAAAACGTATTGTGCAATTTCTCCTGAGTATGCAGATACCTCATATGTGGTGGAAAGTAATTGTTTGAGCGCATGGCGGGGCTCAGAAGAGAAGGAGCGCCATTTGACTTTTCAAACGCACAGACGCAGTGCACTGATCGGCCGCTGCAGGACGCACGGTCGGATGCGATAAAAAAAAGCGTCGGGGATACGTAAAAAAAAAAGTCACGCCAAAAATTGACCATGGATGCAGATACGTTATGTGCATCCCTGATCAGCGCTTGGCGGGACGCACGGACGGATGCGATACAAAAAGCGTCGCAAATACGGAAAAAAGTCACGCCAAAAATTGAGCAGGGATGCCGATCCGTTATGTGCATCCCTAATCAGCGCTCGGCGGGACGCACGGACGGATGCGATACAAAAAAGCGTCGTGAATACGGAAAAAAGTCACGCCAAAAATTGACCATGGATGCCGATCCGTTATGTGCATCCCTGATCAGCGCTTGGCGGGACGCACGGACGGATGCGATACAAAAAGCGTCGTGAATACGGAAAAAAAAGTCACGCCAAAAATTGAGCAGGGATGCCGATCTGTTATCGGCATCCCTGATCAGCGCTTGGCGGGACGCACGGACGGATGCGATACAAAAAGCGTCGGGGATACGGAAAAAAAAAAGTCACGCCAAAAATTGAGCAGGGATGCCGATCCGTTATCTGCATTCCTGATCAGCGCTTGGCGGGACGCACGGACGGATGAGGTGTAAAAATGGACAGGGGATACGGAAAAAAAAAAAAAAAGTTATACTCACAGTACCCAGAGGACTAGCAGGAGGATCACTGACCAGAAGAGCTGCAGAGGAACAGATGGCAGAGAGATGGACAGCTTTACAGGAGCAGCAGAAAGATCAGCAGAATGCCCAGGAAGGACCCAGTGATGGACGCAGATGTGATCAGGCCGCTGAAGACAGGTAAGAGGACGTCGGGGGAGAGCAGAGGGGGAGAGGGGGGGGTGAGAGCAGAGGGGGGGGGGTGAGAGCAGAGGGGGGGGTGAGAGCAGAGGGGGAGGGGGGAGAGCAGAGGGGGAGACCGGAGAGGGAGCTGCAGAAGCAGAATAGAAATAATGGGGGAGGCAGTCAGATCGCGGGGGGAGCGGATCGGGATGTCGGGGGGGGGGGGGGGGTGGTGGTTGGGGGGAGCAGATCGCGGGGGGGGGCACGGCAGGGGCTATCACGGCAGCGCGCAGGGGCACCACGGGAGCGCGCACGGGCTGCAAAGTGAGCACAGTACTCAGTTTGCAGCAGCAGCGGTGACCTCAGCAGCAACGGTGGTCGCAGATCGGGATGCCGGGGGGCAGATCGGGGCGTAGGGGGGCAGATCGGGGCGTAGGGGGGCAGATCGGGGGGGGCACGGGCAGGGGCCTTCACGGGAGCGCGCAGGGAGCGGAATACTTACCATTGGAGCAGGAGCGGCGGAGACATCAGAGGCGGCGGCAGCAGCAGCGGGTGGCGTGGTACCAAAAGTACCAGCCACTCCATGCTGCAGACATGTTGGGGGAGGGCTCACAGGCCAGCACAGGCCTGGGGAGGGCGGCCACCGGCAGATCAGACCGCCCCACTGCACACTGATTGGAGCGATTGCGCGTCATAGCACGATCGCTCCAATCAGTGCTGCAGGGGCTGGGGGCGGCATGTTTGAGGTCCACCTATGATATGCTGCTGCAGCTGCGGCATCTCATAGCTGGATCTCACAGGATCGCACTAATTCGGGCATTATTTTTGCCGAAATTAGTGCGATCGATGTGGTTGGCGGTTCAGATTTGAACAGCCAATCACATCGATCGTCGATAGGGGGTGGCGATGCCACTCCCCCTGGGGTCAAGCAAAGGTCCCCTGCTGTAAGAAACAGCAGGGGACATCATTTGAAAGCCGTTGCTATGGCCACGGCAATCAAATGAGGTTTAGGCAGTAAAATTACGTCCCTGGTCGTTAAGTCACGTTAAAATAGGACGTAATTTTACTGCCCGCGGTCGTGAAGGGGTTAACAAGCACAGTCCCAGAACGGATTGTTCTCCTTAAGCAAGGTTCCACTGTATTGACTAAAATAATTTCATGCTGTATTCTATATTATGTCCACAAGATGGAACCAAAGTATAACAATCCAAATGTCAATATCGCATATCTTTATTATTGAGCATCGAAGTCAAATACAACAAAGGAGAAATTATAACAGCCTAGGTATAGGCCAAATAGCTACCTTAGTGATAAAGATAGAGGCTGAATGGTCCCATTATTATAGTCAGTATTGGTATTGGAGTTTATATTGACCAATTTTTTCACAAGCACTTGTCACTTTTGGTCTATATACATCTCGTATACACTTGTACTCACTTAACATGATAATATTATTTATTTTTTGGATGATATACAGTCTTTCATGTGATTTCTTATTTTGTTATATATTTTTACTAGCTGTAGTACCCGGGCGTTGCCCGGGATAGTAACTGTCTATCTGTCTCTCTCCCAGTCTCTCTTTGTGTGTCGCTGTGTCTGTCTCTCTGTCTGTCTTTCTTTGTCTGTCTGTGTCTATGTCTCTGTCTGTTTCTATCAGGCTATCTGTCGCCATCTCTGTGTCTGTCTGTCTCTCTCTATCTCTGTGTCTGTCTGTCTGTGTGTGTGTGTCTGTCTGTCTCTCTCTTTCCCCGTCTGTCTCTTTCCAAGACTCTCTTGGTCTGTCTCTTTGACCGGCTGTCTCTTTGCCCGGTCTGTCTCTTTGCCCATCTGTCTCTTTGCCCGTCTGTCTCGTTGCCCGTCTGTCTCGTTGCCCGTCTGTCTCTGTCTGTCTCTGTCTCCCCACCGACATCTTTTTACCTCACACATAAGCTTCTTATATTAACAGTTTATTTTGTTCCTATAGCAACCACTGACAGTTGCTATTTATAGCCTGCAGCTCCCAGCTCCATTCAGTTTAATGGCTGCAGGATTTTTGTAGAGTAACTGGAAAGCACGGGGTTAAATTTTCCCGCCCAAACATAGTCTATGACGTTTCCTGAGTCACATGGAGTGTCTGTGCAAAATTTCGTGATTGCACATGCGACGGTGCGGATTCCTTTAGCGGACATACACACATACACACACACACATACACTGAGCTTTATATATTAGATATACACTTTTAACATTATATTTTAATACCTTACTGACTTTTTTTGTATTACCTTATTTATGCTGTGTTTGTCCTGTATGTTGTACAGTCCCCCTTAAGCCTTTTTCTGTACATTTGTGGCGCCCTGGGCAAGCCAGGACGTCACAAGCACTACACCAACACACCCCACACTCCCGGTCAGGCACACCGAAGTCAGACAAAAACCCTTGTTGCCTCCCTACAGGGGCTGATGTTCACACCAGGGGGTGGGCCAGGTGGTTGGTCCCGCCCACCGAGGAGTTCACAGTCCTGGAGGCGGGAAAAGCAGTGAGTCTAGAGTTGAGTTTTGGAAGTGAAAGTGGAAGGAGGGAAGTAGCAGTTGAGGAGCCTGAAGTTGGTCCGGGTGTGTGGCCCGGACGGATCAGCAAGGTTGGCAGACGGTGGTGACCGTCTGCAGGAGAGGCCTATTGGAGCTAGCTGTAAGGACCGTGGATGGGCGGTGGCCCGGTGGTACCGGACCGGTACGCAAAGAGAAGCCAGCACCATCCGGCAGGGGCTTACGCACCCCGGCAAGGCTAGGAGTCACCGTGAATTTGTCAAATCCGTTAGCGAAGGGAACCTCCTGGGTTTCCCAGCAGCCAAGTCCCGACAGAAGGCAACAGTCCAACCGAGAGAGCGAAACACAGTCACCGCCAAGGCTAAAGTTCCCAGGGCCAGAGCCTGCGGGCAAAAAGGGCTCCTTCAGCAACCTTCAAGCTGGGGAGCGGGTTACTGGTGGGAACCCATTGGAACAGTTACACTACACAGGTGCAGGGAAAGGCAGTCACCATCAACCTGCCGGGAGGAAAAACACCGCAGGCGTCTGTGGGACCCGTCCATCCAGCCGTTTGTTTTACCGGAGACTCTGTGCACAGCGCTGCCCCCGCGATCCTGCACCTCACCAGGCCCCGTAACCCGCCTGTCATCCATCCCTACCCCATCACCGGGCCCCGGGACAACCAACCCTCCTACCCACGGAGGGGAGAACTAACATCCAGGCTGCTCCCTGTCATTGCTCCCAGGATCCCCGTCCAGAGCAGCGGTGGTGTCACCAATCTCACCACAACCGTGGGTGGCGTCACGGACAATAAATCCCCACAATCAATCCTCACCCTTTTCACTCACGGGCGAGGAACGCCGCTCGAGTCCCCGGGATCCGGCCCACCGCTCAAGCCACCACCGAGCAGCAGCAGCAGCGGCCAGACCCGAGCAGTGGGAGAGCGCAGCGTCCCCTCCTCCGCCCGCGACAACTTGCGTCACGAACAGGATCTTACCGCTCTGCCATCTGGTCGAGGTGCGCCTTGTGACCGCCGGAGGTGTCCAGCCGAAAAATTTGAGAAGCCGCCATTTTGGGCGCAAAAAATTCCCACTCGAGCGTCTCCTCGAGCAGTGGAGGCGCGAAGGCCAAAACCCCGCCCCTGTAGAGGAGGAGCCGGAAAGAGACTAAGGGGGACTGATGGCGTCTGGCCGCATGTGAGCCGCGGCTGTGGAAGCAGGGACGCCAGGACTCTGCAGCGATACTGGGTTCCTGGAAGACCTCATTGTCAAGATGCACAGCCCGACTACCAACGATGAAGCTCCCGCACCCGGCACGGCGACGTGGCTGAGGGACCAGACCGCCCCGCTGAGTTACCGTCTGCAAGCCCACATGCAGCTCCTCCTGGAGGAGTGGGAGACCAACATGGCGGACGTGGTGGCTGCTATGTGGAGACGCGAGGTGGAGGAGAATTTGGAGGAGCGGGTAAGAGACCCACGCCCCTGTATTCCCGAGGGATCGGCCACTGCGGCTGAGGGGCCCGGCCTGCACCCGCTCACTCTGCCTCCTCCCCCGCTACCCGTATTAGCTGCTGCTGCCCCGCCACTAGGCCCGCTACCTGTCCAACCGGTAGCGATACCCTGCTAATCCGCCCCGGCGGACCGACTGGCTGCAGATGCTCAGGCCGCCCTGAACCGCTCCTATGGGAGCCGCCGAGGCCACGGCCCCTTAATGAAGATGTATTAGAGGCCCCGGCTAGGATGGCACCAGGCGCTGTGTCCGAGACCGGGACCGTGGCATGGATGAAGGCCAGAGTAGTCGAATTCAATCAGCGCCAGCAACATCAGATATATCTCATGATGGAGCAGTGGACCCATGAGGTGGAAATGCTGGTTGCAGCTGCCCCAATGTATGGGATGGGAGCAGATGTGATGGAGCCGACGGGTAACCCACGTCCCATGTCCTACCAGGACCGGCCACTGCGGGTGGGGGGCCCGGTCCTGTCACGGCCCTCACGTCCTCCCTGCCATCACTCATGGGGCACCTCAGTGTTGACCAACCCGATCTGCTGCCCGTGCTACTACAGCTGAATCTGATGTGCTGGATGTCGGTGGCCTGGAAACTGCGGCAGCTGGCGGCAACCCGCCTGGCGCAGAGACAAGTGATAGCGATTCCAGCTCCGGCGCCGAGCCCACCTCTGAATTCGAGAAGGCGAGTGAGCGTCTCCGCTACGAGGGAGAGCTGGTGGTTTATTACACCCTGCACACCGGTGGGAATGGATACCGAGCACCCCTCTTCCAGCAGGCCTGTCACTGCATGTTCGATATGTTGGTGGCAGAGGATGAGGCCACCTCAGTAGAAGGTGAGCAGTGATGGCAGCGGAGCTCCGTTGCAAGTTGTCCCCGTTGGGACCACCAAAGTACCGTTTAAAAGTTTTAAAAGAATGATAAGTGAATGATTACCGAAGAAAGTTACCTGATTGACCACCCTGATTTGAACCGGTCGTTGCCGGCAACTGTTGTCCCCGTGGGGACTGTTTGCAATCAATGCGTAGAAACTGCTACGGACAAGCCGATTACTGGCAGGGCAACCACGAACTTGTGGTATGTAAATAAAAAAATGTTTTATGGCTAAACCGTTACCGCCTTCGGAGAGGCTGATTTGGAGGATGGGCCTGGAGGGAAGTGATGGCCCAGGCCCGCCACTCCCGCAATCGGTAGCGATCCTCCGGGGGTTTCAGGGGTTCCCCATGGACGTGGGTCCCCTGAAAAGGACAGAACCCGCTCGGGTAACTTGTGCTGGACTGGGGTCAAGGGGTGCTGCCCATTTGCTTAGGGGCAGCATCAGGGCCAGGTTGCTTGGGTAGGAGAGAGCGGAAGCCAAAACCGTTTAGTAATGTTAAGAATGTGCCTCCCGATGTGGGAAGAAGTTAATATACTTGTAATATGTTTGCCGTTTATCTTTTTCAGTTGTGAAAATAAAACCGGTGATGGACGGGCAGCCCGCGGACGGTCTGTATTTTACTAAGGGGGAATGTGGCGCCCTGGGCAAGCCAGGATGTCACAAGCACTACACCAACACACCCCACACTCCCGGTCAGGCACACCGAAGTCAGACAAAAACCCTTGTTGCCTCCCTACAGGGGCTGATGTTCACACCAGGGGGTGGGCCAGGTGGTTGGTCCCGCCCACCGAGGAGTTCACAGTCCTGGAGGCGGGAAAAGCAGTGAGTCTAGAGTTGAGTTTTGGAAGTGAAAGTGGAAGGAGGGAAGTAGCAGTTGAGGAGCCTGAAGTTGGTCCGGGTGTGTGGCCCGGACGGATCAGCAAGGTTGGCAGACGGTGGTGACCGTCTGCAGAAGAGGCCTATTGGAGCTAGCCGTAAGGACCGTGGACGGGCGGTGTCCCGGCGGTACCGGACCGGTACGCAAAGAGAAGCCAGCACCATCCGGCAGGGGCTTATGGACCCCGGCAAGGCTAGGAGTCGCCGTGAATTTGTCAAATCCGTTAGCGAAGGGAACCTCCTGGGTTCCCAGCAGCCAAGTCCCGACAGAAGGCAACAGTCCAACCGAGAGAGGGAAACATAGTCACCGCCAAGGCTAAAGTTCCCAGGGCCAGAGCCTGCGGGCAAAAAGGGCTCCTTCAGCAACCTTCAAGCTGGGGAGCGGTTACCGGTGGGAACCCATTGGAATCGTTACACTACACAGGTGCAGGGAAAGGCAGTCACCATCAACCTGCCGGGAGGAAAAACACCGCAGCCGTCTGTGGGACCCGTCCATCCAGCCGTTTGTTTTACCGGAGACTCTGTGTTCATCATTGGCTGAGTGAGTACCACCGTGCCGTGCGGCACAGTGCTGCCCCCGCGATCCTGCACCTCACCAGGCCCCGTAACCCGCCTGCCATCCATCCCTACCCCATCACCGGGCCCTGGGACAACCAACCCCCCTACCCACGGAGGAGAGAACTAACATCCAGGCTGCTCCCTGTCATCGCTCCCGGGATCCCCGTCCAGAGCAGCGGTGGTGTCACCAATCTCACCACAACCGTGGGTGGCGTCACGGACAATCTCAAATCCCCACAATCAATCCTCACCCTTTTCACTCACGGGCGAGGAACGCCGCTCGAGCCACCACCGAGCAGCAGCCGCAGCAGCAGCGGCCGGACCCGAGCAATTGGAGAGTGCAGCGTCCCCTCCTCCGCCCGCGACACATTCTCTCCTTTTATGGTTTTAATATTTTTCAATAAAAAATTGATTTTAATGTCATCCTGTTTTCTGCTCCTATATGGGTAGTTTAGATTTAGCTAGGGTAGTGATGGTGAACCTATGGTACGCGTGCCAGACTGGGGACACACAGCCCTTTCGTCTTGTGGCCTCGCGGGAACTGAGGACTCAGCAGTGCAAACTGGTGGAGCGTGTATTGGAAAGTGAGGTTTTTTTTTTAAACTGTGTGAGGCTGTGCCAAGGTGGGTGGGAGGACCATGGCAGCATGGGGAGACATGTCAGCAAGGGGAGACATGGCAGCATAGGAAAAAATGGTAGCATGGGGGAAACATGGCAGCATGGGGGAAATATGCAGCATGGGGGAAACATGGCAGCATGGGGGAAACATGGCAGCATGGGGGAAACATGGCAGCATGGGGGAAACATGGCAGCAAGGGGAAATATGGCAGCAAGGGGAAATATGGCAAGGTGGAGAGACATAGGCAGCATAGGGAGACATGGCAGCATGGTAAGACATGCCAGGATGGGGGAGACATGCCAGGAGGGGGAAACATGCCAGGATGTGGGCACATGAACATGCCAGGATGGGGGAACATGCCAGGATGGGGTACATTTAGCAGGAAGGGGGACATTTACCGGGATGGGGTTCATTTACCAGGATGGGAGAACATTTACCAGGATGGGGGAATATGCAAGGATGGGTACATTTACCAGGATGGGTAGATTTACCAGGATGGGGCCACGATGGGGACAAATATACCAGAATGTAGGAAATATATATGAGGATAGGGGACATGTTTACCAGGAAGCAGCCCATGATGGGGGACATAACTACACAATGAAAGGGGAGGGGAGCAACTCGTATGTCTATATGGCATTTCAATATGTTCAGACTTTGAAATGTAGATGTGGATTACAGGGTGAAATCTGATTGCATTTAATGCTAAAATCTCTGTCTGTCTAATATGGTGCAATTTTTTTCTAGAAAGATCAATCCAACTGCTGTTTCAGGAAAGGGCAGTGGCAGTGGCTGAGCTTCAATGTGTGGTAAGCATACATGAGCGTGATGCCTCAGGTCGGAGTGAGTTCATAGACACCAAACATGTATAGGTTTACTTTTATGTGTATGTATGCTGTAAGGGTTAATAGGCACGGGTGGAACGTGATTCCACTCGCACCTGGCAAGCACACATGTCAGCTGTTGAAATCAGCTGTTTGTGCGCGGATCGCCGCGAACTGCCCACGGCAGGTGGCGGAGATTAACCTCACATGATCCATGGCATACCCAGTACGTTATATGTCGTGAAGAGGTTAACATAATATTATTTATTTTTTGGATGATATATAGTCTTTGATAGAGATGAGCCACCCCCTAAAGGCTCGAGTTCGGTTCGTTGAACGGAGGCCGCGTTCGAGTTCGGTTCAACAAACCGTTCGACGAACTCTCGAACCCTATTGAAAACAATGGGAGGCAAACACAAACACATAAAAACACATAGAAAACACCTTCAAAGGTGTCCAAAAGGTGACTAACAACTCCCAAGACACCACAAACACATGGAAAGTGACAAAGACATACAGTCATATGAAAAAGCTTGGGCACCCCTATTAATGTTAACCTTTTTTCTTTGTAACAATTTGGGTTTTTGCAACTGCTATTTCAGTTTCATATATGTAATAACTGATGGACTCAGTACAATAAACCTCATTTCAATCCAGAAATATTACTAACAGAAAATGTGCAATCCGCATTTAAATAAAATTTGACCTGTGCAAACATATGGGCACCTCAACATAAAAGTGACATTAATATTTTGTAGATCTTCCTTTTGCTTTTAATGAGTTCCAGGATCCTGGATGAAGGTATATTTGACCATTCCTGTTTACAAAACAATTCCAGTTCAGTTAAGTTTGATGGTCGCCGAGTATGGACAGCATGTTTCAAATCATCCCACAGATGTTCAATGATATTTAGATCTGGGGACTGGGATGGCCATTCCAGAACATTGTAATTGTTCCTCTGCATGAATGCCTGAGTAGATTTGGAGCGGTGTTTTGGATCATTGTCTTGCTGAAATATCCATCCCCTGCGTAACTTCAACTTTTTCACTGATTCTTGCACATTATTGTCAAGAATCTGCTGATACTGAGTTGAATCCATACGACCCTCAACTTTAACAAGATTCCCGGTGCCAGCATTGGCCACACAGCCCCAAAGCATGATGGAACCTGCACCAAATATTACTGTGGGTAGCAAGTGCTTTTCTTGCAATGTCGTGTTTTTTTGCCGCCATGCATAACGCCTTTTTGTATGACCAAACAACTCAATCTTTGTTTCATCAGTCCACAGGACCTTCTTCCAAAATGTAACTGGCTTGTCCAAATGTGCTTTTGCATACCTCAGGCGACTCTGTTTGTGGCGTGCTTGCAGAAACGGCTTCTTTCGCATCACTCTCCCATACAGCTTCTCCTTGTGCAACGTGCGCTGTATTGTTGACCGATGCACATTGACACCATCTGCAGCAAGATGAAGCTGCAGGTCTTTGGAGGTGGTCTGTGGATTGTCCTTGACTGTTCTCACCATTCTTCTTCTCTGCATTTCTGATATTTTTCTTGGCCTGCCACTTCTGGGCTTAACAAGAACTGTACCTGTGTTCTTCCATTTCCTCACAGTGGAAACTGACAGTTTAAATCTATGAGACAACTTTTTGTATCCTTCCCCTGAACAACTATGTTGAATAATCTTTGTTTTGAGATCATTTGAGAGTTGTTTTGAGGAGCTCATGATGCCACTCTTCATAGGAGATTCAAATAGGAGAACAACTTGCAAGTGGCCACCTTTAAATACCTTTTCTCATGATTGGATACACCTGCCTATGAAGCTCAATGAGGTTACAAAACCAATTTAGTGCTTTAGTAAGTCAGTAAAAAGTAGTTAGGAGTGTTCAAATCAAGGAACTGATAAGGGTGCCCATACTTTTGCACCGGTCAAATTTTGTTTAAATGTGGATTGCACATTTTCTGTTAGTACAATAAACCTCATTTCAATCCAGAAATATTACTGAGTCCATCAGTTATTAGAGATATGAAACTGAAATAGCTGTTGCAAAAACCTAAATTGTTATAAAGAAAAAAGGTTAACATTAATAGGGGTGCCCAAACTTTTTCATATGACTGTATACTCATGCAAAAACAAAACAGCTAGACGAGGAAAAAGAGGAGTAGACACAGATATAGGAGTATATGCAAGTAACATCGATGCCATTACTGTGCAACTTGAGCCTTGCTCATTTTAGGCTTCCAATCTGGATAAATTGCCTGAGCTCGCCACTTATGCCTTGGGGATCTTGTCGTGTCTCGCAGCCAGTGTTCTCTCAGAACGTGTCTTCAGTGCTGCTGGGGGTGTGCTGACAGATAAGCGCAAACATCTGTCCACTGACAATGTGGACAGACTAACGTGGTTGGAGTCCCCTTGCTTTTTTCAAAAAGAACCAAGATGAGGAAGTCATGGATCACAGAGGACTTTTCTACCTCTGTGTCAGCCAGGGGAGGCGAAAGTCTGGTGTATTTTTGAGAGTGCTTCATGCAAAGCATCTTTTTAAGATTGCAACTGGGGGACAACTGATGCCAGTCAAGTGGTGTGTGTGTGTGTGTGTGGCCCAATTTTTGGAAACGAGGGAGACTGTGGTTGGAGTCCCCTTGCTGTGCTTTACATGATTTTAGAAGGGCATGACATGCCTAAGAGGTTGACTTTCAGCATCTGCAAACTGTTGGCTACAGAAATGCTGCCTTTCCAACCTTTTGAACAGAGGATTTTTGAGACCTTATGCCCATCGCAGTGCCCCAAGAGCTGATGGCCAGTCGCCACTCGTTCTCCAAGAAAGGCGTGCCCGCGCTACACCAGCATGTCGCACACAGCATCACCGCTTCCTTGAGAAACTCTGTGTGTGACAGGGTGCATTTCACCACAGATACTTGGAGACAGTAAACATGTCGCTGACTGGGCAGTGGGTAACTATGGTGAGAGATGGAGAAGGGTCTGTTGTACACGTCTTGCCGTCCCCACGAGTTGTGTGACAATCCTTCCTCTGTATGTAGAATTTCCTGCACTGCTTCTGCCTCCTCAACCTCGTCTAGGTCCTCAACCTCCGCTCAAAACATGTATTGTAAGGCCACCGGCGTTGTTGTACCACCCTGAGAGGGGCTCGGCCGCTCTGCTGCTCGGGCTGAGCCGCTCGAGGTCCAGGCTCGCTTTGTCGGTGGCTCGAGCGCCTCCGGACCGGGGGCCACGTTGCTCTGTTAAGGGAAGGCTGTGGGGTGGTGGTGTGGGACGAGGTTCGCAGCCGGGGGCCGCGTTGTCATCGTACAGGTCGTGACGCCACCCACGGGTCGTGGTGACGGGATGCACCACCGCTGCGGCTGGAGTGAAGGGGGCTCCCGGGAGCGGTGTTGTGGCCGCAGCTTAGATGTTAGCCCCTCCGTGGGTAGGGGCGGTGTGTCCCGGGGCCCGTGCTGGGATGGGCACTGATGATAGCAGGGTGCAGAGTGCCGCGCTGCGGTGCAGTGTCGGGCCCGGATGGCACTGGTGTACTCACGATTAATTCACACTTAGAGTCACTGGTAAACCAAAGTTCGGGTATGGTCGGGTCCCGCAGCCGGCTGCTTGTGTCCCTTGTGAGGTTGATGGTGGCCCCTTTCCCTTGCACCTCTTGTTGTGGTTTTCGGCTCCCCTGTCTGGACAGTGGTAGCCCGCTCCCCGGCATTGAGCTGTCGGAGGAGCCCTCGGTTGCCCGCAGGCGCTGGCCCGTCAGACATGTGGCCCTTAGCGGTGGCTCTCACCCGGTATCGGTGGGCTTTTGCCTTCTTTCGGAACTTTGCAGTCTGGATCTCACGGGTTCATCCTCACCCAATCAGTTAATTTGCCTAAACTCAGTGGCTTCTAAGCTAGGACGGGGTCTGAGTACCCGGTTTCTGGTGCTCCAGTAAGCGGTTGAATCCCCGGTTCAGGGCCGGCGGGCTCCAACCCTGGCCAGGTCCCTACGGTTCCGCCGGTTGCTGTACCGGTACTCCTGCAGGCGGCCACCACCATCTGCCTGCCTGACGTTTCAAAGGTCCCAGGCTCGTACCGGGTCCCTGACAGCTTTACTCCTTTACACCTCCTGTCACTGCCACACTCTACAACTCATCTCCTTGTATTTCCTGTCTCAGGACAGTAGTCCCCTCGGTGGGCATGCCTTTCTGCCTGACTCCGCCCACCTAGTGTGCCCTACTGGCCCTGAGGGAGGCATCAGGTCTCCCTTTCGGTTGACGGGTGTGTCCTCACAAGGGATGGGGGTGTGTGTCTAATGTGGTAGGTGTTGTTACCTGTGACCCCTGGGGTCCAGGGCGTCACATTGTAACTGTACACAAGGAATCCCGCACACCTCCTTACTATGCTGGCAGCAGAGCTCAACGCCATCAGGTGGTCGACTCTTTACTTTGAAATGTCTGTGAAATGTGAGTCACACCGCTGAGGAGTTGTGGACGGTAAGCTCTGGAGAGTGAGACCGAGTTTCATCAATGGTTGGCGCCACTGAACCAGCAGCCAGGGAAGGCCGGGTGTGACAATGATGCAAACATGGGTGCGGCCCTTCGCCGTGACAATGTGACACACGTGCTTTGTATGGCTCACGTGTTGAACCTGGTTATCCAGGAATTTTTAAACCACTATCCTGGCCTACATGGCCTTCTGCAGAGGGCACGGTGTAACGCCTGCCTGGATCCACACACTCAGACGGGCTGTAAAGGATAGGTTAGAGGGAAGCCACTCACCAAGCAAGACCCCCAGAACCCTGAAACCCTTTAACCCCTATACAGGGATTTGGAATTGCACAGGGCCCAAGCTGATCAATACCTGTGGAAGGCTGCAGTCCGAGAGAGTAGTAGTCAGGCAGGGTCAAACCATGAATTGAGGAACATGAACAGAATCGGACGGCCAGGACTTAATCAGAAAACAAGCAGAGGTCAAATGCGGATCGGGCAACGAGGTACATAAACAGCAGGCAGGAGACGTAGTCAGGAAACAAGCGGTAGTCAGCACACAAAATCACAAAACAGAACTGGGTGGAACAGGAACCTGAAGTTCAGAACTATGTCTGGCAGTGGTCAGCAGACAGGAGGGGCCTAAAAAAGGGTGTGGTGTCTTCCCATTGTTTGTAGCTGAATGATGGTACTTCCGCTGTGAGACAACCACCACCTACAGTCAGCCAGTGGTACAGCAGATCTCAAGGTAACCCAGCCCAGTGGCTGTAACCTGCGTAACCTGCGGCCACCGGCGCCGCTGGCATCGACTCCTCTCCCATCATCAGTACTATGTACGAGAGGAACATGGTGTCACCTGGCGATCGGAGTACAAGTTGCTGGAGCGTACTCCGGTGGTGACTTAACAGCCGTGTGCGACAATAATGCAAACCTGGGTGCGGCCCTTCATCAGGGCAATGTGACACACGTGCCTTGTATGGCTCACGTGTTGAACCTGGTTGTCCAGCAATTTTTAAACCACTATCCCGGCCTACATGGGCTTCTGCGGAAGCCACGCTCACTATGTGCTCACTTCCACCATTCACACCCAGCAGCTCAACAACTTGCATCACTCCAGAAGTCTTTCGGTCTGCCGGTTCACTGCCTGAAATGCGATGTGCCGACACGCAGGAATTTGAATCTGCACATGTTGCAACGTCTGTGGCAGCACCAACGAGCCCTGCTGCAATAAGGTATGACGGATAGCCTTGGCTAAAGATAGCCAGAGGTGGGGCAGATCACGCTGCTGGAGTGTTCTCAGATCAAGGACCTATGCACCCTTCTTCAAAGTGTATAAATGGCGACGAAGATGTTTAGCGCTGACGTTGCCATTATCGGCATGACAATTCCGGTGATCTACATGCTGGAGCACACTCTAAACAGCATTCATAGTCAGGTGGTGGGACAAGAGGAATGGGAGGAAGTACAGGAGGAGTCATATGCTGAAGGGAAAACAAGATCTACAAAGTCCAGACGGTCAGCAGCACCAAGGCAGCAGGCATGGGATGGTGGGGGAGAGGGATTACCAAGGGCGCATAGTATCAGCCTAACTGTTGAGGAAGGTGCAGGAGCCCAGTATTAAATGGAGGACGAACTGGCGAGGTGAATGGAAGACTGAGCAGATGAGTGAGAGCTTGCTCACATTTCGGTTGTGCAAGGTTGGGGTGAGAGGGCAGAGGAAGGAAGCATGATTCTCACCTCTCCGCCACCAACACAGCAAGGACTTGGTCCTCCTGGATGCGCAAGACACATGACCGCCTTCTTGCTGCACTACCTACAACATGACCCTCGGATTGTCTGAATGCGAAGTAATGCTGACTACTGGGTTGCCACACTGTTAGATCACCGGTACAAGACAAAATTTGGCGAAATAAATCCTGCCATAGAAAGGGGCACACGTATGCAGGAGTATCAGCAGAATCAGGTACGCAATCTTAGCTCGGCTTTTCCACTAAACACTAGTGCTGCACAGAGTGAATCTCAACACTTTGTCATGGCTAGGAGGAAATGGTCTTTTACTTATGTACATCTGAGGGCTATCTAGACACATCTAGGGCTGGCTGCTGTGCTGAGACGGCATTGAGTAGGGTGTCCCTGCAGAGTTGCAAATTTGTAAATATATAAAATGAGTGGCAAAAGGCCATATGCTGGTGGAAAGGGGAACAGGTGTTTTGGAAAAGAGAAAAAAGTTTGTGTCCGTGGGTTTGGTGGTTAAGCAACAGTAACATCTGCTAACTAAGTTTACACCTATCTGGGATAACAGTAATCTCCCGGAGATTCAGAAAATGGGGAATAATGAGGAGTGGAGAAACAAAGGGTGTAATATAAATGCATCAGATATTGGACGGAGGAATTGTGAAATCGTTTCCGCAGTTACAGAGTGAGTTTCAGTTGCCAGCGTCTGGCTGGCTCCACTACAGTCAATTGAAACATGCGATTGCTGCTCAAGCGGCTAAAAAAAAGTGTGGACATACAGACTGACCTGGTACTGGAGTATGTGTGTAAGGGGGAAGGAAGCACTAAAGGGATAATTTCTGGCACGTATAAAGATATACTACATACCTTTCATTTAGACTACCCACTTAAAACTAAATCTAAATGGGAGGAGGAAGTTGGGACGATAATGGAGGAGGTGTGGGAGAATATCCTGGAGTATGTACCTAAACTCTCTATGAGCGAACCGGCCAGACTATCTCACCTATACGTGATTCACCGGGTATATAGGTCTCCCTTACTGATGTTTAAAATGGGGTTGAAAAGGAATTCGGAGTGTCCAAGGTGTCAGGGATCTGACGCAGGTATTTTTCATATGATGTGGTCTTGTCCGAGACTGGTCTCCTTTTGGACTAAGGTTATCCACAAGATAGGAAGAACATATAGGTGTGTCCTTCCCAGGGAACCATTGATATGCCTATAGGGATATGTTGAGGCGCTTGGGGTGGAAAATTCTATGAAAATTGCCATTGCTAGGCTGCTGTATGCGGCAAGAAAGCTAATTGTCAGGTCCTGGATTAAAAAAGACCCCCCAACTAGGGGAGAGTACATTAAAAGGGTGAAATGTATTCTTCAGCTGGAACAGGGAGTGTATGAAAGAAGGGGGAATGTTAAAATGTTTGAGAAGCTATGGTCTCCTTGGCTGCAATGTGAATAGGACGAGTGATGGACCAGTAAACTGATTTGGGACCGGGATAGCCGTCGGAGACCTCTGATGTGTGTGTTTTGTTTTATTTGTGTTACTAGTAGTTCCTCCTGCACAGCGGGATGATCGGGATGGTTGCTATACTGCAGTTGGAGGGTATTCTAAAGGCCCTGTCACACACAGAGATAAATCTGTGGCAGATCTGTGGTTGCAGCGAAATTGTGGACAATTAGTGCCAGGTTTGTGGCTGTGTACAAATGGAACAATATGTCCATGATTTCACTGCAACCACAGATCTGCCAAAGATTTATCTCTGTGTGTATGGGGAGATAAGGTATGCACACCAGTGACTATGGAAGGGGAATACATGGAATAGCAGAAACTGCTGTGTGAATACTGACATGAAAAATTCAATAGCTATTTGTTAGAATGAAATGTGAAAAATGGAACCTGCATTACTGCCATGAATATATGAATAAAGAGAAATTTAGCTACTGAATTGATCAATGCAGAAGAGCCCCAACACTACGCCAAAGTATTTCTCTACGTTGGGGTCCCTAGCTTGTGTGTGTCCTCTCATGCAGTTAAAAAACGTACCGTGTATGGGACGCTGAGACCCAGGCTATATATGCGTATAATGTGGATTGGCAATAGGTGTGTATGGGGAGGGTTCACAAACGAAAAACTACTAACATTAAGGAATAACGTTTGGAACTCCATTCTATGTCTGAACTGGGTGCAAAAAACCTAAAAAACATCACTATGGGGAGATAAGGTATGCACACCAGTGACTATGGAAGGGGAATACATGGAATAGCAGAAACTGCTGTGTGAATACTGACATGAAAAATTCAATAGCTATTTGTTAGAATGAAATGTGAAAAATGGAACCTGCATTACTGCCATGAATATATGAATAAAGAGAAATTTAGCTACTGAATTGATCAATGCAGAAGAGCCCCAACACTACGCCAAAGTATTTCTCTACGTTGGGGTCCCTAGCTTGTGTGTGTCCTCTCATGCAGTTAAAAAACTTACCGTGTATGGGACGCTGAGACCCAGGCTATATATGCGTATAATGTGGATTGGCAATAGGTGTGTATGGGGAGGGTTCACAAACGAAAAACTACTAACATTAAGGAATAACGTTTGGAACTCCATTCTATGTCTGAACTGGGTGCAAAAAACCTAAAAAACATCACTATGGGGAGATAAGGTATGCACACCAGTGACTATGGAAGGGGAATACATGGAATAGCAGAAACTGCTGTGTGAATACTGACATGAAAAATTCAATAGCTATTTGTTAGAATGAAATGTGAAAAATGGAACCTGCATTACTGCCATGAATATATGAATAAAGAGAAATTTAGCTACTGAATTGATCAATGCAGAAGAGCCCCAACACTACGCCAAAGTATTTCTCTACGTTGGGGTCCCTAGCTTGTGTGTGTCCTCTCATGCAGTTAAAAAACTTACCGTGTATGGGACGCTGAGACCCAGGCTATATATGCGTATAATGTGGATTGGCAATAGGTGTGTATGGGGAGGGTTCACAAACGAAAAACTACTAACATTAAGGAATAACGTTTGGAACTCCATTCTATGTCTGAACTGGGTGCAAAAAACCTAAAAAACATCACTATGGGGAGATAAGGTATGCACACCAGTGACTATGGAAGGGGAATACATGGAATAGCAGAAACTGCTGTGTGAATAGTAGTTTTTCGTTTGTGAACCCTCCCCATACACACCTATTGCCAATCCACATTATACGCATATATAGCCTGGGTCTCAGCGTCCCATACACGGTAAGTTTTTTAACTGCATGAGAGGACACACACAAGCTAGGGACCCCAACGTAGAGAAATACTTTGGCGTAGTGTTGGGGCTCTTCTGCATTGATCAATTCAGTAGCTAAATTTCTCTTTATTCATATATTCATGGCAGTAATGCAGGTTCCATTTTTCACATTTCATTCTAACAAATAGCTATTGAATTTTTCATGTCAGTATTCACACAGCAGTTTCTGCTATTCCATGTATTCCCCTTCCATAGTCACTGGTGTGCATACCTTATCTCCCCATAGTGATGTTTTTTAGGTTTTTTGCACCCAGTTCAGACATAGAATGGAGTTCCAAACGTTATTCCTTAATGTTAGTAGTTTTTCGTTTGTGAACCCTCCCCATACACACCTATTGCCAATCCACATTATACGCATATATAGCCTGGGTCTCAGCGTCCCATACACGGTAAGTTTTTTAACTGCATGAGAGGACACACACAAGCTAGGGACCCCAACGTAGAGAAATACTTTGGCGTAGTGTTGGGGCTCTTCTGCATTGATCAATTCAGTAGCTAAATTTCTCTTTATTCATATATTCATGGCAGTAATGCAGGTTCCATTTTTCACATTTCATTCTAACAAATAGCTATTGAATTTTTCATGTCAGTATTCACACAGCAGTTTCTGCTATTCCATGTATTCCCCTTCCATAGTCACTGGTGTGCATACCTTATCTCCCCATAGTGATGTTTTTTAGGTTTTTTGCACCCAGTTCAGACATAGAATGGAGTTCCAAACGTTATTCCTTAATGTTAGTAGTTTTTCGTTTGTGAACCCTCCCCATACACACCTATTGCCAATCCACATTATACGCATATATAGCCTGGGTCTCAGCGTCCCATACACGGTAAGTTTTTTAACTGCATGAGAGGACACACACAAGCTAGGGACCCCAACGTAGAGAAATACTTTGGCGTAGTGTTGGGGCTCTTCTGCATTGATCAATTCAGTAGCTAAATTTCTCTTTATTCATATATTCATGGCAGTAATGCAGGTTCCATTTTTCACATTTCATTCTAACAAATAGCTATTGAATTTTTCATGTCAGTATTCACACAGCAGTTTCTGCTATTCCATGTATTCCCCTTCCATAGTCACTGGTGTGCATACCTTATCTCCCCATAGTGATGTTTTTTAGGTTTTTTGCACCCAGTTCAGACATAGAATGGAGTTCCAAACGTTAGGGGTGCTTCACACACAGCGAGATCGCTGCCGAGATCGCTGCTGAGTCACGCTTTTTGTGACGCAGCAGTGACCTCATTAGCGATCTCGCTGTGTGTGACACTGAGCAGCGATCTGGCCCCTGCTGCGAGATCGCTGCTCGTTACACACAGCCCTGGTTCGTTTTCTTCAAAGCCGCTCTCCTGCTGTGACACACAGATCGCTGTATGTGACAGCAAGAGAGCGACAAATGAAGCGAGCAGGGAGCAGGAGCCGGCGTCTGACAGCTGAGGTAAGCTGTATCCAAGATAAACATCGGGTAACCAAGGTGGTTACCCGATATTTACCTTAGTTACCAGCCTCTGCAGCTCTCACGCTGCCTGTGCTGCCGGCTCCGGCTCTCTGCACATGTAGCTGCTGTACACATCGGGTTAATTAACCCGATGTGTACAGCAGCTAGGAGAGCAAGGAGCCAGCGCTCAGTGTGCGCGGCTCCCTGCTCTCTGCACATGTAGCTGCATTACACATCGGGTTAATTAACCCGATGTGTACTGTAGCTAGGAGAGCAAGGAGCCAGCGCTCAGTGTGCGCGGCTCCCTGCTCCCTGCTCACACTGGTAACTAATGTAAACATCGGGTAACCATACCCGATGTTTACCTTAGTTACCAGTCTCCGCAGCTTCCAGACGGCTGCTCCGTGCAAGCGCAGCGTCGCTTGCACGTCGCTGCTGGCTGGGGGCTGTTCACTGGTCGCTGGTGAGATCTGCCTGTTTGACAGCTCACCAGCGACCATGTAGCGATGCAGCAGCGATCCTGACCAGGTCAGATCGCTGGTCGGATCGCTGCTGCATCGCTAAGTGTGAAGGTACCCTTATTCCTTAATGTTATCTCTGTGTGTGACGGGGCCTTAAGTGTGTACTAAATGGGATGTAGTACTGGGGAGGAGGGTTGCTGCCGGGGAAGGGGGCAGGAGGGGGAGGGAAAGGGGTAATAGATATGATAAACTTAATTTGGATGCCGATTTGTTATACTGTTGTATGTATTCTGTTTTAATAAAAAAGTATTTGATTGGGGGCGTGGCCTAGCTCAGTATGTGAGTGGAAGCAGATCCTGTAGCTCCTGCCAAGCATCTAGAAAATCCCTAGGGCAGAAACCCAAAAAACACTCTCAGAAGTCACAGGCTGCAGCTGGACGACCCTCTGACCCCCCTGACCTGATTGCATTGCTTACTGGCACAGATATGACAAGGAGGGGGCCGAAAAAGCAGGTGGCAGAAGTGGAGGAGCAGAATCAAGATGGTGCTGTGGGCAGCATGGAGCAGAGAAAAGATAATGGTGCAGACGCTGAGGAGACCAGAAGACAGGCTGCAACACGGCTGGAGCGTTTTGCCAGGCAGGAGAGTGGTGCCCATCACAGAGAGACAGTGAGAGGTGAGCTGCAGATGAATATTGGACTTGCAGACAGCATGGTGCTGAGTGCAGGAGGAGGGAGGGGTGAGAGCAACAAGGGAGCTCAGGCCTGCAAGGCAGAGACAAATCCCAGATCTCAGGCAGCACAGCTAGGAGAGCTGGTAGGCACACAGAATATCCCTGAAGAGCCCACACTGAGAGACATCCTCACAGCAGTAATGCTATTACTGAGGTGACCCAGCAGTTGGGAGCCTGAGAGAAGACATGGCATCCATGCGGCACAAGCTTCATGAAGTGAAGGAGAGAACAGGAGAAGTTGAGCAGAGAGTCAGTATCATGGAGAACCGCATAGCAGGATCTGACAGAGACGGGCAGTGTGCAGCACAGCAAATAGCAGCACTCCTAGCAAAAACGGATGACCTTGAAAATAGATCAAGGCATAACAACCTGAGAATAATTGGCGTCCCAGAGAAAGTGGAAGGTACATCCCCAACTGAATTTTTTGAGGAATGGCTGAAAAGTAAAATTGGATCTGAGCATCTCACCCCTCTATATGCGGTGGAAAGAGCCCATAGGGTTCCCACCCGCCCCCGGCCTCCTGGACACCCACCGCGACCTGTCCTGGCCAAAATACTGCATTACAGAGACAGGGATAATATCCTGAAGCATGCCAGAGGACACCCAGGACTTGATCATCAATGGCTCCAAGATATCTGTGGGGCCCCGAGGTTCGGTGTCGGTGCAGCGGTGCATTACCTTCAGGGACTCCACGCGGCTGGATCTTGTCACAGGTAGGAAATTCTCTATTTTGATTGTCGTGACGCCACTCTCAGAATTGCGGTCAGTGGAGACCGCCACTGCAGGTTAGGGGTGCCTGGGGCTGATAGTAGGTGCAGTCAGTTGTAATAGCCTCCTAAGAGTGAGGCATGCCCCAGGGTCCCGTGTAGGTGTGTGGAACTACAAGTCGCAGAATGACTCACACGCACAAGCAGGATGTCTTTCAGGGGTTTTACTCACTGATCGTGGCAGGGTGAGTAACCCGGGCGTAGCTGGGATGAACCAGGCTGGAACCAGGTGTCCTTCAGGCTGACTGGTGAGGGTGGCTACCGACTCGCCTTCCTTAGCCCGTTGTGTTTTGGGGTAACCCCTGCTTGAAGCCCTGCTGGGGTCGCCCAGGGAAGTTGCTAGTGCCTCTCTCCCCTTCTTTTTGGCCCGTTTGCTTGTAGCCTGGACCAGATCACTCCGGCTGCTTGCCTCCTGTGAGCTATGGGCCCTCACTTTGCTACGTGGCTGCGGACTCTGTGGTGTTGTCTTGGGGGTGTAAAGTGCCCCCTCATGCAGGTTTGGCAAAGGACAGGTGGATCTATCCCTGCACTGGGACCTGCTACCCGGTTGGGCCTGGTATCTCCCTGACAGTCTCCTTACTCTCCACTCCGTTGCTCTCTCTTTAGTCGTGGGTGGATTTCGGGCAGCACTCCCAGGTGACCGTTCTCTCCCGTCGGTAGTCACTGCGCGTACGTTGTCAGAATTGTGTAGAGCTACAGGGTCTGCTTCTGCCCTCCCTGAACTTCACCACTCAACTGTCTTCGGCTCACTCTTCCCTCCTCTCCTGTTCTTGCCTACGTCACCTAGCAACCAGGCTCTCTACCACACCCCTCGAGTGGAGATGGAGGCTTCGCCCCCTCCTGGGATCCCCAGGGGTCCTCTCAAAGGTAAATGTGTGAGACCTGATCACTATGCGCCTGTGTAGTCACACCTCGGTCAGCCTTCTGGATTACCTGTTTTGTACTGTCCCCAGCATGGGTGCAGTACTCAGTGGTGCCTGACCAGGTCAGGGGCGCCACATATCCATTTTTCCAGACTACTGAATAGAAGTGCAAAAGCAAAGAGCCAAGTTCATTGACATCAAGAGAAGGCTGAGACAACTGAACCTGGTATACTCCATGATGTACCCGGCGAAACTCAGAGTGGTAGCTGGAGGAATAGTGCACTTTTTCCTGGATACAAGGGAAGCGCTAAGATGGCTGGATAGCAATGAACAACGCTTGCGGCGGGAGGGTCATGAAGGGGAAGCTGGAGACTGACTTTTGGGGACACCCTACCTCTCATCGCATGCAGTGGTGTAGAGGAAAAATACTATGCTATGGTTGCCGGGGAGGAGTTCCTGTTTGAAAATTTAAAAAAATTTTTTTTTTTTGTTTACCTCGGCAATCTAAATTTAAATCTACATTTAATGGACTCTAGAGGAAAGGGGTCTGCAAACACCACTGAGGATGGGAGGAAATGGAATCCTGGCTATGGAAAGGGACTTTCCAACTCATACTGGACTCGCAATGCATAAATACTGAATTAATTTTTATTCCCCCCCCCTCTTTTTTTTTGTTTTTCTTTTTCTCCCCTCTTGCTCGTCTTATTCCACCCTCTGTTGTGAGACTCATGTGGGTTTAGTGGATGAGGGCAGGTATATCTCACCCCGGTATCGGTCCTATGTGACTTAGCCTGGCCAGGATCACCTGGCTACTAATGGATTAATGGGAGGTGAAGGACGGAGGTAAAAGGAATCTGGGAAGTTGGGGGAGGGTCTCCATCTGGGAACACAGTAAGCCTGTCTGTGTAGGAGACACTTGTGAGGAGCAGTGCCTGATGTTTGTATGGTTTAGCTGGAAGGGAGAAGCCCTCCAGTTGGTAGTTAGGATAACACCGTGTATAGTTAGTGCCGGACAGGCAAGGATTTATTTTGTTGGTGTTTTTTTTTTCTTTTTGTTTATGCTTCACTGCAATAAACCTGACCAAGCGTCAGTTACACCTTGAATTCGGCTGTCTGCCTGAGGTGAATACGTGCCCTTTGAACCCAGCAAAGGCGATCCCGGAGCGTGTTATCACATTGTGGTGGAGAACGCGGGCAGCACGTTACAGCGCATCATAATGGATGACGTGGTGAAAGCGCTGGTACAATCCGCAGCTGTGCAGCAAGAGGCAAATCGCTTGATGTCGGCACAGTTGAAGGAACTGGTGGAATCGACGGTTAAAGACCGCCAACTTTTGCAGCAGGTGGCGCAGCGTCTGGCGACCGTACCGGAGAGTAATGCGGAGGCTGACCAGAGGGTGATTCATGTGAGTCGGTGCTGGCAGAAATTAACCACAGAGGACGATGTGGAAGCTTACCTGACCACGTTTGAACGGACGGCGGAGCGGGACAAGTGGCCAAAGGAGCGATGGGCCGACTTGCTTGCACCGTTTCTGGCAGGTGAGGCACAAAAAGCCTACTTTGATCTTGAGCCTGAAGCAGCGCATGACTTTGATAAACTAAAAGCCGAGATCCTTGCCCGGCTGGGAGTGACGACGGCCGTGCGAGCACAGAGAGTTCATCAATGGACTTATCAGCCCGATAAACCACCGCGGTCACAGATGTTTGACCTCATTCACTTGACCAAGAAATGGCTACAGCCCGAGGTTCTGACGGCGCCAGAGATGGTACAAAGAATCGTTCTTGATAAATACCTAAGAGCTCTACCGCCATCTCTGAAGAGGTGGGTAAGCCATGGAAACCCCACGACAGCGGATCAGCTAGTGGATCTAGTGGAGCGTTATTCCTTGGCAGAAGGACTTATGGACGATGCTACACATCCTCGCTCTTCCCCTTCTCGACGAGGATCTGGTAAGACTGTTCCAGGGTCATGGGGAGGAGGAAAATATCCTAAGGCAGTGGAGGAGGAAAACAGGACTGCTGGCCCTGTGAGGGCTAAGGTGCCAAACTATGGTCTTAGCAAGGGGCCCGTGAGGTGTTTCCGCTGCCAGGAGGCGGGCCACATTGCTGCAAACTGTCCAGTAACTGCAGAACCGATGCAGTGTGATGTCACGGACTTTGAAAAACGCAGGGCTATGGTTGCACGGGTAGTGTGTGTTGCTGCATGTCAAGGCGATATGAAAAAACACCTGTGTGAAGTGTCCATTGATGGCAATACTGTTGTTGCACTATTAGACTCGGGAAGTGTGGTGACTCTGGTAAAGGCCAGTCTGGTGGCAGTCCCGATGGGACCGTCAGATAAATTTTCTGTGACATGTGTGCATGGAGACACCTGCTCGTACCTCACAACGGTCTCCTGCATTACTACGCCCTATGGGTCTGTGCATCATAAGGTGGGACTAGTACCAGCACTATTGCATGATATCATTTTGGGCAGGGATTTTCCCCACTTCTGGCAGTTGTGGGAGAACCAATTAGTACCCCAGGGTAGCCGCACGGATGATCCTTCTCCCACACCTTGTGTGGGCCCGGAGCCACTAGAGGATGCCCCACAAGAGGGTTCAGAGGAGGAATCCGCTGAAAACAACCCCCAGTTCCCCTTTTCAGTTCTGGCGGGTGATTCCGATGAACCCGGGGCAGAGGCGGACACGGGTGGCTGTCCCCCTTCCTCTTGGCTGAATTTGGAAGTCCAGAAAGATGACTTCCAAAGTGAGCAAATGAGAGATCCTACCCTTTCTCAGGCTATAAAAAATGTTAAAATGATAAACGGGGTGCAGGTGGATGCAGGTACTAGGCTGTCTTACCCCTACATGGCACTGGAGAATGACTTTCTCTATCAGATAGAGAAGAAGGGGGATGACACAGTACAACGATTGGTTGTGCCGAGAGCCTACAGGCGGAGAGTGCTGGACCTGGCACACGGACACATGATGGGGGGACACCTGGGGGTCCAGAAAACTACCGAAAGGATATTACACTGTTTTGTTTGGCCCGGCATGCATCACGATATTCGCACCTATTGCGAGTCTTGTCCTGACTGCCAAATCTCTGCGCCTAGGCCCCGTTTCTGTAGCCCCTTAGTACCTCTGCCTATCATCGAGATCCCATTTGAGAGAATTGGGATGGATTTAGTTGGACCCCTCCCCAAGTCTGCACGAGGACACCAGCACATCCTTGTCATCTTGGATTATGCCACTCGTTACCCCGAGGCCATCCCTTTGCGTAACACGGCCACCAAGACCATTGCCAAGGAGCTGGTCCATGTGTTTAGTCGGGTTGGTGTCCCAAAACAAATACTCACAGACCAAGGAACCCCCTTTATGTCTAAAGTAATGAAAGAACTCTGCAGGCTGTTACAAATAGCACAGTTACGCACCTCCGTGTATCACCCTCAAACGGACGGACTGGTCGAACGGTTTAACAAAACTTTGAAACAGATGCTCCGTAAGGCGATAGACAAGGACGGGAAGAACTGGGACTACTTACTCCCGTATTTGCTTTTTGCCATCCGGGAGGTGCCCCAGTCTTCCACCGGGTTCTCTCCTTTCGAGCTTCTGTACGCCCGACGTCCCCGTGGACTGTTAGATGTCGCTAAAGAAACCTGGGAGGGACAGGTCACCCCGTTCAAAAGCGTAATAGACCATGTAACCCAAATGCAGGACCGTATTGCGGCGGTGATGCCCATCGTTAAAGAGCATATGATACAGGCTCAAGGAGCACAGAAAAGGATTTATGATAGGGGGGCCAAGATCCTTACTTTTGCACCCGGAGATAGGGTGTTGATCCTGGTCCCCACGGCAGAAAGCAAATTTCTGGCAAAGTGGCAAGGCCCCTTTGAAATTAAGGAACGGGTGGGTGAGGTAAACTACAAAGTGTACCAGGCTGGTAAAAGGAAGCCTGAACAGATTTATCACGTGAATCTGATAAAACCCTGGAAGGACCGTCCAGCTCTGTCAGCAGGTCTGGCCCTTCCGGTCTGCAAGCAGACCATACCGGATGTCGGGACGGCGGAGACTCTGTCGGAGCGGCAAAAGACCGACGTCAAGCAGTTTGTAATCAACAATCACGAGTTTTTCTCGGAAAAGCCCGGGCAGACCACTCTCATTAAACATGACATCATAACAGAGCCTGGGGTAACAGTTCAGGTAAAGCCCTACCGAATACCGGAGGCTCGGCGGGAAGCTGTCTCCCGAGAAGTGAAGACCATGTTGGAGTTAGGTGTAATCGAGGAATCGCATAGCGCCTGGTCGAGTCCGATTGTGTTAATACCGAAACCAGACGGCTCCATTAGATTCTGCAATGACTTCAGGAGATTAAATGCGGTCTCCAAATTTGATGCATACCCTATGCCACGGGTCGATGAATTAATAGATCGGCTTGGAAAAGCCCGGTATATCACGACCCTAGACTTAACGAAGGGCTATTGGCAGATCCCGCTAACAGAGGCCGCTAAAGAGAAAACCGCGTTTTCTACACCGGAAGGTTTATACCAGTATGTGTATATGCCGTTTGGACTACACGGGGCACCGGCAACCTTTCAAAGGTTGATGGACCGAGTCCTGAGGCCCCATAGGCAGTATGCTTCTGCGTATTTGGATGACATAGTCATTTACAGCCTGGACTGGGAGACGCACCTCCAGAAACTAGAGGCTGTGATTGAGGACCTGCGGGAGGCGGGTCTAACAGCAAACCCCAAGAAATGTCATATCGGGCTGGAAGAAGCCCGGTATTTGGGATACGTAATTGGGAGGGGAATTGTTAAACCCCAGATTGACAAGATACAAGCCATTCAGAAATGGCCGCAACCAGTCAACAAGAAGCAGGTGAGAGCGTTTTTGGGAATAGCTGGCTACTACCGACGGTTCATTCCCAATTTCGCGGCTACCGCTGTTCCCCTGACGGACCTTACCAAAGGGAAAGACTCTGTCATGATCAAATGGACCACGGCAGCCGAAGAAGCCTTCCATAACTTAAAACTAGCTCTTTGCTCTCAACCTGTGCTAATGACTCCTGACTTCCGCAGCGAGTTCGTGGTCCAAACGGACGCTTCTGATGCCGGTATAGGGGCTGTATTGTCACAACTGAAGGACGGAGAGGAACATCCGGTCCTTTATCTTAGTCGGAAACTTAATAAGCATGAACGCAACTATGCCATAGTGGAAAAAGAATGCTTAGCCATTAAGTGGGCTCTAGAGTCCCTTAAATATTACTTGATAGGAAGGAAGTTCCGGCTGATCACTGACCATGCCCCTCTCAAGTGGATGCACTTGAATAAGGAACGGAATGGCCGAGTGACCCGGTGGTTCCTTGCACTTCAGGCCTACCGTTTTACAGTGGAGCACCGCCCGGGGGTGCGGATGGGGAATGCTGATGCCCTGTCTCGTGTGCACTGTTTTGTGGGTGCTGTTGCTCAGCTGCAGTGGTCTGAGCAGAGGGGGGGGATATGTGAGACTCATGTGGGTTTAGTGGATGAGGGCAGGTATATCTCACCCCGGTATCGGTCCTATGTGACTTAGCCTGGCCAGGATCACCTGGCTACTAATGGATTAATGGGAGGTGAAGGACGGAAGTAAAAGGAATCTGGGAAGTTGGGGGAGGGTCTCCATCTGGGAACACAGTAAGCCTGTCTGTGTAGGAGACACTTGTGAGGAGCAGTGCCTGATGTTTGTATGGTTTAGCTGGAAGGGAGAAGCCCTCCAGTTGGTAGTTAGGATAACACCGTGTATAGTTAGTGCCGGACAGGCAAGGATTTATTTTGTTGGTGTTTTTTTTTCTTTTTGTTTATGCTTCACTGCAATAAACCTGACCAAGCGTCAGTTACACCTTGAATTCGGCTGTCTGCCTGAGGTGAATACGTGCCCTTTGAACCCAGCAAAGGCGATCCCGGAGCGTGTTATCACACTGTCTTCTTCTTATACTACTTTTCTCTTTCTCTTCTTTGTTTTGCCCACTTCCCCTCTCCCTTTCTCCTTTTTTTTTTCTCCCTTCTTTCCCGTAACTTGCTTTTGTTCTTCCCCCTTAATATTAAAAAAGGGGCATTGCGAGAAGATGTCCGCCCCTCCTTCTGGAGGTCCTGGTTCTGGTGTTATTGATAGTTGATAGGGCCCTGTCCATCATAAAAGAGGAAACACGACAAAAGATGGACACGGTATCTGGCAGACTTGCCAAGGTAAACATATGCCCTCCGTCCCTGATACAAAGGGGACTGGTGGCAACGATGTGTTACTATGTTTATTGTTGTGGGGGGTGTTTATATTGGGGGGGTAGGGGGAGGGTGGGCCGGTCGACAGTCTCATTTGGCCTATTAAGGAGCTCTGGGAGAACGAGAATTTGTCAATTAATCATATGGCGGGACGCATTAAAGGGATTATCCGGCTTCTTTGACATTTTTTTTTTTATTACCCTATTGGGCTACATTGGGGCAGGTAAGTAGATAGAGACCACTTACCTGCCCTGCTGTCAGCCCCTCTCCCCCGGCTCAGAGCGGTCATGTGACCGCTCTTGCCGCGATTTTGCTGCTTCTGGTCATTTCATGTCAACATGGGCAGGGCCATGTTGACATGCAAATGTGGAACAGCATGTCGCCTCCCTGCTGGGCGTCTACAGTGTGATGAGCCCCGCCCCCCTTCTCTGCACCCTCCCACACATTCCCCCGCACCTCTTTTATTCTCCAGTAACCTCCCCCTGCACTGCTGTGGGGTCCGTGACCTGGGGGCGGGGCCTGGCGGCGGCTGCCGTGGTGTCAGCGCCAGCACCGGGCCCCTGCTCAGGATCGCACATTCAAATGTACCGGCATCACAGATCACCGATGCCGGTACATTTGAAAGTGCTGATGAGAAGCAGCGCAGCGCTGCTTCTCATCACTGTCCCTCCGTCTGTCTGTGCTCTCTTCAGCACTGTTGTGACGTCACTACTGTGCTGAAGAGAGCACAGACAGCGCGCGAACGTGCAGGAGCGGCGGGGACCGAGGACAGGTGAGTATGTACTCCAGTCCACATGTGTTCCCGATGGGGATGGGGGGGTTGCGGAGCCATATGTGTGCGTGTGCAGAGCCATATGTGTGCGTGTGCGGTGCAGAGCCATATGTGTGCGTGTGCAGAGCCATGTGTGTGTGTGTGTACGGTGCAGAGCCATATGTGTGCGTGTGCGGTACAGAGCCATATGTGTGCGTGTGCAGAGCCATGTGTGTGCGTGTACGGTGCAGAGCCATATGTGTGCGTGTGCGGTACAGAGCCATATGTGTGCGTGTGCAGAGCCATGTGTGTGCGTGTACGGTGCTGAGCCATATGTGTGCGTGTGCAGAGCCATATGTGTTCGTGTACAGAGCCATATGTGTGCGTGTGCAGTGCAGAGCCATATGTGTGCGTGTGCGGTATAGAGCCATATGTGTGCGGTACAGAGCCATATGTGTGCGGTGCAGAGCCATATGTGTGCGTGTACAGAGCCATATGTGTGCGTGTGCAGTGCAGAGCCATATGTGTGCGTGTGCGGTACAGAGCCATATGTGTGCGGTACAGAGCCATATGTGTGCGGTGCAGAGCCATATGTGTGCGTGTGCGGTGCAGAGCCATATGTGTGCGGTACAGAGCCATATGTGTGCGGTGCAGAGCCATATGTGTGCGTGTGCGGTGCAGAGCCATATGTGTGCGTGTACAGAGCCATATGTGTGCGGTGCAGAGCCATATGTGTGCGTGTGCGGTGCAGAGCCATATGTGTGCGTGTGCAGAGCCATATGTGTGCAGAGCCATATGTGTGCGTGTGCAGTGCAGAGCCATATGTGTGCGTGTACAGAGCCATGTGTGTGCGTGTGCAGAGCCATGTGTGCGCGTGTACGGTGCAGAGCCATATGTGTGCGTGTGCGGTACAGAGCCATATGTGTGCGTGTGCAGAGCCATGTGTGTGCGTGTACGGTGCAGAGCCATATGTGTGCGTGTGCAGAGCCATATGTGTGCGGTGCAGAGCCATATGTGTGCGGTGCAGAGCCATATGTGTGCGTGTACAGAGCCATATGTGTGCGTGTGCGGTGCAGAGCCATATGTGTGCGTGTGCGGTACAGAGCCATATGTGTGCGGTACAGAGCCATATGTGTGCGGTGCAGAGCCATATGTGTGCGTGTGCGGTACAGAGCCATATGTGTGCGTGTGCAGAGCCATGTGTGTGCGTGTACGGTGCAGAGCCATATGTGTGCGTGTGCAGAGCCATATGTGTGCGGTGCAGAGCCATATGTGTGCGGTGCAGAGCCATATGTGTGCGTGTACAGAGCCATATGTGTGCGTGTGCGGTGCAGAGCCATATGTGTGCGTGTGCGGTACAGAGCCATATGTGTGCGGTACAGAGCCATATGTGTGCGGTGCAGAGCCATATGTGTGCGGTGCAGAGCCATATGTGTGCGTGTGCGGTGCAGAGCCATATGTGTGCGGTGCAGAGCCATATGTGTGCGTGTACAGAGCCATATGTGTGCGTGTGCGGTGCAGAGCCATATGTGTGCGTGTGCGGTACAGAGCCATATGTGTGCGGTGCAGAGCCATATGTGTGCGGTGCAGAGCCATATGTGTGCGTGTGCGGTGCAGAGCCATATGTGTGCGGTGCAGAGCCATATGTGTGCGTGTGCGGTGCAGAGCCATATGTGTGCGTGTGCGGTACAGAGCCATATGTGTGCGGTACAGAGCCATATGTGTGCGGTGCAGAGCCATATGTGTGCGGTGCAGAGCCATATGTGTGCGTGTGCGGTGCAGAGCCATATGTGCGCGTGTGCGGTACAGAGCCATGTGTGTGCATGTGCGGTGCAGAGCCATATGTGTGCATGTACAGAGCCATATGTGTGCGGTGCAGAGCCATATGTGTGCGGTGCAGAGCCATATGTGTGCAGAGCAATATGTGTGCAGAGCCATATGTGCGCGTGTGCGGTACAGAGCCATATGTGTGCGATGCAGAGCCATATGTGTGCGTGTGCGGTGCAGAGCCATATGTGTGCGTGTACAGAGCCATATGTGTGCGGTGCAGAGCCATATGTGTGCGTGTGCGGTGCAGAGCCATATGTGTGCAGAGCAATATGTGTGCAGAGCCATATGTGTGCGTGTGCAGTGCAGAGCCATGTGTGTGCGTGTGCAGAGCCATGTGTGTGCGTGTACGGTGCAGAGCCATATGTGTGCATGTGCGGTACAGAGCCATATGTGTGCGTGTGCAGAGCCATGTGTGTGCGTGTACGGTGCAGAGCCATATGTGTGCGTGTGCAGAGCCATATGTGTGCGTGTGCGGTGCAGAGCCATATGTGTGCGGTGCAGAGCCATATGTGTGCGGTGCAGAGCCATATGTGTGCGGTGCAGAGCCATATGTGTGCGTGTACAGAGCCATATGTGTGCGTGTACGGTACAGAGCCATATGTGTGCGGTGCAGAGCCATATGTGTGCGGTGCAGAGCCATGTGTGCGCGTGTGCGGTGCAGAGCCATATGTGCGCGTGTGCGGTACAGAGCCATATGTGTGCGGTGCAGAGCCATATGTGTGCATGTGCGGTGCAGAGCCATAAGTGTGCGTGTGCAGAACCATATGTGTGCAGAGCCATATGTGTGCGGTGCAGAGCCATATGTGTGCGGTGCAGAGCCATATGTGTGCGTGTGCGGTACAGAGCCATATGTGTGCGGTACAGAGCCATATGTGTGCGGTGCAGAGCCATATGTGTGCATGTGCGGTGCAGAGCTATATGTGTGCGTGTGCGGTGCAGAGCCATATGTGTGCGTGTGCAGAGCCATATGTGTGCGTGTGCGGTACAGAGCCATATGTGTGCGTGTGTGGTGCAGAGCCATATGTGTGCGTATGCGGTGCAGAACCATATGTGTGCGTGTGTGGTGCAGAGCCATATGTGTGCGTGTGCGGTACAGAGCCATATGTGTGCGGTGCAGAGCCATATGTGTGTGTGTGCAGAGCCATATGTGTGCGTGTGCGGTGCAGAGCCATATGTGCGTGTGCGGTACAGAGCCATATGTGTGCGTGTGCGGTGCAGAGCCATATGTGTGCGTGTACAGAGCCATATGTGTGCGTGTGCGGTGCAGAGCCATATGTGTGTGTGTGCGGTACAGAGCCATATGTGTGCGGTACAGAGCCATATGTGTGCGGTGCAGAGCCATGTGTGTGCGGTGCAGAGCCATATGTGTGCGTGTGCGGTGCAGAGCCATATGTGTGCGTGTGCGGTACAGAGCCATATGTGTGCGGTGCAGAGCCATATGTGTGCGTGTGCGGTGCAGAGCCATATGTGTGCGTGTGCAGAGCCATATGTGTGCAGAGCCATATGTGTGCGGTGCAGAGCCATATGTGTGCGGTGCAGAGCCATATGTGTGCGTGTGCAGTGCAGAGCCATATGTGTGCGTGTGCGGTGCAGAGCCATATGTGTGCGGTGCAGAGCCATATGTGTGCATGTGCGGTGCAGAGCCCGATGTGGGGCTGTTATTTGCAATGCTGTAGTGATACCAGGTCAGGTGCTGAGGCAGAATATACTGACAGGGAATGTGTGTGCAGGGGGCGGACAGAGGGTGAGGCTGGACACTGAGGCCGGGCGGTGACAGCTCTGACTGAGGTTTTGCACAGGAAGTGGTCAGTTTGCTAGAGCTGAATGTAAACAAGAAGCTGCCGAGAATAAAGGGATAATTCAAGAGGAACAAAAGTTAGAAAACAAAAAATAACAATGTAGGTGTGATTTATATGACAATACAGCACAGATAAACTCAAAAATTTTTGTTAAGCTAATGTCTGACAACTCCTTTAAGCTAATTAGTTGGAATGTTAGGGGCTTAGCCTCTAGCATCAAAAGGCAAGCAGTATTTCAATTTTTACGCACAGAAAAACCTGACCTAATTTGCTTGCAGGAAACACACATGACACCGGAGAAGCTGCATCTACTGGACAGAAGGTGGCTCAGGGTGGGATATCATTCTACATATTCTGCATACTCCAGAGGGGCCAGTATATTAGTCCGCTCAGGCGCACGGTTTGAATTTCTAAAGGTCATCGTGGATAAAGATGGGTGGTATGTATGTCTTTCCTGTAGGCTGGGGACAAGAGCTGTAGTAATTATATCCCTATACATACCTCCGCCATATTGCAGCAAACTACTTCACAGTCTGATAAATTTATTGGCAGACTTTCCGGGGGTTCCCTTTATGATAATGGGAGATTGTAATAATATTCCGAATTCACATTGGGACAAAGGGAGACATGAGGTACGAAAAATGGGGGGTAACTGTACACCATTCGGTAATTTACTTAAAGAAACGGCGCTGATTGACCTGTGGAGGACTCGGCATCCAGAAGTGTATCAATACTCCTGTTTGGCTACGTTCTCATCCCAGTCGCGCATTGATCTGGCCTTGGGCAATGAAGCAATGCAAGGTTTGGTAGTGGGTACTAAATACTTCCCCAGGACGGTATCAGATCATTCGTCCCTGTGTGTAGAAATAGACCTGGGGGAACAACAAAACCAAAATAGACCCTTATGGAAATTAAAGCCCTTTTGGTTACAATTAGTGGAAGAAGGGGGGGGGGGTATTAGTGATAGTTTAAGGGAATACCTTAGGTTCAATGAAGGATCAGCATCTATTGGAATGGTTTGGGAGGCAATGAAGGCGTACTTGAAGGGATTGTATATAAGGGGTATATCTAAGGTAAAGTCGGAGGCAAGAAGGCAGAATCAGCTTGCGTTTCAGGAATTGGGGGAGGCGGCAGATGCTTTAATATCAAACCCCACGCCGGCGACAAAAGCTAGGATGAAGGCAGCTCAAAAGATGGTTAATAGATTGACCATACAGGCAGTGGAGAGAAAGAAAATGTTCCAAACCATGCAGTCCTTTGAGAATGGAGAACGGGCGGGTCACCTATTATCAGTAATAGCTGCGGCACAGAGGGAATCTGCATATATTGCACGGTTACAGTCAGTAGATGGGGCAGTTATCACGGACACCTCGGGGATCCTAAAAGTACTAGAAACATTCTACTCTGATCTATACTCAGTCAAGGTGCACCCGGAGGCGGGGGAGGTGGATGAATTTCTAGGCAGAGCTCAGGTGCCAGTCCTCTCAAGGGAATCTAGAGAGTTACTAGATGAGCCATTTGACTTAGAGGAGTTGGAGCTAGCTCTGAGTGATATGGCGAATGATAAGGCACCGGGGGTAGATGGGTTTCCGGCTGAAGTATATAAGCAACATAGGGAGGTTTTACTGCCGGTGCTGCTTAAGGTATATAATTCATGTCTGGAAAGAGAAGAGCTGATGCCGTCTATGCAGGAGGCAATAATTGTGGTACTCCCTAAAGAAGGCAAAGACCCGGGTTTGCCAGCCTCTTATAGACCGATTTCACTATTGACGGTAGATGTAAAGCTCCTGGCTAAGATGCTTGCAAATAGGCTCACCAAAGTCATTACATCCCTAATACACCCAGATCAAGCAGGGTTTATGCCCAACAAATCCACGGCAACTAACCTTAGGAGACTGTACCTGAATATGCAGATACCGGCGGAAAAATAAGGGGAGACTGGTTATTCTCTCCCTAGACGCGGCCAAAGTTTTTGACAGCGTAGAGTGGGAGTACCTATGGGCTACGATGCGATCAGTGGCGTAACTACCGCGGTCGCAGCGGTCGCCATCGCGACCGGGCCCGGGCAGTTTGGGGCCCGCGGGGACCCGGCAGATCAGCAGCCAGCTCCCAGTGGCGTAACTACCGCGGTCGCAGCGGTCGCCATCGCGACCGGGCCCGGGCAGTTTGGGGCCCGCGGGGACCCGGCAGATCAGCAGCCAGCTCCTCTCAGTGAGAGAGAAGCTGCGCTGATCTGTCACAGTGCACGCGCCCACTATATGACCCGCTGCCGCCCCCGACACCGGGCCCTCCTGCCCGATGTCAGCGGCGGCACCGGGGCCCCCCTCCCCCGTCACCGCGCGCCGCACAGTAATAATGAAGCATAGAGCGGCCAGCGCCGCTCTGCATCATCATACTCCCCCTGTGCCTGCGCGGTGACGTCACTCCTGTGCGACTGCTGTGCTGAGTGCACAGAGCGCAGGGAGTGAGGACGCCGACCGGAGCACCGGGAGAGAGAGGAGGACGAGCAGCAGTGGAAGGAGGAGAGCAGGGACTCCAGGGAGTACAGCAGCAGTGGAACAAGGAGACGTCAGGACAGAGCAGCAGTGGAAGGAGAAGATCGGTGAGTACTTGTTTTTTTTTTTTTTATATATATAAAGTGAGTACACGGTGGTCAGAGGCCTGGGGTGGGGAGGCTGCATGATACTGTACATGGAGGCTCCATGTACAGTATCATGCAGCCTCCCCACCCCAGGCCTCCATGTACAGTATCATGCAGCCTCCCCACCCCAGGCCTCCATGTACAGTATCATGCAGCCTCCCCACCCCAGGCCTCCATGATGGAGGCCTGGGTTGGGGAGGCTGCATGATACTGTACATGGAGGCCTGGGGTGGGGAGGCTGCATGATACTGTACATGGAGGCCTGGGGTGGGGAGGCTGCATGATACTGTACATGGAGGCCTGGGGTGGGGAGGCTGCATGATACTGTACATGGAGGCCTGGGTTGGGGAGGCTGCATAATACTGTACATGGAGGCCTGGGGTGGGGAGGCTGCATGATACTGTACATGGAGGCCTGGGGTGGGGAGGCTGTATGATACTGTACATGGAGGCCTGGGGTGGGGAGGCTGCATGATACTGTACATGGAGGCCTGGGGTGGGGAGGCTGTATGATACTGTACATGGAGGCCTGGGAGGCTGCATGATACTGTACATGGAGGCCTGGGGTGGGGAGGCTGTATGATACTGTACATGGAGGCCTGGGAGGCTGCATGATACTGTACATGGAGGCCTGGGGAGGCTGCATTATACTGTACATGGAGGCCTGGGGAGACTGCATTATACTGTACATGGAGGCCTGGGGAGGCTGGCAGCATTATTATAGATGGAGGCCTGGGGAGGCTGGCAGCATTATTATACATGAGCCCTGGGGAGGCTGGCAGCATTATTATACATGAGGCCTGGGGAGGCTGGCTGCATTATTATACATGAGGCCTGGGGAGGCTGGCTGCATTATTATACATGGAGGCCTGGGGAGGCTGGCTGCATTATTATACATGGAGGCCTGGGGAGGATGGCTGCATTATTATACATGGAGGCCTGGGGAGGCTGGCTGCATTATTATACATGGAGGCCTGGGGAGGCTGGCTGCATTATTCTACATGAGGCCTGGGGAGGCTGGCTGCATTATTATACATGGAGGCCTGGGGAGGCTGGCTGCATTATTATACATGAGCCCTGGGGAGGCTGGCAGCATTATTATACATGAGGCCTGGGGAGGCTGGCTGCATTATTATACATGGAGGCCTGGGGAGGCTGGCAGCATTATTATACATGAGCCCTGGGGAGGCTGGCTGCATTATTATACATGGAGGCCTGGGGAGGCTGGCTGCATTATTATACATGGAGGCCTGGGGAGGCTGGCTGCATTATTATACATGGAGGTCTGGGGAGGCTTGCTGCATTATTATACATGGAGGTCTGGGGAGGCTGGCTGCATTATTATACATGGAGGCCTGGGGAGGATGGCTGCATTATTATACATGAGCCCTGGGGAGGCTGGCTGCATTATTATACATGGAGGCCTGGGGAGGCTGGCTGCATTATTATACATGGAGGCCTGGGGAGGCTGGCTGCATTATTATACATGGAGGTCTGGGGAGGCTTGCTGCATTATTATACATGGAGGTCTGGGGAGGCTGGCTGCATTATTATACATGGAGGCCTGGGGAGGATGGCTGCATTATTATACATGGAGGCCTGGGGAGGCTGGCTGCATTATTATACATGGAGGCCTGGGGAGGCTGGCTGCATTATTATACATGGAGGCCTGGGGAGGCTGGCTGCATTATTATACATGGAGGCCTGGGGAGGCTGGCTGCATTATTATACATGAGGCCTGGGGAGGCTGGCTGCATTATTATACATGGAGGCCTGGGGAGGCTGGCTGCATTATTATACATGAGCCCTGGGGAGGCTGGCTGCATTATTATACATGGAGGCCTGGGGAGGCTGGCTGCATTATTATACATGGAGGCCTGGGGAGGCTGGCTGCATTATTATACATGGAGGCCTGGGGAGGCTGGCTGCATTATTATACATGGAGGCCTGGGGAGGCTGGCTGCATTATTATACATGAGGCCTGGGGAGGCTGGCTGCATTATTATACATGGAGGCCTGGGGAGGCTGGCAGCATTATTATACATGAGCCCTGGGGAGGCTGGCTGCATTATTATACATGGAGGCCTGGGGAGGCTGGCTGCATTATTATACATGGAGGCCTGGGGAGGCTGGCTGCATTATTATACATGGAGGTCTGGGGAGGCTGGCTGCATTATTATACATGGAGGCCTGGGGAGGCTGGCTGCATTATTATACATGGAGGCCTGGGGAGGCTGGCTGCATTATTATACATGAGGCCTGGGGAGGCTGGCTGCATTATTATACATGGAGGCCTGGGGAGGCTGGCAGCATTATTATACATGAGCCCTGGGGAGGCTGGCTGCATTATTATACATGGAGGCCTGGGGAGGCTGGCTGCATTATTATACATGGAGGCCTGGGGAGGCTGGCTGCATTATTATACATGGAGGTCTGGGGAGGCTGGCTGCATTATTATACATGGAGGTCTGGGGAGGCTGGCTGCATTATTATACATGGAGGTCTGGGGAGGCTGGCTGCATTATTATACATGGAGGCCTGGGGAGGATGGCTGCATTATTATACATGGAGGCCTGGGGAGGCTGGCTGCATTATTATACATGGAGGCCTGGGGAGGCTGGCTGCATTATTATACATGAGGCCTGGGGAGGCTGGCTGCATTATTATACATGGAGGCCTGGGGAGGCTGGCAGCATTATTATACATGAGCCCTGGGGAGGCTGGCTGCATTATTATACATGGAGGCCTGGGGAGGCTGGCTGCATTATTATACATGGAGGCCTGGGGAGGCTGGCTGCATTATTATACATGAGGCCTGGGGAGGCTGGCTGCATTATTATACATGGAGGTCTGGGGAGGCTGGCTGCATTATTATACATGGAGGTCTGGGGAGGCTGGCTGCATAATAAACATGAAGGACACCTTATACATGGACAAGGGCTGCATTATACATGGAGGTCTAGGGGGCTGGAAGGACACCTTATACATGGACTATAGGGGTGCATTATATTTGGAGGAGTATGAGGCTGCAAAATTCAATATGAAGTTTTGTAGGGTTGCGTTATAATACAGATAGGACTATGGGGGCTACATTATACATGGACTATGGGGGTGCATTATAAAATATGGAGGACTGTGGTGCAGTATAATATATGGAGAACTATGGGAAATGCATTATAATATATGGAGAACTATGGGAAATGCATTATACTACATGGAGGACTATGGATGTGCATGCTAATATATGAAGGATTATGTGGGACCCTTTATACTATATGGAAGGCTATGTGGGGGCCATTATAGTATTTGGAGAACTATATACGAGGGGGGACTAAGATACAAGCATGGGATGGGAATGTTTTGTGCTGAGGGAAAAAGGCTCTTCTCTCAGCACTCAGCTTTCCCATTCTCTGCTATACATCTTCTCTCAGCACCCAGCTTTCCCATGCTCTGATATAATCTTCTCTCAGCACCCAGCTTTCCCATGCTCTGATATGGGAAAGCTGGGTGCTGAGGGAAAGATGTATAGCAGAGCATGGGAAAGCTGGGTGCCGAGGACAAGATGGATATCAGAACATAGGAACGCTGGGTGCTGATAGAGGGATTTCAGATAACGGGAAACCTGGTTGCTTATTATCCCGTACCCCATCATTATCCCGTATCCCAAGTGTCAGTGTACGTGGAGGGGGGGGGGGCAGCTCTGAACTTTGCACTAGACACAATGTATGTTTTATTATGTGATTAATAGTAAGAAAGTCAAAATTCAAACCTGGTTGAACATGGTGTTTACAGGGGTTATCTTGAACTTACATATTGATGGCTTATTATCAGATCACCTGTTATCTGCTCCGTCAGTGGCTGGAAATAAGGGCTGTATAGGGTAGAAGTAGAACACAGCAGCCCCTCGCTTTGATTAGTGCCCATTGCTGAGCACGGTAGATTATCTTTGATTCATTTGATGGGAGATATAGTGCAGTACTCAGTAGGAGCCAATAAACATTGTGAGAGATTTGCTGGATTTCTCCCTATACATCGCTTATTATCTTCACTGTCAGAGCAGATTGCAACTGATCAATGGAGGTGCCAGGTGTCAGTGCCTCACCCCTCTCATATTGATATATTTAATGCATCATCAATATGTTTTAGTATGTTATCATGAACAATCCCTTTAACACTTTGCAAGTATATGCTTGTATATATATAGTTCTGTGTAAGTGTCCTTTTACATTATTGCCCATGTGAGTAATAGTAATACGTAATCAGTCTTCCATTGGTGTTATTGTGATCAGTGTTTGTTTTTTCAGTGTCTCAATGTTGACCATATATTTGTCTGATCAATGGCTCGGGTATGCAACAATTTAAAAAGGGGTGTTCTTGTGTTTGCTCTTCAGAAGACACTGCTTCTTGGCCTCCTGCTTTTTCCTTTTCTGGGGGCAGTGTGCTCCTGAAGATAGTTTAGACCAGCAGCATGGTTACACTTCAGCTCTGAAACATGTGCTCTCCTTGGGTGCTGATCGAGGCAGCTTTAACTCTGCAGCATGAGAAAAAATTGAGGAGGAGTGAATGAATCTTGCCGGATTGTGTGTTTCGGACAGGTTCCTGGCAGCGACTGCAGGCGTTATTGCTTGTACCGCAAGCTCTATACCTAGATACCCATCTACATGATGATACAAGTTGGCCAGTAACCTGGGCAATGAGCTGGTTGCTATTGGATTAAAAATCCCTCTGTTTTTGAGTGGAGATTTTTAAAGAGATGAAATGCAAAGTTGCTTGTTTTTACAAGAGTATTTTGCAATTTTACTCATTTATGAGCATGAGACAGCAAATTTAAAGGCAAGTTAGCAGTACTGTACTATTTAAGGAATTTTGAGTCTTTAGTACGGGTACACTTATTTTATATTTCTTTAGTTGGTTTGCGAATCTGTCAGCCAAATGCAGTGGCTGTAGTTAGCTTGTGATCACCTGTACAGTATGGACAGTCACAGAAAGTTTTGCAGTGTGTATATTCAGGGCTTAAAACTTTGGTGTATTTCTTTTGTTTGCAGATTAATAAATCTCACCTCACAGCAACTAACATTATCTTACAAAATGTCATCCTATCATCACATGAGTGGCTCACATAAGCGTAAAAAAAAAAGGGAAAATGAGCAAAAAATGAAAAAACTACCCAAAATAAGCAGCTACTTTTCACAGTCTACTAATTATGCAGCTTCTACATCTACTGCCACTATAACTAGTCAAAGTGAGGAGATGCTTGAGAGACCTAGCATACCTTCAGTTACAAGTTCTCCGTCATTGTTCGAGGTGGATAGTGCCCATATTGAAGTGGTAGAGCCACATACAAGTGCCAACATTTCTGATTTACAAGAAACATTAGAAAGTGCAGACACTGCAAGTGTCAGTATAGAACATGCGTTAATTGGAGAAAGGTATGTTACAGATAGAGGACATTTTCCAATAACAATTACAGACCCCAATGTTAAAAAAATGATTCTTGCTAATGGTCCTTGCAGGCCTAAAGGGCCATTCCCAAGAGATAAGGGTGTCCATCATAGATGTTTCTCTGAGATGTACTATGAAAGAATAACAAAAGCAGGGCACACTATTCCAGTCATGTGGCTATGCTATTCGCCAAAGTTAAATGCTGCTTATTGTGAGCCATGCTGGTTATTTGGCGATCGTAAAAAATTAGGCTTTGAACCAGCATGGGCAAAGGGAATACAAAAATGGCAAAGACTTTCGGCCAAAATACAAATTCATGAAGCTTCACAAGCTCACATGGATGCATGTATTGTTTATGATCACTGGAGAAGAAAAAAAACAATAGATGATGAAACTGAAAAACAGATTTTGAAAGAGAAAAACTTTTGGAGACAAGTGTTACATCGAATAACTAATGTGACATTGACTATCGCAATGTCAAATCTAGCTTTCCGAGGTCATAGAGAAAAAATAGGACAGAGTAATAATGGCAACTTTCTCTCCATTGTAGAGCTCCTATCTGAATATGACCACATTTTGAAGGAGCTCCTCCACTTACCTCAGGGGACAGCTAGGTATCTTAGCCCCAAAATACAAAATGAAATAATAGATGTGCTTGCAAAACAAGTTGAAAATGACATAGTAAGTGAAATTAAAGCAGCCGCTTTTTTCTCCATAATTATGGATACAACACAGGATATTTCAAAAGTTGACCAGTTAAGTCAGATTCACCGATATGTGACCATAAGCCGAGATAAAAGTCAACGTGCAACTGCTGTAAATATACAGGAGGTCTTTTTAGGTTTTCATGTAGTTGAAGACCCGAGTGCTGCAGGACTTGAGAATGATATTATCAAGTGTATAGAAGATAAGGGACTGCAGCTGTCAAAGTGTCGTGGGCAAGGTTATGATGGCGCTGCAACAATGAGTGGAGTGTATACAGGTGTTCAAATTCGCATTCAAAGGAAGGAGAAAAATGCTTTGTATGTTCACTGTGCAGCCCATAACCTTAATTTGGTGATACAGGATGCTGTAAGCCATGTACCAGAGGTGTCACGTTTTTTTGAGGTAATACAGAGTATATATGTATTTTTTGGAGACAGTATCTCCCGTTGGTCACTTCTACAGTCTCTCACCTCTGAATCCTCTGTGACCTTAAAAAGATTGTGCCCTACAAGATGGTCATCCCGTTTCGATTCAATCCTTGCTCTACGTTTTCGATTTCTTGATGTTCTTAAGGCACTATCAAGGATAATCTTGACTTCTACCAAAAGTAAAGAAAGAGAAGAGGCTCGGGCACTTAGAAAAAAAATAGAGTCTTTTGAGTTTGTCTTCCTCCTTGTTCTACAGAGCAAAATTTTGGATAAGACAAATGCCATCTCCAAAGTTCTACAATCAGAACATATGGATTTGTCCAATGCTGCCCAATTAATTTATAACACAATTGAAGCTCTAAGCAGCTACAGAAACCAATTTGAAGATGCCAAAAAAACAGCCATCACACTTGCAGATAAGTGGGGGATTCCTGCAATGTTTGTGAATAAACGAATAGTTAAAGTAAAGCGCCATACTGATGAGCTATGTTTAGATGAAAGACTGCAGGATCCAGAGAGTAGATTTAAAACAGCAATTTTTAATGCTACCTTAGATGTAGTTACATCACAGTTATCAAGCAGATTTTGTAGCATGAATACTATAGTCGAAAGATTTAAGATCATTCAGCCATGTGTGCTTGCTACAAAATCAGATGATTACTTGTTTCAAGAAGCAGTGAAATTTCATCAGTATTATCAAGATGATATATCCACAGATTTTCCAGGACAGTTACTGAGTTTTCGCAGCACACTTCAAGATGGGATCACCAAATCTCCCACAATTAAAGATTTGGCTCACTTACTTATAGTTGACAATGCTGTTTTGTCATCTACACTTCCAGATGTATGTACAGCTTTCTTACTTTTCCTCACTTTACCAGTTACAGTGGCATCAGCTGAAAGAGCATTCTCTAAGTTATCACTTATTAAAAATTACTTAAGAAGCAGCATGTCACAACAAAGGCTTTCTGGCCTTGCTCTTCTAAGCATTGAAAATGATAGAGCCAGAAAATTGGACATTTCAGATATTGTTGACAAATTTGCGGAATCTAAAGCAAGACGGCGCAACTTCTAGCAATATGCAGTGTGCGTAAGTGTGCTGTTGGTTCGGTATAGGGAGTTGTATTATCAAAAAGTTGATACTAACTCGTTCAGTTAACTAATTCGGTTTCACTTATTGTTTTTCTACTGCCTCTTTTTGGTATAACTTATTTGCCTTTGATACAGTAAGATGGCTTACAATTATTAATAAATTATGATGTCATTACATTCTAAAACAAAGCAAATATCCTTTTAACATTTGAAAGCAGCACAGTTTTTGGTACTGCAAAAGCTTTGTCAAAAAGAGTGCAGTTATTCCAGAGAGCAAAAATACTTTGTGTTATCACTAACTGTCCCCTTTTCCTTTTCATAGTGAGAAAAAGATCATTCCTTTTGGCTTGATGTTTTAATATCCATTACGTCTTAATTAAAACATTTTTGATGGATTTGAGCGGTTGCAAGTTAATTTGTATTTCAGTTGGATTTGTTTACTTTCTGGTTAAGGAATTTGACAACTACTAATTTAAAACCAATTTCTGTAAGTAAACACAAAATTCAAACTTTGTCTAATGTTCATGATGTATAACGTACTTAATAAGCTGAACATAATGATCATTCTATTTGTAGGTCTCTTACCAAGACATATATCCAGGTGGATCTCTACTCTTGTGAGTAACCTTTTGTTTCTGTATGATTTTAATAATGCTTGTTTAAAATACTGTATTTGTTAACTATGTCTATATTTATTTAATGGTTCACTCTAAAACATTACAACAAAATTATAGTGTGACAAATGAATTGGGGAAATGTGAAGTCGGGTGGAAAATATTTTGGCGGGGGGGGGGGCCCCATTTAAAAGTTTGCACCAGGGCCCATAGCTTTCTAGTTACGCCACTGGATGCGATCAATGGGGTTTGGGGAAGTGTATATTAGGTGGGTGCAGCTGTTGTACTCTGCTCCTACGGCAAGAATTAGGGCAAATGGCAGCATGTCAGATAGATTTTCTCTCTATAGGGGCACCCACTGTCCCCCCTGTTGTTTGCTATCGCTATCGAACCACTAGCGGCGGTAATGCGGCGGGATCCTGGTGTAGTGGGTTACCGATATGGGAGTGTGGAGGAGAAAGTGGCCTTATATGCGGACGATTTATTATTGTTTCTGGCAGATGCAGGGAGTTCCTTGGAGGTGGTTATGAGGGTCCTATCTAACTTTGGAAGGATATCAGGGCTCACGATAAATTGGGACAAATCGGTTTTCATGCCACTAGATGAAACGCCTTCCAATGTAGTGGTGACTTGTGCTCCGGTTCAGGTGGTGTCAGAGTTTAAATATCTGGGAATTATGATATCCAATAAACTGACTATGAACGTCTTAATCTCACCCCCCTACTACTTAAGTTCAAACAAAAGATTCTGGCCTGGTCCAAACTGTACCTTTCGGTGGTGGGGAGAGTCAACTTAGATAAAATGATACTAATGCCCCAGCTGCTCTGTGCTCCATAACGCCCCGGTATGGCTACCACAAAATAGGTTTTATAAAATAAATTCTATTTTCCGAGGCTTAATCTGGGGAAGGAAGCACCCACGGATGAGGTTAGAATATTTACAGAGACCAAAAGACGAAGGGGGACTGGCTGTACCTAATCCTTGGTGCTATTACTTAGCTGCCCAGAGCCAACACATGGTGGGGTGGGGTGTGACAGGTTTGGAGACCTCGGCGGGGAAAATATTACAGTATGTGATCGGAAAAGGTCCTCTACTGGCAAGTCTGGAGGCGGGAAAGTTTCGTCCACCCTCTGCATTATATCCTACTATACAGTTAATAGATAAAGTATGGGGTAAGATCAAACAGATGAGACAGGTAACCAGGTTCACTAGATATACCCCCATGTAGGACAACCCCAACATTCCGGAATTTTTATCCCTTAACCCCTTAACGACCCATGACGTACTGGGTACGTCATGGATCGTGTGCCGGTAAGCTCCGCCCCCTGCCGCCAGCAGGCAGCCGCGATCCGCGCACATATCAGCTGTTATCAACAGCTGACATGTGTGCCTGCTAGCCGCGGGTGGAATCGCTTCCACCCGCGGCCATTAACCCCTTACATTTCGCTGCCAAAATCTGGCAGCGATATGTATATGGGCGCCGCCATGACAGTCACTTACCCCGCCCCCACCGGAAGTCACGTGACATGATCACGTGACTTTCGGTGGTTGCCATGGTAGCACAGGGTCGTGTGATGACGCCTGTAGCTAACATGACTCACTTCCTCTCAATGCCGGAATACAGCCGGCATTGAAAGTAAAGCAGCAAATCTGCAGTTCTCAGCTCTGTAGCTGAGATTTGCAGATAGTGCAGAGCGATCGGATTGCTGATCACTATAGCCCCCTAGGGGGACTAGTAAAATAAAAAAAAAGTAAAAAAAAAAGTTTTAAAAAATAAAAAAAAATAAAAAAAACCCTAAAAGTTCAAATCACCCCCCTTTCACCCCATTGAGAATTAAAGGGTTAAAAAAATACAAAATACACACATATTTGGTATTGCCACGTTCAGAAATGCCCGCTCTATCAAAATATAAAATCAATGAATCTGATCAGTAAACGGCTTAGCGGCAAAAAAATTCCAAACGCCAAAATTACGTTTTTTGGTCGCCGCAAATTTTGCGCAAAATGCAATAACAGGCGATCAAAACGTAGCATCTGCGCAAAAATGGTACCTTTTAGAAACGTCAGGTCGAGACGCAAAAAATAAGCCATCACTGAGCCTCAGATCCTGAAAAATGAGAATGCTACGAGTTTTGGAAAATGGCGCAAAACGTGCGCCACGTTTTTTGGACAAGCTTGTGAATTTTTTTAACCCCTTAGATACAAGTAAACCTATACATGTTTGGTGTCTACAAACTCGCACTGACCTGAGGCATCACATAGATATCTCAGTTTTACCATATAGTGAACACAGTGAATAAAATATCCCAAAAACTATTGTACGATCACACTTTTTTTGCAATTTTTCCGCACTTGGAATTTTTTTGCCGTTTTCCAATACACTATATGGTAAAACTTATAGATTCATTTAAAAGTACAACTCGTCCCGCAAAAAACAAGCCCTCATATGGCAAGATTGATGGAAAAATAAAAAAGTTATGCCTCTCGGAAGAAGGGGAGCAAAAAACAAAAACGCAAAAACGGAAAGTGCCCGGGGGCTGAAGGGGTTAAAGAATTTGGGCAATGGAGGAGAATTGGTATCTGGTACCTCTCCCAAGTGATGGATGGAAACATATTTAAGACTTTTGAAGTACTGCTAAAAGACTTTCCACTGGGACATGGTATGTTTTATAAATACCTGCAGCTACGTCACGCATTTGATTCGCAGAACAGAATAACACCAATTGTTATATAATCAGATAGTGTAATTAATATATTAGGGACGCAGAGAGGGACGGCAGGATGTATATAGATGGTCTACGGGGGACTTCTGTCCATGTCGGTTGGGAGGCAACAAATTGGGGCATATGCAAGGTGGGTGGAAGATTTGGGAGAAATTGGGGAGGAGAAATGGGAGTCTATTTTGCAATATGTCATCAAAATATCTGAGCGAGGCAAAACGGCTATCGCAATTATATGTTATATACAGAGTATATAGAACCCCATGTGGATGAAGAAAGTGGGAGTGAGAACAGATTCCAAGTGTCCAAAATGTACTGTGGAGGAAGCAGGGATCATGCACATGTTGTGGGAATGCCCGTGTTTACAAGGGTTCTGGATCACAGTATTAAATTTAATTCAATCAGTGATGCAAGTGGACCTACCCAGAAACCCGCTGGTGTGTGTGCTGGGCTATGTGGATGAAGTGGGGGCGGATGAACAAGAGAAACTTGCAGTGGCACGATTGTTGTATGCAGCAAGGAAACTAATTGCCTTGTATTGGCTATCTGAAAAAGCACCGGCACGTAAGGAATTTGTTGAAAAAGTGAATTATATTATTTATATGGAGAAAAATGTTTATATTAAAAGGGGAAGGAGAACTCAATATGAGAAGATCTGGAGCAAGTGACTGGACATTCCAGGATTAGCGTCATTTGATCTACTGAAAGATAGGATATTTAGACTATAGGTAGGAAAGGAAAGATCGCAGTGGCTGAGAAATAAGGAGGGCAGGTTATGTGAATAAAGAGGGATGTAGAGAGTGGAGGGGTGAGACTGTCGACCGGAAGAGGGTGGGGGGAGGGGGAGAGGGAGGGAGGGGAGGGGAGGGGGTATGTGTGAGGACTACCCTCACAATTTGTTATGTCTATGAAAGTTTTAAAATGCAATAAAAATTTATCTGATTTAAAAAAAAACAGTAACATCTGCTGAAGAAGCACCGTCTGTTACGGGGGACTGGCAGATTAGGATAAAGTGGTATATATCAAAATCGCCAGTCGGGGTCCACCGTGCTCCCAGATGGAAAAGGAAATGCTGGCAACGCGAAGGTTAGGCGGAGGATGCAGAGCTGAGTGACTCTGAAACAAATAGTAGCCTGAACCGAGTTAGACGACACTCGGATCTGGAGACTGTGAACCCTGTTAGCGTCACAGGGTCCACACACCCAGCCCAGTAACTACATGTTAACAACAAAGGGGCCATTGGGTACGCTGTCCGTGTGCGTAGGGGGCACACCTGTGGACAGCAGGAGCAGCAGCAGCCCAGTTAATGCCACTGGGCTGCACTAGCATGACTGGTAGGACAGGAGCTGGTCGTAACCGTTCTGAGTTACCAAGTGTGGTGGCGGCCTGCACCGACGCCCTATCCCTGCCTACCTCTGGCCTAAAGTCACAATGGGTTCAACACATGGAGGTGTGCTCTTTCTGAGCATAATAGAAGACTGCGCACCTCCTTGTTGCCTCCAGCCCCTTTTTATAACCTGGGTCCGCCCCAACCCAGGGTGGACCACAATGCACCTCCAGGAGTCAAAAGCAGAGTGCCACGTCATCAGTGGCAGGGCCGGCTCCAGGTTTTTGTGGACCCTGGGTGAAAGAGTCTCAGTGGGCCCCATCCACACATAGACATGCACAGATACATACACATACAGGCATATGTACGCATACTTATTTAAAGAGAAATTCACAAAAACACATAAATAGACATAAATCTAGACACAGTCATATACACTGACATACATAGATACACATCATACATGCACACACACACTTGTCTAACAGACATGGCCGCACATAGAGTACACTAACACTGCTGTATATACATCACAAGAGAGGCTGGGGACAAACACATTACTGGGGGAATATATATTACTGAGGAAGGGGGTATACAGCAATGGGGAGCATACAGCTCTAGAGGAGGGCAGTGACTGAGGTGGGGGGGGACATGCAGCTCTGGGGGTATACAGCACTGGGGTGGGGGGGGACATACAGCTCTGAGGGGGTATACAGCACCTGGGTGGAGTGAACATACAGCTCTGAGGGGGTATACAGCACCTGGGTGGAGGGGACATACAACTCTGGGGGTATAGTAGTTTGCAGCCCCCATATTGTGTTATGAAGCCCCCAAAGTCCTCCATATAGTATTATGTAGCCCCCATTTGCACTACGCAGCCCCCATATAACATTAAGCAGCCCCCATATAGCACAATGCAGACCTAGATAGCATTAGGCACCTTCATGTAGTATACAGCTCACATATAGCACAATGCAGACACATATAGCATTATGCACCTTCATGTAGTATATAGCCCACTTATAGCACAATGCAGACCCAGATAGCAATAGGCACCCTCATGTAGTATACAGCCCACATATAGCACAATGCAGACACATATAGCATTAGGCACCCTCATGTAGTATACAGCCCCTAAATACCACAGTGCAGAGCAAGATAGCATTAAGCACCCTCATGTAGTGCAGAGCCCCTATATAGTACATTGCAGAGTCAGATATCATTAGGCACCCTCATGTAGTATACAGCCCCTATATACCAAAGTGCAGAGCCAGATAGCATCTCTCACAGTCTGCAGCCCTCATATGCCACTCACCCTGCAGCCCCCTTTCCCCTCATGTCCCCTCTTTTCTTATTACCAGTCATCATGTGTCCAAATCTCCTTCAGGATTCAGTATCTCTTGCTTTCTGCCGGCATCCTGTGTCTCCTCCCACACAGTCACATGGGCGTGACCTCATCGCAGGTCCTGCAGGATGGCTTATTCCGTCTGCTGTGCAGGTCAGGAGCACTCCTGCTCTGCTGCAGCTCAGAAACGACTGGTGGGTCTCTCCAGGTCAGGGGCCCCTCTACTGACACTGGGCTCCCCTGACTCACAGGCCGGCACCCTGACAGGTCGCATTGTTGGCCACTACACAGCGGCACTACACATAGGGGCCCGGCAGCCGGCTCTGCAGAGCGGCTGCCGGGCCCCTATGTGTACTAGTGCCGCTGGCCGGCCTGTGAGTCAGGGGAGCCCAGTGTCAGTAGAGGGGCGTCTCACTTCTCCTCGTTCCCCCGCTGATCCGGTCTCCTCGGCGCGTCGTCCATTGCTGTCGCTCGTTCTGACCTCTCAGCAGGTGCGCAGTGATGACGTCACCGCGGTCCTCTGCAGAGCTGTCAATGCCGACAGTCACAGCGGGGAGAATGATAAGAGAGAGCACGCCGCTCACTCTCTCATCATTGCTCTCAACTGTATCGGCACCTGCGATGCCGATGCAATTGAAAGCGCAATCCTCGGCAGGGGGCAGTGACAGCGCGGCCACTGGGCCCCCCTGAGTAGCGGTGCGCCACTCCTGCCACCGCAAGTGGGCCCCCCGGCAGCTCAGGGCCTCGGCATTTGACCGGGTTTGCCGGGTGCTGGCGCCGGCCCTGATCATTGGCATAACCAGCGGCCTATTCGGAACCGCCACTTCAATGATGACCTCATGGCAGCCACGACCAAAACACCTCACCAGTCATCGTCTGACCAACAATAATGAGGTGAAAAGTCATAGGGGCGGGCCTCTGCAAGCCAGTCCGGAGTGGCATGGCCACATCATCAGGACACCTGATGCCCTATGGCCTATCTGGGCCTGCCACGTCACTGGCAAGGCCAATGAGTTCATTACCGGACCTAGCCTTTGATGCAGTAAGTGCCTGAGCATGCTCAGTAGCCTGAACAACAGTCTCAGAAAAAAGACTTCAGCATGCTCTCTAGAAACAACACCGGACTTAGACACAGCACGGAGTCCAAGTACCTGTGCAAAGAGGGTTTTCGCACTCCACACGCTGCCTATGATAACACCCACCACCCCAGCAGAGCCTTTGGCCGATTCAATTGCAATCCACTTGCATTAGTCTGTTACTAGGGAGTTAACTAGTATTGGATCTACACATCCTTTCCATGTCCCTCTTGCTGTCCGGCCCTCCTCTTGATGGCGTATAGCATGTTTTACTGATAGAGTCAAATTTGATACAAGTACTGTGTGTGCCTTACCATATCCGACTATACACACTTGATGTTGTACATTCCAACTTACCAATAAGGTGCGTGCATACCATTTCTCTTTAATCAACTTACGACAGAAATATTATCAACACAAATTACAGAGGCGACTGTAGAAATCCCATGATCTTTCTGAGAATCAATTCTTTGCGGTGCTCCGTATGAAATACTCATTGTTATAATAGATATAAGTCCCTGAAATAAACCCGAGCAGGGTTGAAACGTTGGACTATGTCTTAAAAAACTACACCACAATAAACTATTTTTGAGCACCATTCATTTTTCTCAATTGTTCTTGTTAGTGTTCCGGAGTATATTTGCTGTAAGGAAATGATCTGCACTGATGCCCAGAAGCTTTGTGAGTCGGATCCAGGCCCCGATGAAGAAGGTGCTGAGCATAATGTGAAAAATTAAGCAAAAACTCCTAAAATTACAATTTTTAATATTATTCAGTCTTAAAAGGGGAAAAACCCAACATCAGATTTACAATAATAAAATAGATATCCATGAGTACAGGGGAGGGGCCTGACCCTTATTTCACCCTAAACTCACCCCTTCCTTGCCGCGGAGGTTGGCACCCTACAAGCCTGCGCATTTGGCGCCCCTGCTCAACGAAGACTATCCCTCCGGGCCCTGGAGTGACCCTAACAGTATGAGGTGATAGTACTACAAGAAATTAATTTCAACCAATGAACCAACATTCAGATCTTAAATATGTAATAAAAATATACCATAACCAATATAATTAGATTGGAGACGATAGTGGGGTACAATGACCCAGAAAAAAACACTCAATGATGAACTAGCGGTTCCAACCGGAAACCACCCGACGCATTTCCCCTCATCTATTTGAGGTTCTTCAGGAGTGGAAAATACAGTTAATTCAAAAACATCAATAGAAAACTGATAAATGCTGTTGGTCCCACGTAACACTGAGAGTAGGTTGTCCCCAGATATATCCAGTCCCAACAGAAAAAAGAGGGGGAGGGGAGGGGGCTATATTCAGCACCTAAACAGCCTCAAGATAACGAACCAGGTCTCTAACACCCATCCAGATAACAAAAGTCAACCAGGGTGTCTATATACAGTTAGAGCCAGAAATATTTGGACAGTGACACAATTTTCGCGAGTTGGGCTCTGCATGCCACCACATTGGATTTGAAATGAAATCTCTACAACAGAATTCAAGTGCAGATTGTAACGTTTAATTTGAAGGTTTGAACAAAAATATCTGATAGAAATTGTAGGAATTGTACACATTCCTTTACAAACACTCCACATTTTAGGAGGTCAAAAGTAATTGGACAAATAAACCAAACCCAAACAAAATATTTTTATTTTCAATATTTTGTTGTGAATCCTTTGGAGGCAATCACTGCCTTAAGTCTGGAACCCATGGACATCACCAAACGCTGGGTTTCCTCCTTCTTAATGCTTTGCCAGGCCTTTACAGCCGCAGCCTTCAGGTCTTGCTTGTTTGTGGGTCTTTCCATCTTAAGTCTGGATTTGAGCAAGTGAAATGCATGCTCAATTGGGTTAAGATCTGGTGATTGACTTGGCCATTGCAGAATGTTCCACTTTTTTGCACTCATGAACTCCTAGGTAGCTTTGGCTGTATGCTTGGGGTCATTGTCCATCTGTACTATGAAGCGCCGTCCGATCAACTTTGCGGCATTTGGCTGAATCTGGGCTGAAAGTATATCCCGGTACACTTCAAAATTCATCCGGCTACTCTTGTCTGCTGTTATGTCATCAATAAACACAAGTGACCCAGTGCCATTGAAAGCCATGCATGCCCATGCCATCACGTTGCCTCCACCATGTTTTACAGAGGATGTGGTGTGCCTTGGATCATGTGCCGTTCCCTTTCTTCTCCATACTTTTTTCTTCCCATCATTCTGGTACAGGTTGATCTTTGTCTCATCTGTCCATAGAATACTTTTCCAGAACTGAGCTGGCTTCATGAGGTGTTTTTCAGCAAATTTAACTCTGGCCTGTCTATTTTTAGAATTGATGAATGGTTTGCATCTAGATGTGAACCCTTTGTATTTACTTTCATGGAGTCTTCTCTTTACTGTTGACTTAGAGACAGATACACCTACTTCACTGAGAGTGTTCTGGACTTCAGTTGATGTTGTGAACGGGTTCTTCTTCACCAAAGAAAGTATGCGGCGATCATCCACCACTGTTGTCATCCGTGGACGCCCAGGCCTTTTTGAGTTCCCAAGCTCACCCGTCAATTCCTTTTTTCTCAGAATGTACCCGACTGTTGATTTTGCTAATCCAAGCATGTCTGCTATCTCTCTGATGGATTTTTTCTTTTTTTTCAGCCTCAGGATGTTCTGCTTCACCTAAATTGAGAGTTCCTTAGACCGCATGTTGTCTGGTCACAGCAGCAGCTTCCAAATGCAAAACCACACACCTGTAATCAACCTCAGACCTTTTAACTACTTCATTGATTACAGGTTAACGAGGGAGACGCCTTCAGAGTTAATTGCAGCCCTTAGAGTCCCTTGTCCAATTACTTTTGGTCCCTTGAAAAAGAGGAGGCTATGCATTACAGAGCTATGATTCCTAAACCCTTTCTCCGATTTGGATGTGAAAACTCTCATACTGCAGCTGGGAGTGTGCACTTTCAGCCCATATTATATATATAATTGTATTTCTGAACATGTTTTTGTAAACAGCTAAAATAACAAAACTTGTGTCACTGTCCAAATATTTCTGGACCTAACTGTACATATATAATGTTGGGACAAATTTAAAAGGGCAACAAACAATAATTGTTCAAGACATAAGGCATTAGCCACTTATCTTAGGCCTCAGTATACGACAGATAAGGACATTCTCCATAGGACTCCCTAGATATACAGCGGGTCCAGTGTCCCCATAACAGCAGACTGTAAGCTCCTCAGTTTGCCATCCTCCAGTCCAGAAGCAGTTAGAGTGCTATGGTGCAAATTCAGGGGGCAAAGGAACGCCCGCATGCTGCTCATCTATTTATAGAGCATGTCTTAGAACTTTCTCACCTGTGATTGAGCAGATAGTTAACCCCTTCCTGGCCTGTCCGTTAGAAAGCATGTACTCCAGCGGAGTGTGCATATCCAGGTGCATCACTTCCGCATCTCAATGTGCCGCGGTCACGTGATCGGGGAACCCCGATGACGCGGACCCGTGCACGCGCAGAAAATACCGCCCATTCACAAGCACCAGGATGAAAAATACCATGATATCACGTGTCCCAGCCGGCTGCGGTCACGTGAGCGGAGCTCCCTGATGACGCGTACTCGCGCATGCGCACTGCATGCGCCCCATACTGAAACGCAAGCAGGGAGGCGTTCACATGGACAAAGGACCAGCCTACATGTTAACGCCTTCCTCTCTCAGATTAACACGGAGGGAAGGAAATAAGCACAGTTACCAAGGCTTATACATATAGGACAGCGGTGCTAAGGACAAAGTATTTTATACATAGCAGGAGTAACCAATATCCAGCCATTGGGGGGGGGGGTGTTGGGGTTCATAATAATTAAGGTGAGATGATATGTTAAGAAAGAATTCTTTTTGTGTATTAGAGTCCTTATCCCATTAAAGGTAACTAAGATGAAAAGATAGATATCAAGAGACAAATACAAAAACCTCAGATCAGGTAAATAAATCAAGCCGAATCCTTTGCGGAGTAGTAGGCATGACAGAAGGGCAGGCTAAAGAGAATAGGGCAGAATCATAGGCAAAAGCAACAAGGAGACACCTATTAACAAACATTGGGACTGGTGGGGATGTACATTAGGAGGATCTATAGAAAACATCCAAAATATAACTGTTCGTTGAGTCTGGACGGATTCACAGTACATAGCCTGTGAATCCATTGGGCCTCCCTCTGCAGGATGAGTCTGTCCCAATTACCACCCCTATCCGGTGGTGGGACCACCTCAATGGCATTAAAAGCAAAGCCATCCAGTCCACCCCCATGCTCCATCCTGACATGTCTCGATATGGGAGTATCCCTGGCACTCCTAATATCCCCAATATGATCTCCTATCCGTTTCTTGAATTGAATTTCTTGAAAGTTAGTTAAATCTTGAAAAATAGCTTAGAAGTACAGACGTGAAAAATTAAGCAAAAACTCCTAAAATTACAATTTTTAATATTATTCAGTCTTAAAAGGGGAAAACCTTTTGAAGGCGGACCCGGATATTGCGGGCTCCATACCTCCCTCGACTTCCATCACATTTAGACGAGGTAGAACCATCCGGGACAGGTTGGTCCATAGCAATTATTGCTCTCCATCTGGATCAACCTGGCTTGACACTAGAAAAGTGGGTACGTTTAGGTGCGGGAGATGCACTTTTTGAAAATATGTCAGACGGGGGGATCGTTTTCTCAGTGAGGTAACAGGGAGAACATACTTCAATAGGCAATTTGCTAACTGCACTACGGTTGGTGTGATCTACCTCTTTAAGTGTGATTGTGGGAAGGAGTATGTAGGGAAGACAAAACGCGAATTCAAGAAACGAGAAAGGAGATCATATTGGGGATATTAGGAATGCCAGGGATACTCCCATATCGAGACATGTCAGGATGGAGCATGGGGGTGGACTGGATGGCTTTGCTTTTAATGCCATTGAGGTAGTCCCACCACCGGATAGGGGTGGTAATTGGGACAGACTCATCCTGCAGAGGGAGGCCCGATGGATTCACAGGCTATGTACTGTGAATCCGTCCGGACTCAACGAACAGTTACATTTTGGATGTTTTCTATAGATCCTCCTAATGTACATCCCCACTAGTCCCAATGTTTGTTAATGGGTGTCTCCTTGTTGCTTTTGCCTATGATTCTGCCCCATTCTCTTTAGCCTGCCCTTCTGTCATGCCTATTACTCCGCAAAGGATTCGGCTTGATTTATTTACCTGATCTGAGGTTTTTGTATTTGTCTCTTGATATCTATCCTTTCATCTTAGTTACCTTTAATGGGATAAGGACTCTAATACACAAAAATAATTCTTTCTTAACATATCATCTCACCTTAATTATTATAAACCCCAACCCCCCCCCCCCTAATGGCTGGATATTGGTTACTCCTGCTATGTATAAAATACTTTGCCCTTAGCACCGCTGTCCTATATGTATAAGCCTTGGTAACTGTGCTTATTTCCTTCCCTCCGTGTTAATCTGAGAGAGGGGGGCGTTACCGTGTAGGCTGGTCCTTTGTCCATGTGAACGCCTCCCTGCTTGCGTTTCAGTATGGGGCGCATGCAGTGCGCATGCGCGAGTACGCGTCATCGGGGAGCTCCGCTCACGTGACCGCAGCCGGCTGGGACACGTGATATCATGGTATTTTCCATCCTGGTGCTTGTGAATGGGCGGTATTTTCTGCGCATGCGCGGGTCCGCGTCATCGGGGTTCCCCGATCACGTGACCGCGGCACATTGAGATGCGGAAGTGATGCACCTGGATATGCACACTCCGCTGGAGTACATGCTTTCTAACGGACAGGCTAGGAAGGGGTTAACTATCTGCTCAATCACAGGTTAGAAAGTTCTAAGACATGCTCTATAAATAGGTGAGCAGCATGCGGGCGTTCCTTTGCCCCCTGAATTTGCACCATAGCACTCTAACTGCTTCTGGACTGGAGGATGGTGAACTGAGGAGCTTACAGTCTGCTGTTATGGGGACACTGGACCCGCTGTATATCTAGGGAGTCCTGTGGAGAATGTCCTTATCTGTCGTATACTGAGGCCTAAGATAAGTGGCTAATGCCTTATGTCTTGAACAATCGTTGTTTGTTGCCCTTTTAAATTTGTCCCAACATTATATATGTATATAGACACCCTGGTTGACTTTTGTTATCTGGATGGGTGTTAGGGTACCTTCACACTTTAGCGAAGCAGCAGCGATCCAACCAGCGATCTGACCTGGTCAGGATCGCTGCTGCATCGCTACATGGTCGCTGGTGAGCTGTCAAATAGGCAGATCTCACCAGTGACCAGCCCCCAGCCAGCAGCGACGTGCAAGCGACGCTGCGCTTGCACGGAGCTGGCGTCTGGAAGCTGCGGACACTGGTAACTAAGGTAAACATCGGGTATGGTTACCCGATGTTTACATTAGTTACCAGCGCACACCACTTAGCTTTGCTCTCCTAGCTACAGTACACATCGGGTTAATTAACCCGATGTGTAATGCAGCTACATGTGCAGAGAGCCGGAGCTGGCAGCACAGGCAGCGTGAGAGCTGCGGAGGCTGGTAACTAAGGTAAATATCGGGTAACCACCTTGGTTACCCGATGTTTATCTTGGATACAGCTTACCGCAGCTGCCAGACGCCGGCTCCTGCTCCCTGCTCGCTTCATTTGTCGCTCTCTCGCTGTCACACACAGTGATCTGTGTGTCACAGTGGGAGAGCGCCTTTGAAGAAAACGAACCAGGGCTGTGTGTAATGAGCAGCGATCTCGCAGCAGGGGCCAGATCGCTGCTCAGTGTCACACACAGCGAGATCGCTAATGAGGTCACTGCTGCGTCACAAAAAACGTGACTCAGCAGCAATCTCGGCAGCGAGCTCGCTGTGTGTGAAGCACCCTTTAGAGACCTGGTTCGTTTTCTTGAGGCTGTCTAGGTGCTGAATATAGCCCCCTCCCCTCCCCCTCTTTTTTCTGTTGGGACTGGATATATCTGGGGACAACCTACTCTCAGTGTTACGTGGGACCACCAGCATTTATCAGTTTTCTATTGATGTTTTTGAACTAACTGTATTTTCTTTATCCTGAAGAACCTCAAATAGATGAGGGGAAACGCGTCGGGTGGTTTCCGGTTGGAACCGCTAGTTCATCATTGAGTGGTTTTTTCTGGGTTATTGTACCCCACTATCGTTTCCAATCTAATTATATTGGTTATAGTATATTTTTATTACATATTTGAGATCTGAATGTTGGTTCATTGGTTGAAATAAATTCCTTGCAGTACTATCACCTCATACTGTTAGGGTCACTCCAGGGCCCGGAGGGATAGTCTTCGTTGAGCGGGGGCACCAAATGCGCAGGCTTGTAGGGTGCCAACCTCCGTGGCAAGGAAGGGGTGAGTTTAGGGTGAAATAAGGGTCAGGCCCCTCCCCTGTACTCATGGATATCTATTTTATTATTGTAAATCTGATGTTGGGTTTTTCCCCTTTTAAGACTGAATAATATTAAAAATTGTAATTTTAGGAGTTTTTGCTTAATTTTTCACGTCTGTTCTTCTAAGCTATTTTTCTAGATTTAGCTGAGCATAATGTACACCCTCATTCCCAAACTGTAAATCCTCCTGGTGGAGACAATGGGGAACATGCTGATGAGACTCAGATACCTGATTGGAACGACAACTTTACTATTCGGTCAGGGCAGGAAGAAGTTTGCTCGGAGGACTCAGGACGAGGTGAGTGAAAACACACAGGGTGATGATGAGGTTGGAGACCCCACTTACTGTCAAACCAAAGTCACCCAGTCGATGAGGTTAGTAGAGGATGTGGAGGAGGATGCTACTGACGACGAGGTTACGTTGTGTCTTCCTGGACAGAGGCAAAGTACTGGAAGCACGTCAACAACTGAATCCTCAGCCACAACTCTGCCTCTGAGCAGAAGTCATGGTGGCTCTACAGGCCACATGGACTGTAAGCCTTGTTTAGCATGGGGCTTTTTTGACATCGCAAAGGATCACCCAAGTCATGTCATCTGTAAGATTTGTCACCAATCTCTAAGTAGAGGCATAAAAACTCACTACTTAGAGTACTTCGTCCATGAAGTGTCACATGTGTCACAAGTGTCACATGAATTGATAGCGTGAGGGTGTATTGATCAGCTTTATCCACTGTGAATGCAACAGGCTTATTTGCCGTTTATTGCATGCATTGTTGCAGACTACCCACAAGGGGCTGCTGTTTTTTTCCATCAGCCTTTGACCGTTTGGTCAATATAGCAATAGCAAAACGGTCTTCGGCTGTGGACTTGGAGAGCGGAGGAGATGCTGTCTATGAACAGAAGGAAAAGCTAAAGATGTGTGTTACAGCAAGGAGCTTCCACGGAAACACTTCGGTCAATTGTGAGGGGAGTCGTGTTTGAGTTTGGTGAGGAGGACCTTAACGCCTGTGAGCAGCATCCTGTGCCACAGACCGACATTCTTCCGGTGCTGTCTATACTGTTTACCATGAGCGGAGCGTAAAGTCTGTATTTATGGCAACTGGACACCACAGTTCCCATGTACGATAGGCTGGGCCCAGACAGTAATGCGTGCACGCAACACTTTGTTTTCTTAGCTAAACACATATCTGTTCTGGTTAGGCTGACTACAGTATATAGACAATAAGACTTGCTGCCTTTGCACTGTCAAATTGTCACTTACAGTTAAAATCATAGAGGGACAGCGACACGTTTGCATTGACTGTTGCTTTACAAGATTTCCAGGACTGTGTTGCTGAGCTGTGTGGTTTGCGTTCACACTGTTATCATCTGCCTTATCTGTGAGGCTTCAGCTAACAAGGTTATTCAGGTGTGGTAATGGGTTTTGTCTATGTTTAGGTAGATAAGTTGTAAGCTCTTGTGATGCGACACTGGTAAGTCGTGTTCGCACGCACGCACACACACACACACACACACACACAATTACTCCTGCTACGCAGAGGGATTACAAGGTAGTAGGCAACTATTTAGAAAGTCCCTTGGTTAGGCAAAAGTTGGTGAGCAAGGGGTATAAATCGCCATTACGAGTGTCACAGCATAGGGGTGTAGGCTTTTGGAATTGTGAATAGATTGTTCTATTCTTTCAGTTTTATGCATGGTTCTTATTGTTTGTTTTGGGAAATTTAAAGAATCATTTATCAACCCGACTGCCTAGAGTCCTTTTCCTAGTGTGTGGTTTTGCTGTATACTGGGGATCCCACCCTGTACACTACTTTAAATGAAGCATAAGTCGCAGTGAAAAGGTCACTATGCTACAATGCGGCCTAGCGGGGCGGTGCAACCACCGTCTGCCCCATCAATGGCATCTGTGTGCTCTTCATCCTCTGTGACTGTGGGGACAGCAGTCACACATGCTTTTTCATGCTGACCTTCCACTCCTTTACCCGCAACAGGGAGTGTGATTGTCATGTCGTCAGTTGTTTTGGAAATGGAAACAGCTGGTGGTGTTGAGCTCTGTCAGACATCGAGAGATCCACCTTTGGATGAAGGCAACATTATATCCACGCCTGCACCTTCGTCACAGATTGGCTGGACTACCTGCAGTTAAAAATTGCGCAGCAGAAATAGAGAGAAGTGTAGAATGCACATGTGGTGTACCTTGCTTGTCAGCAAAGAAACCCTAAGGTAGTATCCCAGACAATTTTAGTACGCCCTAGAAAGAGGCAGCACAGTTTGCAATTAGAATTGCGTAGCAGTAATGGAAAGGAGTGTAGAATGCACATGTGGTGTACCTTGCTTGGCAGCAAAGGAACACTAACTTAGTATTTCAGACACTTTTAAGATGCCACAAAAAGTGTCAGCTCTTAGGGGTAATAAAATAGCGTGGCAAAAAATGGCCAGGTGGGTAGAATGCAGGGGTGCTGTGGGTCAGTGGACAGCAAAGGAACACTAAGTTAGTATTCCAGACGCTTTTAGGATGCCACAAAAGTGTCAGCTCTTTGGGGAAATAAAATAGCCTGTCAAAAAATGGCCAGGTGGGTAGAATGCACGGGTGCTGTAGGTAGCAGGACAGCAAAGCCCAGCACAGTGTTTGCACGGACCTGCCTAGCAGCTATGGCTATCAATGCCTGTAAATCAGCCCTGAAAAGGGCTGAAATAACCAGTAGTCCCTAATCCCTAAAGCGCTGTGTAGATTGCACTGTATCTCTATAGCGCACACAGCAGCAGTAGCAGCGGGAGCAGTGACTGTCACCAACATGCAGCAGACAGATAATGGCGGCGACGGGGAAAATGGCCGGATCTTATGGAGCAAAGACATGTGACATGCACAGCCTATGACACAAGCCCTTGCTTGTCTGGCAAAAATCCACTGTGCAGTGTGTGTCTCTGTGATTTGCTGACAGCCTGGCCCGCCCCACTGTACGTGTGGTTAGGGGGGGGGGAATGGCGATCGGCATTCTATCAGCACTCAGCAGCAGCACTGATCTAAACCCCGTCCCCCCCGCACACTATACGCTAAATTTTGATAATAGCGTGATTCACACAGTGACTCACACTATTACAGTGAAAAGCCAGCTAGTAACTAGCTTGGCTTTTTGGTGCTCGAACCGTTCTCGAACGTAACTCGAACTGTCGAGCTTTTATCAAAAGCTCGAGTTTGTCGAGCCTCTCAAACACCACCCAAAATCACTCGAACATGAAATTGGTGAACCTCGAACATCGCTCAACTCTAGTCTTTGATGCAATTTCTTATTTTGTTTAAATATTTTTATATGCACTTGTAACATCATATTTTAATACCTTACTGACTTTTTTGTATTACCTTATTTATGCTGCGTTTGTCGTGTATGCTGTACGGTCCCCCTTAAGCGTTATTCTGTACAATCTCTCTTTTTATGGTTTTACTATTTTTCAATAAAAAAATTGATTTTAATGTTAGCCTGTTTTTAGCACCTATATGTGTGGATATGTTTTATATCATGGGTGTTGTTGAGTTTGGGGAGCTTTGAAGTATAGGTGTCACGCTCCCCGGGTCCCCTGTCCAGCTCCCCGGCTCCCCTGCCACGCTCCCCGGCTTCCCTGGCTCGCCCCCCGGCTCCTCTATCCGGCGTCCCCCGCTCCACAGCCTCCAGGCCTCCTCACCTAGGATCCCCAGGCGTCCCGGTCCCCGCTCCCAGCGTCCGCTGTCAGCTTCGCTCCAGCCCGGCTCCCCTGCCTCCTGTTCGCCGCTCCCTGCCCTGGCTTCTGGCACCCAGGCCTCGCGCATGCGCATTAGGGCGCGCGCGCGGTCATTGACCCTTTCTTAAAGGGCCAGCGTCCACAGACAGGATATTGAACACACAGGTACAGGGTATAAAGGGGTTTAATGTCCAAGTGGGCGGGGCCTGTTCTTCGTGTTTCCTAAGCTAGGAGTCAGGTCTCCTTGTCTCTGTGATCTACTCACCTCTCTCTCTTCTAGAGCCGCTCCTGCCTCGCCATCCGGTCCTGCCGATTCCCGAACCCCGAACGCTGACTATCTGCCATCCCGTCAGTCCGTACCATCTCTGATCCCTGTGGTGACCCGTCTTCTCGCTCCATCGGTTCCGGACTCCGCCTGACAACATCTTGGCCTCCGAACCTGAGCTCCGTCACCCGGACTACCATCAGTGACTCCGTGGTCCCAGGGACTTCTACATTCCACTATTTTGCACGGACTATCCTGCTACCTGTAGTGCTCCGGCTACCGGACTCCTTGCCTTCAGGAAGGTGTTCGGCCCAGTGGATCCACCTCCTGGGTCTGCCCGTCCACCTGGCCCTAACAGTAAGAACAGGCCATGGATCCCGCCGAAGCACTAGCGGCCTTGCAGGAGAAACTCACACGCCAGCGTGAGACCCAGACCCGCATGCTGAACTTTATGTCTTCTGTGGACGCCCGCCTGAACACGCTACAAGCGTCGGTTACATCTTCGGCATCTCGAGCTTCCACTGGACAATCCATGGGCCCAGCTCCTGTGGCAGCCTCCTCGGATGCTTCCAGGCTTCGTTTGGCCTCACCACCCCGGTACGCCGGAGATCCCAAGACCTGCAGGGGATTCATAAACCAATGCTCCCTCCATTTCGAGCAGTCTTCTCTTCCCTTCCTGGGTTACGTAATCTCCGATACCGGCCTGCAGATGGATCCGGAGAAGGTCTCTGCCATTCTCAACTGGCCCCCTCCTTCTGGACTGAAGGCAATCCAACGCTTTCTGGGATTCGCAAACTATTACCGTCAGTTCATCCCTCACTTCTCTGCTCTGACTGCACCTCTCTCCGCCTTGACCAAGAAGAGGGCTAATCCAAAGGACTGGTCACCTGCGGCCGACGCCGCGTTTGGCTCCCTGAAGCGGGCATTTGCTTCCTCCCCTGTGCTCCACCGTCCGGAGTTAAACCGACAGTTCACCTTGGAGGTGGATGCCTCCTCCTCGGGAGCCGGAGCAGTGCTCATGCAGAAGTCCTCCTCCGGGAAGATGGTTACTTGCGGTTTCTTCTCCAAGAGCTTCTCTGCGCCTGAACGCAACTACACCATCGGTGACCGAGAGCTATTGGCAGTCAAACTGGCTCTGGAGGAATGGCGCTACCTTCTGGAGGGAGCAGTGTACCCCGTTATCATTTACACGGACCACAAGAACCTGGAATACCTGCGGTCTGCTCAGCGACTGAACCCACGGCAAGCCAGGTGGTCCTTGTTCTTTGCCAGGTTCGATTTCCAGCTCCATTTCCGACCCGCGGACAAGAATGTACGCGCAGATGCCTTGTCCAGGTCATTCATGCCCATGGAGCAGGAGGAGGAGACATCCCAGCCCATCATCTGCCCTAGTAAAATCATTCGGTGGCTCCTGTCACCCTGGCCCAGATACCGCCCGGGAAGACCTATGTCTCTGAAACCGACAGGCAAAAAGTGTTGCACTGGGGCCATGCCTCAAAAACAGCCGGCCATGCTGATCAGAAGAGAACATGGAGTACAATTGTACGTCACTACTGGTGGCCATCCCTTCGCACAGACGTCTCTTCTTTTGTCTCAGCCTGCTCCTCTTGTGCCAGGAATAAGACGCCCAAACATCTGCCATATGGCCGTCTTCTGCCTCTGCCTATACCCTCTGTTCCGTGGCAACACATTGCAATGGACTTTATTACGGACTTACCCCTGTCCTCCGGACACACAGTCATATGGGTCGTGGTGGATCGGTTCTCCAAGATGGCTCATTTCGTCCCTATGGCTGGACTGCCCTCAGCCCAGGAACTCGCTGACGCCTACATACAGCACATCTTCCGGTTGCATGGCTTTCCATCACACATTGTGTACGACAAAGGAACTCAGTTTACCTCCCGCTTCTGGAGGGCTCTCTGCAAACATCTGGGAGTGACTCTGGACTTTTCTTCGGCCTACCATCCTCAGTCTAACGGCCAAGTGGAACGAGTCAATCAGATCTTGACCTCCTTCTTACGTCACTACGTCAACGCCCATCACGACGACTGGTCCACGCGTTTTCCCTGGGCTGAATTCTCCCATAACCACCACGTCAGTGAGTCCTCCTCCAGCTCTCCCTTCCATGTCGTTTACGGACTTCAGCCTTACGTCCCATTACCTGTATCCTCTTCCTCGGATGTCCCTGCTGCTGATGCTGTAGCACGTGACTTTGCAACAATTTGGAACTCTGTCAAGACGTCCCTTGGACGTGCTTCCCTTCGGATGAACAGACACGCAGACAAGAGGCGTCTGGATCCCCCGTGTTTCTCTCCAGGAGATCTGGTCTGGCTTGCCTCCAAGTATGTCCGATTGAAGCTACCATCTTACAAGCTGGGTCCTCGCTACATCGGGCCATTTAAAGTCCTCAGCAAAATAAATGAGGTCTCCTACAAGCTGCAGCTCCCGGCCACGATGAGGATACCCAACTCCTTCCACGTCTCCCTGCTCAAGCCGGTTGTCCTTGGTCCCTTTTCCGCTGCTGCCAGTTCGGCTCCTCCTCCTATTGCCGATGACGACATCTATGCGGTAAGGGATATCGTGGCCATGAAAACCGTACGGGGCCGGCAGTTCTTCTTGGTGGACTGGGCAGGGTATGGTCCTGAGGATAGGTCCTGGGAACCCCGGGAGAATGTGGGTACTCCTCTGATTCGTGCCCTCCTGTCCCGGTTGCAGGGAGGGGGGCGTGGGGGGGGGGTACTGTCACGCTCCCCGGGTCCCCTGTCCAGCTCCCTGGCTCCCCTGCCACGCTCCCCGGCTTCCCTGGCTCGCCCCCCGGCTCCTCTGTCCGGCGTCCCCCGCTCCACAGCCTCCAGGCCTCCTCACCTAGGATCCCCAGGCGTCCCGGTCCCCGCTCCCAGCGTCCGCTGTCAGCTTCGCTCCAGCCCGGCTCCCCTGCCTCCTGTTCGCCGCTCCCTGCCCTGGCTTCTGGCACCCGGGCCTCGCGCATGCGCATTAGGGCGCGCGCGCGGTCATTGACCCTTTCTTAAAGGGCCAGCGTCCACAGACAGGATATTGAACACACAGGTACAGGGTATAAAGGGGTTTAATGTCCAAGTGGGCGGGGCCTGTTCTTCGTGTTTCCTAAGCTAGGAGTCAGGTCTCCTTGTCTCTGTGATATATTCACCTCTCTCTCTTCTAGAGCCGCTCCTGCCTCGCCATCCGGTCCTGCCGATTCCCGAACGCTGACTATCTGCCATCCCGTCAGTCCGTACCATCTCTGATCCCTGTGGTGACCCGTCTTCTCGCTCCATCGGTTCCGGACTCCGCCTGACAACATCTTGGCCTCCGAACCTGAGCTCCGTCACCCGGACTACCATCAGTGACTCCGTGGTCCCAGGGACTTCTACATTCCACTATTTTGCACGGACTATCCTACTACCTGTAGTGCTCCGGCTACCGGACTCCTTGCCTTCAGGAAGGTGTTCGGCCCAGTGGATCCACCTCCTGGGTCTGCCCGTCCACCTGGCCCTAACAATAGGGAGGAATTTTCTTTCCCCTTTATTGAGTACATGATCAATTTTTGTTTGTATTAAATTTAAACTGTGTCAGATGCACCAGGGAGACCAGCCAGTGGAGGAATTCTGCAGTGACTTCCACAGACGGTCCACGGACACCAGAAGGAATAGTCCCGCGCTTCGGAGTAATGTCTGCCAGAATCTCTCTGAGAGAATAAAAGATGTGTTTGTGCTATTGGAGACCCCTGGTTTCCTGGAGGCTGCCATGTCGCTGGCTATCCATGTTGACATCATCTCTGTGAAAGACCAAAAGAAAAACCATTATCTACCGTACTAGCAATCTTGTGTTTCATGAACCTAGGTCTGTGCCCACTGAGGAACCTATGCAGTTGGGGGGGTGCAACTCTTATGCAGGCGTCACACGATACGATCTATCGTGCGATCGCACGAGCGATCGCATCCGCCCCTGTCGTTTGTGCGTCACAGGCAATTAGTTGCCCATGGCACACAAAGTCGTTAAACCCCCGTCACACGCACTTACCTGCTGAGCGACGTCACTGTGGGCAGCGAACATCCACTTCCTGAAGGGGGAGGGATGTTCGGCGTCACAGCGACGTCACACAGCGGCCGGCCAATAGAAGCGGAGGGGCGGAGATGAGCGGGACGTAAACATCCCGCCCAGCTCCTTCCTTCAGCATTGCCAGCGGGATGCAGGTAAGCTGTGTTCATCGTTCCCGGGGTGTCACACGGAGCGATGTGTGCTGCCCCGGGAATGATGAACAACAGGACGTGCGATTTTTAGAAAATGAGCGATGTTTCAGCGATGAACGAGAAGGTGAGTATTTCTGCTCATTCATAGCTGTCACACGCTACGATATATCAAGCGATGCCAGATGTGCGTCACTTACGACGTGACCCTGCCGACATATCGCATGATATATTGTCTCGTGTGACGCCCGCATTAGCACTGGTCCACCTATAATTTATTGTAAAAAGGTGTTGTTTTTTTGTAGTCGTAAGGATCATTGTGTAGGAACCTTTCCCTTAATATTAAACCACACATAGCTGCCGGAAAACTAATGAGCCCATGTTGCATGGAGGATAGCAACCTGGGTATACATATTTCCTATACATATTTCCTCCATTGGTAGGTCTCAAATTTTTTTTGCTCGCTGAGTTCCTATTAGGTGAAAAAAACTATTATCTACTAGGAATCTTGTTTCATGAACCTAGGTCTGTGCCCACTGAGGAACCTATGCAGTTGGGGTGGTGCAACTCTTAGCACTGGTCCACCTATAATTTACCGTAAAATGGTGTTGTTTTTTTGTAGTCATAAGGGTCATTGTGTAGGAACCTTTCCCTTAATATTAAACCACACATAGCTGCTGGAAAACTAATGAGCCCATGTTGCATGGATGATAGCAACCTGGGTATATATAATTCCTATACATATTTCCTCCATTGGTAGGTCTCAATTTTTTTTGTCCGCTGAGGTCCTATTAGGTGAAAAAAATTACCTTTTTCTTCTCTGACTTTCCTTTCTCTCTTCTTTCTTGTTCATGTTTTACTCTGTATCTTCTATTCTTCCAACTCACACTTGAGTTACGGCCCTGCTTTTGTTCACTCCTCTAAGGTGGCCTCGTTATATAGTATAAAAAGGTATTATGTTGATCCTTCGACAGTAGTCGGTTACAGCTTCATCGTTGTTGATACAGTCTTGAGTTTTGTATCTCCCCATATTTTAGGCCTACCGATTTGATATGCTATCAATTCCTCAATACAATGCTTGTGTTTTGACATTGTGCTTTATTCTGTACAATACAGGGTTTCCTGTGTTATTAATAATGTTAATAAAAGATAAAAAAAAGAAAAAAAATTAGTGATGAGTGAACCTGTGGACATTTGGGTTCGCCGAACCAGCGCAGACTAAAAAAATAAATTGGGTTCAGCAGCCGAGCTTGACCCAGAACTTGACCTCAGATGCCAAACTCCACATAAGTCTAAGGGACCTGAACTTATGTGTTATAAAATACTGTTAGTAAGGACTAGGGGGGCTGAAAAAGAAAGAAAATAAGGAATAAAGCAGGATATACTTGCCGACCTTGCCTGCATCTGTAACACTACTGTCTGGTCTGATCATTAGCTCTGAATATTCACTGCTTCCCCCACCCACTGTCAGTCCCAGAGTCTGTGATTGGTTGCAGCGGTTTCTTGGATTTGACAACTATTATCATCAAGAACTTTTTGGCAGTGGCTAATCATTCATGGATATGACCAGAAAAGGGACAGATTTTTCAAGATGGTCCAATCCAGCCCGTGTTGCATTTGCCGCTTTAAAGAGAAGTTTTGCTTTTGCTCCCGTCCTCATACAGTCTAATGTTAACCAAACATTCATTGTAGAGGTTGATGCATCAGAGGTGAGGGTACAGGCCGTACTGTTGCATTGGACGTCTCCAAGTAAAAGGCGTCCGTGTGCCTTTTTCTCTAAAAAGTTGTCTGCCGCCAAAAGAAATTACGATATCGGCACTAGAGAACGCCTGGCAATAAAGTTGACTTTTGGGGAACGCCATGTATTTTTGGAGGGGGCAGTACATCTTGTCATGGCCATTACTGATCATAAAAATGTATAATATTTGGAATCTGCTAAACGACTTACTCCTAGACAGGCAAGGTGATCTTTGTTTTTCACCAAATTCAACTTTTTTGTAACTTATCGGGGTTAAAAACATTAAGGCTGATACATTGTCTTGTTGTTTTCCGGGGGAAGGTATTGGTGATGAGCCTGTTCCCATTTTGCAGAAGGAGTTGTCATTTCTCCTATATGCTCAGACCTTGAGAAGGGGGTCACAGAGGCATAGGGGACGTCCCTGCTGCTTGTCTTCCAGGTAAACTGTTTGCTCCTTTGAACTTACAACTTAGGATTTTAAGTGAACATCATAGTTCGGTTCTTAAATCACAAAAGTTCACTAAACCCATTGTGCTGATACCTTATGACTCCAAGAATAATTTAAATAGAGAAGAATCTCGAGTCAGTATCAAAATAGTAAAGATTTTATTTAAATTCAAAGCATAGAAAATATTAAAATATTGTAATTATTACCACCATAAAGATCCCAGACAGAAAAAGGCTGATCCAATTAGCCCACCAAATAGGGCACCAACTACCAATTAATTAAAGGTATCTTACTGCATCAGAAATATATACAAAATTCAGGTCAAATAGCAATATGCTCAATTATCCCTGTCAGGTATGTGCAAAATTCTTTTCGGCAATCAGAAATATTTTATAATATCAATTTGTTTGTAGTATACTCCTAGATTGAGAAAGATAAGGATAGTTACTATCTATATACTGCGGTTCTCAGACAGTCATCCCAATATTTTCTCTATTATAATTCAATCAAACAAGACTGTCACATATATCTCTCTATTGACACCGTTTAAGAATATTATTTCATGCACCATTCTATATTGGCCAGTAAGTGGAACTCTAATTACAGATTTTTTTTTTTATTTTAATGCAAAATTCTTTTCGGCAATCAATTATTGTTTTATGATATCAATTAGTGAGGATATGCATTGGGGTTCCCAAAAGGTCATCCCAGTATTTTCTCTATATATTTATAATTCTATCAAGTAGAAATGTCACATATATCTATCAATTGACACCGTTAAGAATATTGCTTAATACACCATTTCCTATTGGCCAATAAGTGGCACTCTAGTCACAGACAGGTTTTTGGTCACAATAAAAGTGTGACTTCCCATTCACATACTGGAGATGCACCAGAGAGTCCAAAAAGGGGACGCCCCAGTACATCTCCACATGCATAAGGATATAAGAAAGTACTATAACATTCCTGGTATATCAATACACTTTTACATTAAAGGGAAGTCACTTGTAAAGTTCAACCTTAAATTACATGTCTATACATAGTAAAGTAGAGGAAGACCTTAATATTTACCCATAATGGAGGTGGACCACTAAGACAGTGTACCACCCCGCGGCCTCGGCTGCGATCGCCGAGCCGCTCGGATCCGTGCTCGTGTACTGTGAGTGGTGGCTCGAGCCTCTCACGGACCCGGGGGTCACGTCGCTCTGCAAGGGGGTTGGCGCTACACGCGGGGGATGCGGGTGTTCGGTTTGAGAATGATAGTTCGTGACGCCACCCACGGGTTGTGGTGATTGTGGACACCACCGCTGCGGTGAAGGTACGGGGACTCCCGAGAGCGGTGTAGTGGCGCAGCTAGGTGTTGACCCCTCCGTGGGCAGGGAATGCTGGTCCCAGGGCCCGGTTGGCGAGGGCCGGGGTGCAGGGTGAAGGGTTGCAGTGCAGCGCGGTGCGGTGCCAGATGGCACTGGTGTACTCACTCTGAAACAAGACACTGGAGTCGCTGGTAAACCAAACGGAGTGATGAACGGGGCCCGCAGCCGGCTGCAGCTTTTCCAGTTAGGTTGGCAATGTCCGCCTTTCTCCTGCACCTGTGTGTGAATCTTGACTCCTGTGCCTAGGCACCGGTAGTCCGCTCCCCGGCGTATAAGTGTCGTAGGAGCCCGTTTGCCCGCAGACGCTGGCCCTTTGGATCTCTTGCCTTAGGCGGTGGCACTTATCCGGAATGGTTGGGCTGTTGCCTTCAATCGGGACTTAGGTGGGAATGAACCCCTGAGGTCCAGACCGCAATCAGTTGATTTGACCATGGTGGTGGCTTATAGCCTAGTTCGGGGTCTGAGTACCCTGCCTGGTGCTCCAGTATCCAGTTGGCTCCCTGGTTCGGTTCCGGCTGGCCACTACCCTACCCCGGTCCCTTACGGTTCCACCGATCGTATTCCCGGTCTCCTGCAGGCGGCCACTACTGTCTGCCTCCTTGCCAGTGGTGACTGGGCTCCAACCCAGCCACCGGAGTAGTCTGTGGCAGGCCTGAGCACAGGTCTGCTTCTGGACACAACCTCCCTCCTTCACTGCCAGAACGCCTCTCTCTACTCACTTGAACTTGACTTCTTAGGTTCCCGCCTCCAGGCCTGTGAACTCCTCGGTGGGTGGAGCCAACCACCTGGCTCCACCCCCCCTCGTGTGGACATCAAAACTGGAGGGTGGTGACAAGGTTTTCTATGTTTGACTGGTGTTACCTAACTGGAAGGGGTGTGATGTTGTGTGTGTGACTACCTGGGATGACCTAGATAGTCCAGGGCGTCACAACAGCTCCCCGACACATGTTTCGCAACTCGTTTCCTCAGGGGGTGTGGCCTTTTTCTGTCTGGGATCTTTAATGTGGTAATAATTACAATATTTTAATATTTTGTATGCTTTATATTTAAATAAAATGTTTGCTATTTTGATACTGACTCGAGTTTCTTCTCTATTTAAATAGTCCGGTTCTTGCAGGGCATCCGGGTAGTGAAACTACCACAGAACTACTCCCTTGTTGTTTTTGGAGGTCAAAGTTGCATCAAGATGTTCAGGATTATATCTTCTCTTGCAATGTTTTGTGCGTTCAAAAACCCCTCATATTAGTTCATTCAAGGTTATGAAACCAAAATATTCCTCGTAGACTGTGAACTTACCTGTCGGTGGATTTTACGATTGTCCACTGGTAAAACTGTAATACTGGTAGTTGTTAATAGATTTAGCAAAATGGCTCATTTTACTGCATTTCCTGCACTTCCAAGTGCTAAGACTTTGGCACAAGTGTTTGTCAATGAGATAGTAAAACTTCATGGGCTTCCCTTTGATATTGTATCAGATCGTGGGACCCAATTTATATCAAACTTTTGGAAGACATTTTGTGCTCGTTTTAGGAATTCATCTCTCATTTTCGTCCACCTTTCAACCACAGTCGAATGGGCAGACTGAAAGGGTGTATTAAAATCTCTAGACATATCTGATGTGTTTTGTTTCCAGAAATCAAGAGGATTGGGTCTCTTATTTACCCTTAGAGGAGTGTACAATGAATAACAGCCATCATGAATCTACAGGCAAGTCCTCGTTTTTTTTGGGGGCATATGGTTTTCACCCTCAATTTTGCTCCTTTTAATAGAAATTATTGCTCAGGAGTTGATGGGGCAGATCAGTTTTTTTTCCATCGATTTCCTCTGTGTGGTGGAGTTTTCTACAAGGGTTCCCTTAAATAATTTGAGGGTAATGGGTTCCAAATATAAAACTATGACTGAACATAAGCATTTGGCTGGTACGGACCAGTGTGTTGATTACATGTGATTACATGGTGTGGTATCTACTAAAAACATTAAACTGAAGGTCCCTTCTTGGACGCTGGGATCGAGGTTAATCGATCTTATAATATAGTGTAATTCCCGTTATCAATCCGGTATTTCACCTCCCATTGCCACCTACTTTTAAAATTCATAATGTGTTTCACTGATTTGTCCTTACAACATGTGTTGTTTTTCAGCTCCGCTACCCCCTTCCCTTGTTGTTGTTGATGGGAATCTAAAGTTTCAGATAGCCAAAATTATAGATTCTTGCTTTGTACAACGGTTTATTCAATACTTGGTACATTAGAACAGTTATGGTCCACAGGAGGGAATGTGAGTAACAGAGTCTGATATTCCTGCAATCATGCTAGTTCGGTCGTTTCATGACTCACATCTGACTCACCCGCCCCAGGGCCTTAGGTGACTTTGTGTCGGGCCGGGCTAGTTCGGAGTGGTCAGCGGAGGCGAGGCCCGATTCCGTGACCCTGGCGGAGTCAAAAAAAATGTGGCGGTATGGGGGAGATGGTAATGATAATGTTTATATAAGATTTGTGACGCCACCTGTGGTAATTTGTGGCTATGGGGCCGCAGCTGCTGGAAGGGACCTCCGGGGCTGATGTTATGGCAGCTGAGGTGTTTCTTGCTCTCCACAGGTAGAGCGGGTACCCTGGGGCAACCTTTGGTGCTTGGTAAAGTCTATGGTGTTTATTAACAAGGTGCAGGGTCGACAGGTCGGTATAAAGGAAGAGACAGACAAAGATTTTTTTTACCTTCTCCTTTACTTGTCCTTTACAATGAGTGAAATCCTGGGAGCCGGTTACAGGTGGTAATGGCGGTCTGGTAGCCTGGAAGCAGTCAGGGAACTCGCACTGGCCAGGTGAGTAATGAGGCCTGCTCCCTACGCTCTGTCTGAGTAAACGGGGTCCCACTGTTTCAGTAATTCTGAGACCCATTCTGCTGCTCTCTGAGGTAATTTGTTACCTCCCCCGTATGGCGGGCTGCGTGGACTGTCACAAGTGCCGTTCTTTCTATCCGGGCTCCTAGTCCTGGCTCTACAGCTGCGCCTTCGGGTGTGGGGTGGACGGAGACCTGCAGTCCTCTAGTCCTCCGGATGCGACCACCGGTACTCGAGTACTCGAGTGGCCCTGAACTCCGGTATTCAGTTTCTTTAGCTACAACATCGGGGTGAGCTGGCTGCGCTCCACTCCCCAATGTTCTTCTCCTCTTTGCCTCTCTGTGGATGTGTTTTCCTGGGCTGAGCAAACCGGCTCAGCTACCAGCTCACACACCACACAACTTGAGTCCTTGTCTCTCTGAACTCTCTTCACAGACTAACTAACTCCTCCCCCAGGTCAGAGCTTAAGGAAGGCTCCAGGTTTAGAGCTCCCTCTGCTGGCCTGGGAGAGAAACTGTGTTGAATGATGGTACTTACTGGCCAATGGATTTCCCCAGCTACCTCCAGGCTCAGCATTAACCCTTTTGATGAGGGCAATACTGCTGTGGCAACCAGACCGCTGTGGCGCCACACATCCATTTAGGCCTAGTCCTGAAGGTCCAGAGTCCACTCTTAGGAGGTGAGGTTCTGTCATGATAGTACCACGAGAGAGAGTGGTCCCCTCTATGTCAGGTGCCAGAAAATCGCAGCGCATGGCTATATGCATACTTGCATGGGTTAAATCTGCTAGCTGTTCAGATTCTGCTCCCCGTTTTTTTCAGGGCATATGGTTTTCACCCTCAATTTTGCACCTTTTAATGGAAACTATTCCTCAGACGTTGATAGGGCAGATCAGTTTTTTTCCCATCCATTGTCTCTGTGTGGCGGGGTGAGGGGGGGGGGGGTGTTCTACGAGGGTTCTTGTAAATAATTTGAGGATGATGGGTTCCAAATATAAAACTATGACTGAACATAAGCATTTGGCTGGCACGGACCAGTGTGTTGATTACATGGTGTGGTATTGTGACGCCCTGGACTATCCAGGTCGTCCCAGGTAGACACAACAACACTACACACGCCTTCCCAGTTAGGTAACAGCAGTCAAACTAAAAGCCTTGTCACCACCCTCCAGGGTTGATGTCCACACCGGGGGGTGGAGCCAGGCAGTTGACTCCACCCACTGAGGAGTTCACAGGCCTGGAGGCGGGAAAATAGAGTAGTTGTAGTAGGAGTTGTAGTCTAGCTCAGGCTCTGGAAGAGTCAAGTTCAAGTCCAGAAGCAGACCTGTGCTCAGGCCTGCCAAAGACTACTCCAGTGGCTGGGAGCCCAGGGACCATTGGCAAGGAGGCAGACAGTAGTGGCCACCTGCAGGAGACCGGGAATACGATCGGTGGAACAGTAAGAGACCGGGACAGCGTAGTTGCCAGCCGGAACCGAACCAGGGAGCCAACTGGATACCGGAGCACCAGGCAGGGTACTCAGACCCCGAACTAGGCTAGAAGCCACCACCATAGTCAAATTAACTGATTGCGGTCTGGACCTCAGGGGTTCATTCCCACCTAAGTCCCGATTGAAGGCAACAGCCCAACCATTTCGGATAAGTGCCACCGCCAAGTGCCAGAGATCCAAAGGGCCAGCGTCTGCGGGCAAATGGGCTCCTACGACAGATACACGTTGGGGAGCGGACTACCGGTGCCTAGGCACAGGAGTCAAGATTCACACACAGGTGCAGGAGAAAGGCGGACATTGCCAACTTAATCTGGGAAAAGCTGCAGCCGGCTGCGGGCCCTGTTCATCACTCCGTTTGGTTTACCAGTGACTCCAGTGTCTTGTGTCAGAGTGAGTACACCAGTGCCATCCGGCACCGCGCAGAGCTGCACCGCTGTAAGGGGTAGTCGGACCCCTGGTAGTGAAGGAACGTTTTCCCCCCCTGAAGACGCCACATAGTATGGTGGCAAATGTTAAATGTTAATGGTAAAATGTTACCTGTTGTTGTAGTGATTAAACAGTTTCCCCACTAGGTGCCAGTGTAGAGCAGTGGTTCCCCTGGTAACAGTGGCAGGGAAGGAAGGAGGGGCAGGGCAGCCTAGGTGGGGAAGGGAGGTCTCTGAATGCAGAGCAGTGTGCAGAGGGCAGTGAGATGTGACTGGAGAGAGAAGTCTGAGGTGACGGGGCAGAGTGTGTGAGTAAAAAGTGGCAGGCAGCCAGAGTGAGTGCGCAGACAAAGAAGTGGAGGTACACGGGAACGCCCGTAGAAAGCAAGAGAAGTAGTTCCCCGGCAAAGAAGTGGAGAGGTGAGAACTTATCCGGAGCCGGTAGTCTGTGCTAGATCTGCCCTATAGATCTGGGTTCAGTGTGCAGCTACTAGAGGGTTAACGCATGTCCCCTGCAGGCGAGGGAAAGTTACCGGGGAAAGAGGAAACCGTCAGCAAGAAGTGTAACCTGTAAACCGATGTGACTTGATGCTGAAAGGTGTAAAGAGGAGTGGGAACTCATCCGGAACCGGTAGTGTGTGCTAGATCTGCCCTGCAGTAATTCAGGGTTCAGAGTACAGCTACTAGGGGGTTAACAAGTGTCCCCTGCAGGTGAAGGAGAGTGACCGTCAGCAAAAAGGGGAAACCGTCAGGAAGGAACGTAATCTGTAACGTTAAAGTGAAGTACTGAAGTAACTTGCTGCTGAGAAGTGTAACAGAAAATGGAAGCCTCGTTCAATAAAATGTTTCTTAGTTTACCAGCTGCCTGTCAGTGGCTCTTTTCTGTAACTGATGAAGGGGCTGGCGAGCCGAGGGAAAACGGCGTAACGGAGAACTCAGGTACCGGCACGAACGCGTCCCTGCCACCTACACTCTGCCCTACAAACAACACCCCTGTTTTAATAGTGACGGCCGGGCCGGGGGTCAGCCTGTCGCCCAAAGGGGCCACGACTACACTCCCTGAGGCGCCCCCTGCCCCCGTTACACCGCAACACTACACCCTGCACCCGGGCCCTGGCCCACCGGACCTTGTGACCAACATCCCCTACCCACGGAGGGGTCAACACCTAGCTGCGCTACTACACCGCTCCCGGGGGCCCCCACACCTTCACCGCAGCGGTGGTGTCTACAATCACCACAACCCGTGGGGGGCGTCACGAACTATCACTTCAAACCAAACACCCAAATCCCCGCGTGTAGTGCCAACTCCCTTGCAGAGCGACGTGACCCCCGGGTCCGTGAGAGGCTCGAGCCACCACCCGCAGTGCGAGCACGGATCCGAGCGGCTCGGCGGTCGCAGCCGAGCCCGCAGGGCGGTACAGTATGTACTAAAAACATTAAACTGAAGGTCCCTTGTTGGACACTGGGACCGAGTTTAATCGGTCTTATAAGATACCGTAATTGCCATTATCAATCTGGTATTTCACCTCTTATTGCCACCTACTTTTAAAATTCATAATGCGTTTCACCGATCAGTCCTTAAAAAATGTGTTGGTTTTTCAGAACAAGCTCCGCTACCTCCTTCCCTGGTTGTTGTTGGGAATCTAAAGTTTCAGATAGCCAAAATGATAGATTCTTGCTTTGTATGCCGGTTTATTCAATACTTGGTACATTAGAACTGTTATGGTCCACAGGAGAGAATGTGGGTACCAGAGTCTGATGTTCCTGCAATCATGCAGTTCCGGTCTTTTCATGACTCACATCCATTTTGGCCTGGTCCTGAGGGTCCGGAGTCCACTCTTAGGAGGTTAGGTTCTGTCACGAGGGTACCACGATAGAGAGTGGTTCCCTCTATGTCAGGTGCCAGAAGATCGCAGCGCGTGGCTATATGCATACTTGCATGGGTTAAATCTGCTAGCTGTTCAGATTCTGCTTTGTCCAGTGCTACAAGGGTTAAGCAGCTTGTTTGGTCTCCTAACTCAGGATAAAAAGTCTGATCTCAGCTGTTTTGATTTTCCCACTCACCTCTGCTATAAATACTCTCCTCTCAGCTCAGGGAGTTACCAGTGATAGCTTGGCTATACGTAGCTTTTAGAGTGGACTTATGAGCTGTGGACTAAGAAGTCATTTTTGGAGCTGTAACAACAGATTTCTGCATGGAAGTTTGTAAGGTGTTTTCCATTCCTTTAATATCTTTCCAGTTTTAGTCATTTATCTATTCCCTTCATTCCTTCCTGTAGTTTGATGTGTTTTGTACAATTGCTATTTCTTTTACCCCTGTCTGCCTTTTCCTCTCTGTGTCTTTAATCCAGACCAGGACTAGTGTGTCGTTCCTGCAGCGGTTGAACCGCTTGGATCCGGGGGTCACTACTGTGGCTTGAGGGTCTCCGGACCCGGGGGCTCGTGACCACTCTCAAATTAAAAGGGGAGAAAGAGTTTGTGATGCCACCCGTGGTTTGCGGTAACGGGGAATACTGCCGCTGCCGATGGGATTACTCGGGGGTGATGGAGCGGGGGGCAGCCAGATGACGTTTCCCTCCACGGGTAGGGGAAGTCCCCGGGACTTCTAGATGGCAAGACGCTGGTACAGGGGAGCGCAGGGCTGGTGGGAAGCAGGGGAGGACCATGTACTCACTCAGGCAGCATCAGTGATGAAAAGCAGACTCTGACAACAAGGTAAACCAAGTCTCTGGGTGCTGCTGCTCTCTTGGGGGAGTACGTCCGGGTCTTCGTCCCCTATAGTTCTGCCGGGTGGTCCGGAGCCTACCTCAGTGTACAAATTAGAAGTGTTCGTGTGGCCCGTTAGCATAAAGCTGTCTGGGCCCCGCTCCCTACTGTTGGTAGTGGAGCTGTGCTCTTAAGGGCTCACGCTTGGGATTTCTGTGGGCTGCGTGGGTTGAAAGCCCTATCCCCCTCGTTACACTAGTGCCCTCAATCTCTGAGCTTCTTGGGGACAGTCTATAAAGTCACTATCCTCCGCAGGTTAATTGCTGGGTTGCTTGAAGCTACCCCCCGACCTAGGGTCCAGTACCCACCGGGCTTTCTGTCCCAGACCGGTTATTAGACTCGAGCCCCTGACCATCCTCCAACACCAGATCAAGGCACCCAGCCTCAATCCCCTGCGACCGGGTCTCCGACTCCTCCGGGTCCAGACCACAGTCTGCGACCCAACCTCTGACACCCAGGGAGAGACACACTCCCCAGCTCCTCACTACTCGAGGGATACCACCGTTCTGTCCTACTTCGATTACCAGTCTGCCTGACCCCTAGGTGTGTGGCCCTATTCCAGTTCAGCAACCCACTGGTGTGTCTGACAGGGTGTGGGGTGAGGTGTGGCTGAGATTTTGGATGCTGATAGAGGCAGTACTATAGGTTGGGAACCCAGAACCATGGGGGGTTGAGTCCTGCACTAAGAAGTGAAGAGCGTGCAGTACCCTGTGACACCCTGACTAGTCCAGGGGTGTCACACTAGTGTACTCGCTGTCCTGCGCACTAGACAGGGACATGTTCAGTGAATGACAGGGATAGGATGGTGATCGCTGCACGGGATGAAAGAACCCAGCTAGGGAAGTCAGGCAGCTCAGGGCTGCTTAAGGTAAGTGATGTGTACCGCCCCGCCGGCTCAGCTGCGACCGCCGAGCCGCTCGGATCCATGCTCGTACTGCGGGTGGTGGCTCAAGCCTCTCATGGACCCGGGGGTAACGTCGCTCTGCAAGAGAGTTGGCGCTACGCGCGGGGATTTGGGTGAAGAGCTCCACGGCCGGGAGCCGCGGTGGTTTGGTTTGGATTGTAAGTTCGTGACGCCACCCACGGGTTGTGGTGAATAGATGGACACCACCGCTGCCGTTAACTAGGCCTCCCGGGGACGGTGTTGCACAGCTTTGGTGTTGACCCCTCCATGGGTAGGGGAGCGATGGGCCCGAGGGAAAGTGACAAAGTGCTGAGGCGGGGGAGCGGGTGATGCGTGCTGGGCGCTGGTATGGTGCAGCCCGGCCCGAAGGCACTGGTGTACTCACTCTGACACAATACACTGGAGTCTCTGGTAAATCAAATGGAGTGATGAACGGGGCCCGCAGCCGGCTGCAGCTTCTCCCAGAATAGGTTGGTGGCTTCTCCTGCACCTCTGTGTGTAAATGGTTGACTCCCATGCCTAGACACCGGTGTGGAGACACGGGGCTCAGTGGGTGCTCTCGTCCACTAAAACCCGCCACCTTTAGAAAGACAGCGTGGCTCAGGGCTCATCCCAACTGAACACCGGCCTCCTTAACCGTGGGCGCAACACTACTCAGACAACACAGGGTGAGGGAACCACAACAATTAGACTTTATTAGATGCCCAAACAATTAACGGCACATAACACATAACCAGCAAAACACAAATGTCACAGGCAACAGAGTCTCACCCTTCCGCTGGCTCACCAGGGATTTAGAATGTCCATACCTCAGAGGTTCCAGGGCTATTTACTACAATCCAGCAGCACCCCGCTTTTGGCGGGCACCCACCGAGAAAGGAATAATGTCAGATTTATGAAGCTGTCTGAGGTCTGCAAAGTCTGTAACAGGTGACTGAACTGTCCCAACCTGAGTGTCCTCCTTAGGTAGTCCTGGTATGATGTTACAATCCTGGCAGCCGGAGTTGAAATCCCTAGGTTGTTGATATGGTCTCCAACCGGAACCGGAGTCCCTAGATTGAAGCCATAAGATATCCTGATCCTCTAATCAGCTCCTAAGAGCTTAGACTGGATCCATCAGCAACTATCAACAACCTGGTGGCTTAAAGAAGTCCTTTTTATAGCCACAGCCTTCCACTTGGATACACAGCGTCCTCATCGGATTGGTTGGACAAGATTGCTTCTCCCATTGGATGAATTTCAAGCTGCATGGATATTGTTCATTTAAATGGTGTGCATAGAAAGACTGCGGATATCTACATGAAGTCTGCAAGTCACAGACTAGACAGTAGCTACTAAGGTAATCAAATTAGCAATACACAACTACATTACAATGGTTACTGGAAGGGTCTGGAGAAACAATAGCTAAGCAAACATGAGGTAATACACAATAGAACAATACGTCTGGCTGAATGTTAAGAAACTTTAACCCATGATAGGCATTGGGTGTCCATGTCGTCACAACCAGTAGTCCGCTCCCCGACTTGTATATGCTGTAGGAGCCCGTTTGCCCGCAGACGCTGGCCCTTTGGGTCTCTATGCCTTGGCGGTGGCTTTTACCCTGTATTGTTGGGCTGTTGTCTTCTAACGGGACTTGTGTGGGATAGGTCCTTAAGTCCAGTCCGCAATCAGTTGATTTATCTCAGCCCCGTAGGTTCGGGGCTTTGTCTGGGTCTGAGTACCCCTCCTGGTGCTCCGGTTTCCAATCGGTTCCCCTGTTCGGTACCGGCGGGCCACCGCCCGACCCTGGTCCCTACGGTTCCAATGGCTGTAATCCCAGCTTCTGCAGGCGGCCACCACCGTCTGCCTCCTTGCCAAAGGTGACTGGGCTCCGACCCAGCCACTGGGTAGTCTCTTGGCAGGCCTGGACACAGGACTGCCCGTGAACTCGACTGCTCTACTCCTCCTCTAGACTACTGTGCACTTGTACTTGACTCTTGTGTTGTGTTTTCCCACCTCCAGGCCTGTGAACTTCTCGGTGGGCGGAGCCAACCACCTGGCTCCGCCCTCCCTGGTGTGGACATCAAACCTGGAGGGTGGTGACCAGGCTTTCAGACTACCTGGGAAGACCTGACTAATCCAGGGTGTCACAGTCAGGAGTTGTATCTCCCTATTTTTCCCAGAAGCAGTCACGTATCTCATCTTGCCTTGCTCCAACCAGCCCCATTATAGGAGTGAGACAACCAGGAGCTTCTCTAGAGTGGTACCTGGTGCCTATCATAGGCCAGTTTGGTGAAGACTGGTTAGACACTTAACCACACCCCTCTCAGGGTAAGTCTGGTTCTGGGAGCAGTAGCCACACTAGTATCACTGGCCTCACTATTTTTGGGTCTACGATGGACCCAGTCACTGCTCTAGCTGAGCAGCTGCAGAATCTGTCAATGGAGGTGGCAGATCTTCGTTCGGTGATATTGCAATCCCGCTCATAGAACCTGGCATTAGGGGCTGCTGCTCCCATTCAGTTCCCGCCTGAGCCTAATTTAGCTTTGCTAGATAGGTTCTTCGGAGGTCAGGACAAGTTTGTTGTGTTGAATAAGTTCCGTAAACTTTACTTTAGGCTTCAACCACTCTCCTCAGGTACTAAGGAGCAGTGAGTAGGGGATAGGTATCTTACTCCTAAACTGAGACCCCCAAGCTTGGGCTTTCTCTGTCCCGCTCGGTTCTCGGTCACTCTGGATAGTCAAGTGTTTTGTGCTTTGGGGCTCATTTATGTCTATCCTGACCGTGTTGCCCTAGCTCAGTCATGGCGAAGCTTTCACAGGCCGAGTGCCCAAACTGTAGCCCTAAACCCACATTTTTTTCCGAAGTGCCAACCAATCCTATTATGTAAATAATTGATTTTAACCTTCCCTTTGCATTCTTCTCTTCTCCTCAGCAGGGGGCATCACGTGCATGTGTGCTTACCTCACATTGAAGCTGAGCCGCTCCTACTGCCCTTTCCAGACACAGCAGTTGGATTGATCTTTCTGGAAAAAATTGCAGCATATTACACAGACAGAGATTTTAGAATTAAATGCAATCAGATTTCACCCTGTAACCCACATCTTCATTTTAAAGTCTGAACATCTTGAAATCCCATAAAGACATACGAGTTGCTTTCATTGTGTAGTTATGTCCCCCTTCCTAGGCAACTTCCTGGTAAACATGTCCCGCATCCTGATATATATTTCCTACATTCTAGTATATTTCTCCATATCATGGTAAATGTTTCCCATCCTGGTAAATGTACCCCATCCTGGCATGTCTCCCCCATCCTGGCATGTTTCCCCATGCCGCCAGGTTTCCCCATGTTGCCATGATACCCCTACCCACCTTGGCACAGCCGCACGAAGTTTAAAAAAAAAACACGCTCCACAGCTGTGCACTGCTGGGTCCTCAGTTCCCGCGAGGCCACAAGACGTCATTACGCCGGCGCCGCTTACTGATGCTCCCGTAGTCTCCTAGGCAACATGCCTGCGGCCTAGGAGAGGAATGTCAGAGTGAGGACAAATGTCTCATTTGCTCCAACACAACTTTGAACTGCTAGCGCGATCAAAGTAGCTGAATGAGGCAACAGCGCGCGTGCTGATGGAAAGGGCAGTGTGTGCTCAGTCTATAGTGACTGGTGAGGTTCACCATCACTGCCCTAGCTGAATCTAAACTACCCATATAGGAGCAAAAAACAGCATGACAGTAAAATAAATTTTTCATTGAAAAATATTAAAACCGTAAAAATAGAGAATATACAGAAAAATGCTTAAGGGGGACCGTACAGCATACAGGACAAACACAGCATAAATAAGATAATACAAAAAAGTCAGTAAGGTATTAATATATAATGTTACAAGTGCATATAAAATATATAAATAAAATAGGAAATCGCACCAAAGACTGTATATCATCCAAAAAATAAATAATATTAATATGTTAAGTGAATACAAGTGTATTATGGATGTATATAGACCAAAAGTGACAAGTGCTTGTGAAAAAATTGGTCCATGTAAACTCCAATACCAATACTGACTATAATAATAATAATTAATAATAATAATTTCAAGCTGTACTCTATATTATGTCCACAGGATGGCGCCAAAGTATAACAATCCTAATGTCAATATCGCATATCCTTATTATTGGATCACTGAAGTCAAATACAACAAAGGAGAAATTATAGCAACATAGGTATAGGCCAAATAGCTACCTTAGTGATAAAGACAGAATGGTCCCGTTCAGCCTCTGTCTTTATCACGAAGGTAGCTATTTGGCCTAAACCTATGCTGTTATAATTTCTCCTTTGTTGTATTTAGCTTCGGTTCCCAATAATAAGGATATGCGATATTGACATCTGGATGGTTTTACTTTGGCACCATCTTGTGGACATAATATAGAATACAGCTTGATATAATTATTATAGTCAGTATTGTATTGGAGTTTACATTGACCAATTTTTTCACAAGCACTTGTCACTTTTGGTCTATAAACATCCAGTATACACTTCTATTCACTTAACGCCTTCACACCGGGGCGATTTTCAGTTTTTTGTTTTTTTTTGCTCCCCTTATTCTCAGAGCCGTAACTTTTTTCTGTCACTGTTGCCATATAAGGGCTTGTTTTTTGCGGGATGAGCTGTACTTTTAAATTAAATCATTAAATTTTACCATATAGTGTACTGGAAAACAGCAAAAAAAATTAAGTGCGGAAAAACTGCAAAACAAGTGCGATCGCACAATAGTTTTTGAGATATTTTATTCGTGTTCACTATATGGTAAAAATGGTAAAACTGATGTGTAATTGGAATGCCTCAGGTCGGAGTGAGTTCATAGACACCAAACATGTATAGGTTTACTTTTATCTAAGGCCATAAAAAAAAAAAATTCACAAGTTTGTCCAAAAAAGTGGTCCACTTTTTGCACCATTTTCCGAAACCCGTAGCATTCTCATTTTTCAGGATCTATGGCTCAGTGATGGTGTATTTTTTGCATCTCGAGCTGACATTTTTAACGGTATCATATTTGCGCAGATGCTACATTTCGATCGCTTGTTATTGCATTTTGCGCAAAATTTGTGGTTACCAAAAAACGTAATTTTGTCGTTTGGAAATTTTTTTGCTGCTACGCCGTTTACCGATCAGATTAATTGATTTTATATATTGATTCTGTCTTTCTGAACGTAGCAATACCGAATATGTGTATATTTTTTATTTTTTTAACTCTTTCATTTTCAATGGGCCGAACGGGGGGGGGGGGGGTGGCGTGAATTGAACTTTTAGGGTTTTTTTTTTTTTAATTTTATTAAGTCTACTAGGGGGCTATAACGATCAGCAGTCTGATCGCTCTTCCATTTCGCCAGATTACAGCTACAGATTTGGAGAAAAGCTGATTAGGCTAAGACCTCACTTTGTTTTTTTACCTGCTTTTTCAACTGCAGCGTTTAATGCCAAAATGGTTGTGTTCTGCTTTTCAAGCTTAGTCTATGGGAATTTGGGTTTCTAAACCCCACTATGCAGTTCAAACTGCAGCCTTTTTGTGGCAGAAATTTGGGCAAAAACTCTGTTTTGCAGTGCAAAACCCAAATGGCAAAAACAATTGACATGTGAATTGTTTTTGCCATTTGCGTTTAGAACTGCAAAGCAGAGTTTTTCCCAAATTTGTGCCACAAAAAGGCACCTTTTTTGAACTGCATAGTCGGGTTTAGAAACACAAATTCCCATAGACTAAGCTTGAAAAGCAGAACACATCCATTTTGGCATTAAACACTGCAGTTGAAAAAGCAGGTAAAAAACAAAGTGGGGTCTTAGTCTAAGGCTATGTGCCCACGGTTCGTTTTTTCATGCTTTTCTGCAGCGTTTTCAACTGCACCTTTTTTAGTGCCCAAATGGCTGCGTTTTGATTTCCCAGCAAAGTCTATGGAAAATAGGGTTTTCTTGTGCCCACCATGCAGTTCAAAATGCTGCGTTTAATTTGAATATTTTGTGGCAAAAACCATGCGTTTTAAAAAGCAGCATGTCAATTGTTTTTGCCATTTGAAATGCGTTTAGATAACATAGAAGTCAATGAGAAACAGGGAGAAACCAAGAAACATCAAAATTCCAGCGTTTTACCTGCTTTTTAGGTGCAGAAAACATGCGTTTTGGACTACTAAAACGCATGCTTTATGCACATCAAAATAATGATTTCATATGTCCCTTTACACACACACATAGTCCGACAATTTATGTAAAGAAAATTATCATTTTATTGCTATATTTCCGTTTTTTATTAAATAACCGCTATAATTCTATTAAATCTTGCCATTTTCTTTTTTTCATACAAATATTTATGTGCCCCTTTTTTTTCTCTTTTTTCATTTGTTTTGACTGTTGTAACTTTATTTATCAGTGTCTAGATGTTCAAAATGCATCTGTCAAAAAGCATTTGAAAAAGCATTCAAAAAGCGCTAAAAACGCATCAAATACGCGGCAAATACGCATGCGTTTTCAGCGCTAAAGTTCTGCAAAAGGCAACTTTGGCTAATTCAATTAAGGACAAAACATGCATTTAGAACTGCAAGTAGGGAAAAGCAACGTGGACACATAGCCTAACTCTCACACACTGCGCTCTGCCGCCAGTGAGAGAAAGTGATTCATGATAGCTACAGGAGTCATAACATGACCCTGTGCTACCATGGCAATCACCGGAAGACATGTGATCACGTCACATGACTTTCGATGGCTTACTGCAGCACCCTGTTATATCTCGCTGTCAGACTTTGACAGCGAGATGTAAGGGGTTAATAGGCACGGGAGGAACGTGATTTCCACTCGTGCCTGGCACATATGTCAGTTGTTGAAATCGACTGTTTTGTGTGCGGATCGCTGGAGACTGCCCACGGCAGGTGGCAGTGATTAACCTCACATGATCCATGACGTACCCAGTACATCATGTGTCGTGAAGAGGTTAACATAATATTATTTATTTTTTGGATGATATATAGTCTTTGATGCAATTTCTTATTTTGTTTATATCTTTTTATGTGCACTTGTAACATCATATTTTAATACCTTACTGACTTTTTTTGTATTACCTTATTTATGCTGTATTTGTCGTGTATGCTGTACGGTCCCCCTTAAGCGTTTTTCTATACATTATCTCTTTTTATGTTTTTACTATTTTTCAATAAAAAAATTGATTTTAATGTCATCCTGTTTTTTGCACCTATATGTGTGGATATATTGTATATCATGGGTGTTGTTGAGTTTGGGGAGCTTTGAGGTGTAGGGAGGAATTTTCTTTCCCCTTTATTGAGTACATGACCAATTTTTGTGTGTATTAAATCTAAACTGTGTCAGATGCACCAGGGAGACCAGCCAGTGGAGGAATTCTGCAGTGACTTCCACAGACGGTCCACGGACACCAGATGGAATGATCCCTCGCTTCGGAGTAATTTCTGCCAGAAAAAGATGTGTTTGTCCTGTTGGAGACCCCTGGTTTCCTGGAGGCTGCCATGTCCCTGGCTATCCATGTTGACATCATCTCTGTGAAAGACCAAAGGAAAACCATTATCTACTAGGAATCTTGTGTTTCATGAACCTAGGTCTGTGCCCACTGAGGAACCTATGCAGTTGGGGGGTGCAACTCTTAGCACTGGTCCACCTATAATTTACCGTAAAATGGTGTTGTTTTTTTGTAGTCATAAGGGTCATTGTGTAGGAACCTTTCCCTTAATATTAAACCACACATAGCTGCTGGAAAACTAATGAGCCCATGTTGCATGGATGATAGCAACCTGGGTATACATAATTCCTATACATATTTCCTCCATTGGTAGGTCTCAATTTTTTTTGTCCGCTGAGGTCCTATTAGGTGAAAAAAATTAGTGATGAGTGTCGCAACTTTTTCTTCTATGATTTTCCTTTCTCTCTTCTTTCTTGTTCATGTTTTACTCTGTATCTTCTATTCTGGCAACTCACCCCTGAGTAACGGCCCTGGTTTTGTTCACTCCTCCAAGGTGGCCTTGTTATATAGTATAAAAAGGTATTATGTTGATCCTTCGACAGTAGTCGGTTACAGCTTCATCGTTGTTGATACAGTCTTGAGTTTTGTATCTCCCCATATTTTAGGCCTACCGATTTGATCTGCTATCAATTCCTCAATACAACGCTTGTGTTTTCACATTGTGCTTTATTCTGTACAATACGGGGTTTCCTGTGTTATTAATATTGTTAATAAAAGTTAAATTTAAAAAAAATAAATAAAAAAAAAAAATTAGTGATGAGTGAACCTGTGGACATTTGGGTTTGCCGAACCAGCATGGACTAAAAAAAGAAATCGGGTTCAGCAGCCGAGCTTGACCTTGAACTTGACCTCAGTTGCCAAACACCACATGGGTCTAAGGGACCTGAACTTATGTGTTATAAAATAGTGTTAGTAAGGACTAGAGGGGGCTGCAAAAGAAAGAAAATAAAGAATAAAGCAGGAAATACTTGCCGACCTTGCCTGCATCTGTAACACTACTGTCTGGTCTGATTATTAGCTCTCATGAATATTCACTGCTTCCCCCACCCACTGTTAGTCCCAGAGTCTGTGATTGGTTGCAGCGGTTTCTTGGATTTGCCAACTATTATCATCAAGAACTTTTTGGTAGTGGCTAATCATTCATGGATATGACCAGAAAAGGGACAGAGTATTCGAGATGGTCCAGTCCAGCCCGTGTTGCATTTGCCGCTTTAACCTCTTCACCTCCGGCCACTAAAAGCACCCTAATGACCGGGCCATTTTTTGCAATTCTGACCAGTGTCACTTTGACAGGTTATAACTCTGGAATGCTTCAACGGATCCTGGCAATTCTGACATTGTTTTTTCGTGACATATTGTACTTCATGTGAGTGTTAAATTTAGGCCGATATTTTTTGCGTTTATTTTTTTAAATTTAGGAAATTTTGCGAAAATTTCACAATTTCCAAAATTTGAAAAATTTATGCCCATAAATCTGAGAGATATGTCACACAAAATAGTTACTAAATAACATTTCCCACTTGTCTACTTTACATCAGCGCAATTTTCGAATCAAAATTTTTTTTCATTAGGAAGTTAGAAGGGGTCAAAGTTCATCAGCAATTTCTAATTTTTCCAACAAAATTTACAAAATAATTTTTTTTATTAGGGACCACATCACATTTGAAGTGACTTTGAGAAGCCTAGGTGACAGAAAATACCCAAAAATGACACCATTCTAAAAACTGCACCCCTCACACTGCTCAAAACCACATCCAAGAAGTTTATTAACCCTTTAGGTGCTTCACAGGAACCAAAGCAATGTGGAAGGAAAAAATGAAAATTTTACTTTTTAACACAAAAAATGTTACTTTAGCCATAAAATTTTCATTTTCACAAGGGAGCAAAGAGAAAGTGCACCATACAATTTATTGTGCAGTTTTCTCCTGAGTACGCTGATACCCCATATGTGGTAAAAATCAATTGTTTGGGCGCACGGCAGAGGTCGAAAGGGAAGGAGCACCATTTGAATTTTTGAACGCAAAATTAGCTGCACTCATTAGTGGACGCCATGTCGGGTTTGAAGACCAAATGAAGTGCCTAAACAATAGAGATCCCCCACAAGTGACCCCATTTTGGAAACTAGAGCCCGAAAATAATTTTTCTAGATGTTTGGTGAGCACTTTGAACACCTGGGGGCTTCACAGAAGTTTATAACGTTGAGCCATGAAAAGAAGAAAATGTTTTTTTTTACCACAAAACTGTTGCTTGAACTAGGTAGCTTTTTTTTCACAAGGTTATCAGGAAAAAATGCACCATAAAATATATTGTGCATTTTCTCCTGAGTACGCAGATACCTCATATGTGTGGAAAGTAATTGTTTGGGCGCATGGCGGGGCTCAGAAGAGAAGGAGCACCATTTGACAGAAACATTGGTTGGAATCATTAGCGGACGCCATGTCACATTTAGAGACCCCCTATGGTGCCTAAATAGTGGAGCTCCCCCACAAATTACCCCATTTTGGAACTAGACCCCTCAAGGAATTTATCTGGATGTTTGGTGAGCCCCTTGTACCCCTAGGGGCTCCACAGAAGTTGATAACGTTGAACCGGGAAAATTATTTTTTTTTTTTTTACCACAAAATTTTTGCATCAACCAGGTAGTTTTTTTTTTACAACGGTACCAGGAAAAACTACTGCACCATAAAACGTATTGTGCAATTTTTTCTGAGTACGCAGATACCTGATATGTGGTGGAAAGTAATTGTTTGGGCGCATAGCGGGGCTCCGAAGAGAAGGAACGCCATTTGACTTTTCAAACGCACAGATGCGGTGCACTGATCGGCCACTGCAGGACGCAAGGTCGGATGAGATACAAAAAGCATCGGGGATACGGAAAAAAAAAAACACGCCAAAAATTGAGCACGGATGCCGATCCATTATCTGCATCCCTGATCAGCGCTCGGCGGGATGCACGGATGGATGAGGTGTAAAAATGGACAGGGGATACAGGGAAAAAAAAAAAAAATTATACTCACAGTACCCAGAGGATTAGCAGGAGGATCACTGACCAGAAGAACTGCAGGAGGAACAGAAGGCAAGTGAGATGGACAACTTTACAGGAGCAGCAGGCAGGATGTTGGACAGCTCTGCAGAATACCCAGGAAGGACCCAGCGATGGAGACAGATGTGATTGGGCCAGTGAAGACCTCGGACGACCCGGTGAAGGCAGGTAAGAGGACGTCGGGGGGAGAGCAGAGGTGCAGGGGGAGAGCAGAGGGGGAGGGGGAGAGGGATACGAGAGAACAGAGGCAGAAGGAAGGAAACAGAATAGAGATCACGAAGGAGGCAGGTAGATCGCAGCAGGGGGGGCAGATCGGGGCGTGGGGGGGCAGATTCGGGGGGCACGGGTAGGGGCCATCGCGGGAGCACGCAGGGGCTGCAAGGTGAGCACAATACTCATATGGAGCAGGAGCAGTGACATCAGCGGCGGCAGCAGCGGTGTCGTGGTACCACAAGTACCAGCCAGTGCACGCTGCAGACATGTTGGGGGAGGGCTAGCAGACCAGCACAGGCCTGGGGAGGGCGGCCACCTGCAGATCAGACCGCCCCACTGCACACTAATTGGAGCGATTGCGCGTCAGAGCACGATCGCTCAAATCAGTGCTGCAGGGGCTGGGGGAGACATGTTAGAGCTCCAGCTATGATCTGCTGCAGCTGCTACAGCACCTCATAGCCGGATCTCACAGTATCGCACTAATTCAGGCATTATTTTTGCCGAAAGCAGTGCGAACTATGCGGTTGGCGGTTCAGATTTGAACAGCCAATCACATCGATCGTCGATGGGGGGTGGCGATGCCCCTGGGGGTCAAGCAAAGGTCCCCTGCTGTAAGAAACAGCAGGGGACATCATTTGAAAGCCGTTGCTATGGCCACAGCAATCAAATGAACTTAAGGCAGTAAAGTTACGTCCCTGGTCGTTAAGTCACGTTAAAATAGGACGTAATTTTACTGCCCGCGGTCGTGAAGGGGTTAAAGAGAAGTTTTGCTTTTGCTCCCGTCCTCATACAGTCTAATGTTAACCAAACATTCATTGCAGAGGTTGATGCATCAGAGGTGAGGGTACAGGCCATACTGTTGCATTGAACGTCTCCAAGTAAAAAGCGTCCGTGTGCCATTTTCTGTAAAAAGTTGTCCGCCGCCAAAAGAAATTACGATATCGGCAATAGAGAATGCCTTGCAATAAAGTTGACTTTTGGGGAACGCCATGTTTTTTTGGAGACGGCAGTACATCCATGTCATGGGCATTATAAAAATGTATAATATTTGGAATCTGCTAAACTACTTACTCCTAGACAGGCAAGATAGTCTCTGATTTTCACCAGATTCAACTTTTTTGTAACTTATCGGGGTTAAAAACATTAAGGCTGATATATTGTCTTATTGTTTTCAGGGGGAAGGTATTGATGATGAGCCTGTTCCCATTTTGCAGAAGGAGTTGTCATTTCTCCTATATGCTCGGACCTTGAGAAGGGGGTCACAGAGGCATAGGGGGACGTCCCTGCTGCTTGTCTTCCAGGTAAACTGTTTGCTACTTTGAACTTACAACTTAGGATTTTAAGTGAACATCATAGTTCAGTTCTTAAACCACAAAAGTTCACAAAACCCATTGTGCTGACACCGTATGACTCCAAGAAAAATTTACATAGAGAAGAATCTCGAGTCAGTATTAAAATAGTAAAGATTTTATTTAAATTCAAAGCATGCAAAATATTAAAATATTGTAATCATTACCACAATAAAGATCCCAGACAGAAAATGGCTGATCCAATTAGCCCACCAAATAGGGCACCAACTACCAATTATTATTTTATAATATCAATTAGTGAGGATATGCATTGGGGTTCCCAAAAGGTCGTCCCAGTATTTTCTCTATATATTTATAATTCTATCAAGTAGAAATGTCACATATATCTATCAATTGACACCGTCAAGAATATTGCTTAATACACCATTTCCTATTGGCCAATAAGTGGCACTAGTCACAGACAGGTTTTTGGTCCCAATATAATTGTGACTTCCCATTCACATACTGGAGATGCACCAAAGAGTCCAAAAAGGGGACGCCCCAGGACATCTCCACATGCATAAGGATATAAGAAAGTACTATAACATTGCTGTTCTATCAATACACTTTTACATTAAAGGGAAGTCACTTGTAAAGTTCAACCTTAAATTACTTGTCTATACATAGTAAAGTAGAGGAAAACCTTAATATTTAACCATAATGGAGGTGGACCGCTAGGACAGCTCCCCGACACGTGTTTTGCAACTCGCTTCCTCAGGGGACATGGCCTTTTTCTGTCTGGGATTTTTACTGTGGTAATAAATACAATATTTTAATATTTTGTATGCTTTGAATTGAAATAAAATGTTTACTATTTTGATACTGACTCAAGTGTCTTCTCTATTTAAATAGTTCAGTTCTTGCAGGACATCTGGGTAATAAAACTACCACAGAGCTACTCGCTTGTTGTTTTTGGTGGTCAAAGTTGCTTCAAGATGTTCAGGATTATATCTTGTCTTGCAATGTTTGTGTGCATTCAAAAACCCCTCATATTAGTTCTTTCAAGGTTCTGCAACCAAAATATTCCTCGTAGACTGTGAACTTATCTATCGGTGGATTTTACGATTGTCCACTGGTAAAACTGTAATACTGGTAGTTGTTAAGAGATTTAGCAAAATGGCTCATTTGACTGCATTTCCTGCACTTCCGAGTGCTAAGACTTTGGCACAAGTGTTTTTCAATGAGATTGTAAAACTTCATGGGCTTCCCTCTGATATTGTATCAGATCGTGGGACCCAATTTATATCAAACCTTTGGAAGACATTTTGTGCTCGTTTTATAAAGATTCGTTCAGTAGTGTCTTTAGTTCCATAAAGTGCTTGTGTTAGGGATTTATCTCTAATTTTCCTCCACCTTTCAACCACAGTCTAATGGGCAGACTGAAAGGGTGTATTAAAATCTCTAGACATATCTGATGTCTTTTGTTTCCAAAAATCAAGAGGATTGGGTCTCTTATTTACCCTTAGAGGAGTTTGCAGTGAATAACAGCCATCATGAATCTACAGGCAAGTCCCCGTATTTTTCGGGGCATATGGTTTTCACCCTCAATTTTGAACCTTTTAATGGAAAACATGCCTCAGGAGTTGATGGGGCAGATTCGTTTTTTCCATCCATTTCCTCTGTGTGGCGGGGTTACTACGAGGGTTCTAGTAAATAATTTGAGGGTGATGGGTACCAAATATAAAACTGTGACTGAACATAAGCATTTGGCTGGTACGGACCAGTTTGTTGATTACATGGTGTGGTATGTACTAAAAACATTAAACTGATGGTCCCTTCTTGGAAACTGGGAACGAGGTTAATCGGTCTTATAAGATAGTGTAACTGCCATTATCAATCCGATATTTCACCTCTTATTGCCACCTACTTTTAAAATTCATAATGTGTTTCACTGATCAGTCCTTAAAAAATGTGTCGTTTTTTCAGAACAAGCTCCGTTACCTCCCTGGTTGCTGTTGATGGGAATCTAAAGTTTTAGATAGCCAAAATGATAGATTCTTGCTTTGTACTCCGTTTTTTTCAATATTGGTACATTAGAATGGTTATGGTCCACAGGTGAGAATGTGGGTATCAGCATCTGATTATCCTGCAATCATGCTAGTCCGGTCTTTTCATGACTCACATCCATTTAGGCCTGGTCCTGAGGGTCCAGAGTCCACTCTTAGGATGTGAGGTACTGTCACGAGGGTACCACGTCAGAGAGTGGTCATCTCTGTCAGGTGCCAGAAGATTGCAGCACATGGCTATATGCACACTTGCATGGGTTAAATCTGCTAGCTGTTCAGATTCTGCTTTGTCCATTGCTACAATGGTTAAGCAGCTTGTTTGGTCTCCTAACTCAGGATAAATAGTCTGATCTCAGGTGTTATGATTTTTGCACTCACTTCTGCTATAAATACTCTCCTCTCAGCTCAGGGAGTTACCAGTGATGGCTTGGCTATACGTAGCTTTCAGAGTGGACTTATGAGCTGTGGACTAAGAAGTCATTTTTGGAGCTGTAACAACAGATTTCTGCATGGAAGTTTGTATGGTGTTTTCCATTCCTTTAATATCTTTTCAGTTTTAGTCATTTATCCATTCCCTTTACTCCTTTCTGTAGCTTGGTGTGTTTAGTACAATTGCTATTTCTTTTACCCCTGTCTGCCTTTTCCCCTCTGTGTCTTTAATCCAGACCAGCATTAGGGTACTTGCTGTCCTGCGCATTAGACAGGACCATGTTCAGGGAATGACAAGAATAGGAAGGTGATCGCTGAACGGGAAGAAAGAACCCATCTAAGAAAGTCAGACAGCTCAGGGTTGCTTAAGGTAAGTGTAACTCCCTATGTTTCCCAGGAGCAGTCCCTTATCTCATCTTGCCTTGTTCCAACCAGCCCCATTGTAGGAGTGAGACAACCAGGAGCTGCCCTAGAGTGGTACCTGGTGCCTATCATAGATCAGTTTGGTGAAGACTGGGTAGTCACTTAGTCACACCCCTCTCAGGGTAAGTCTGGTTCTGGGAGCAGTAGCCACACTAGTATCACTGGCCTCACTATTTTTAGGGCTACGATGTCACTGCTCTAGTTGAGCATCTGCAGAATCTGTCAGTGGAGATGGCAGATCTGCGTTCGGTGATATTGCAATCCCCCTCATAGACCCTGGGATTTGCAGCTGCTACTTCCATACAGTTCCCGCCTGAATCTAATTTAGCTTTGCTGGATAGGTTCTTCAAAGATAGGGACAAGTTTGTGTTTAAGGAGGTCTGTTAACTTTACTTTAGGCTTCAACCACTCTCCTCAGGTACTAAGGAACAGTGAGTAGGGGATAGGTATCTTACTCCTAAACTAAGACCCCCCCAACCTTGGGCTTTCTCTATCCCGCCCGGTTCTCAGTCACTCTTGATAGTCAAGGTTTTTTTTGTGCTTTGGGGCTCATTTATATCTATCCTGACCGTGTTGCGCTAGCTCAGTCATGGCGAACCTTTCACAGGCCGAATGCCCAAACTGTAGCCCTAAACCCAAATTTGTTTTGGTGCCAACCAATCCTATTATGTAACTAACTGATTTTAATCTTACCTTTGCAGTCTTCTCTTTTCCTCAGCAGGGGGCATCACGCTCATGTGTACTTACCACACATTGAAGCTCAGCCTCTCCAACTGCCCTTTCCAGACACAGCAGTTGGATTGATCTTTCTGGAAAAAATTGCAGCATATTAGACAGACAGATTTTAGCAATAAATGCAATCAGATTTCACCCTGTAATCCACATCTGTATTTCAAGGTCTGAACATCTTGAAATCCCATATAGATGTACGTGTTGCTCCCCTCCAGTTTCATTGTGTAGTTATGTCCCCCTTCCTGGGCCACTTCCTGGTAAACATGTCCCCCATAGTGATATATATTTCCTACATTCTGGTATATTTTTCCCCATCATGGCCCCATCCTGGTAAATGTTTCCCCATCCTTTTAAATGCTCTCTCATCCTGATAAATGTTCTCCTATCCTAGTAAATGTCCACCATCCTAGTAAATGTAGCCCATCCTGGCATGTTCCCCAATACTGGTAAATGTTCCCCCACCCTGGTAAATGTACCTCATCCTAGTAATTATACCCCTTCCTAGTAAATGTCCCCCTTCCTGGTAAATGTACCCCATCCTGGCATGTTTCCTCATCCTGGCATGTTCATGTTTCCCCATCCTGACATGTTCATGTTTCCCAACCCTGGCATGTTTCCCCACCCTGACATGTTTCCCCATCCTGCTATGTTTATGTACCCCCATCCTTGCATGTTTCCCCTTTCTGGCATGTTTTCCCCCTTTCTGGCATGTTTTCCCCCATCCTGGCATGTCTTTCCCATCCTGCCATGTTTCCCCCATGCTGCCATGTTTCCCCCGTGCTGCCATGTTTCCCCATGTTTCCATGGTCCCCCCCCAACCACCTTGGCACAGCCGCACACAATTTAAAAAAAAAAAACAGAGAAAAAAACCCCCTCACCTTTCAACACATGCTCCACAGCTGCGTTTCGCTGGGTCCTCAGTTTCCGCAAGGCCATAAGGTGTCATTATGAACTCGCTGCCGCCCGACCACCGTGCGGAGCTGCCGCCCGACCACCGTGCGGAGCTGCCGCCCGACCACCGTGCGGAGCTGCCGCCCGACCACCGTGCGGAGCTGCCGCCCGACCACCGTGCGGAGCTGCCGCCCGACCACCGTGCGGAGCTGCCGCCCGACCACCGTGCGGAGCTGCCGCCCGACCACCGTGCGGAGCTGCCGCCTGACCTACACCCCACCTATTGTCTCCTCCCCATAATCCTATAGAATGTAAGCCCGCAAGGGTAGGGCCCTCTTCCCTCTGTACTAGTCTGTCTACTGTAACTTGTATACGTATTTTGTATGTAACCCCCTTCTCATGTACAGCACCATGGAATTAATGGTGCTCTATAAATAAATAATAATAATAATAATAATAATAATTACGCCAGCGCCACTTACTGACACTCCCACCGTCTCCTAGGCAACATGCCTGCGGCCTAGGAGAGGAGTGTTGGAGCAAAGGAGACATTTCTCCTCTCTCTAACAGAAGTTTGAACTGCTAGCGCGATCAAAGTAGCTGAATGAGGTGACAGCGCGCGTGCTGACGAAAAGGGCGGTGTGTGCTCAGTCTGGTACGCATGCCTTAGGTTCACCATCACTGTCTTAGCTGAATCTAAACTACACATATAAGAGCAAAAAACAGGATGACATTAAAATCAATTTTTGTTATTGAAAAATATTAAAACCATAAAAAGAGAGAATGTACAAAAAAAAAAAGGGGGACCATACAGCATACAGGACAAACACAGCATAAATAAGGCAATACAAAAAAGTCAGTAAGGTATTAAAATATAATGTTACAAGTGCTTATAAAAATATATAAACAAAATAAGAAATTGCATCAAAGACTGTATACCATCCAAAAAATAAATATTATGTTAAGTGAATACAAATGTATACTGGATGTATATAGACCAAAAGTTACAAGTGCTTGTGAAAAAATTGGTCAATGTAAACTCCAATACCAATACTGACTATAATAATTTCCAGCTGTATTCTATATTATGATGGTGCCAAAGTATAACAAACCAGATGTCAATATCGCATATCCTTATTATTGAGCACCGAAGTCAAATACAACAAAGGAGAAATTATAACAGCCTAGGTATAGGCCAAATAGCTACTTTAGTGATAAAGACAGAGGCTGAATGGTCCCATTTTTGTGCAGATACTACATTTTGATCGCTTGTTGTTGCATTTTGCACAAAATTTGTGGCGACCAAAAAACATAATTTTGGCGTTTGGAATTTTTTGCTCTTATGCCATTTACCAATCAGATTAATTGATTTTATATTTTGATAGATCGGGCCTTTCTGAACACGGCGATACCAAATATGTGTATATTTTTTTTTGTTTTTTTTTTAAACTGTGTGCAGCTGTGCCAAGGTGGGTGGGGGGAACATGGCAGCATGGGAGAAACATGGGGGAAACATGGCAGCATGGGGGAGACATGGCAGCATGGGGGAATCATGGCAGCATGGGGGAGACATGCCAAGATGAGGAAACATGCCAGTATGGGGGTCACTTAGCCTCCATCCCCAGCCTGTTACTGACCTCCTTACAGCCTTCAGTCCTTGTTAAGGGTAACAGCCATCTCTGCATGCCCTAATCTGGGAGTTCTCACTTTGGGTATAGTATTTCCTGACCCTGGGCTGACACTGGCCTCTACCACACCACACTATAGGTTCTTCATACTACTTTGTAGTGGATTTGGTTCCCCTATTCAGGGTGATTCATCTCATAACTATTGTGATGTTCCATTATGATATGGAGGTTATTTGAGGCCATTATCATCTCCCTTGTGAGACATATATGTATATATGTGTATTCTGCTGCTACATTCTGTTATTTATCGCTGTAGGGGTCTACACTGTATAATTGTATTTTCCATTGTAACTATTACTTATGGCAATTATGTCCTATATTGGGGCTTTAGGGGACCTTTTTGTGTCATTTTAAATGTTTTTAACCTTGTTTGTTATGTTTGGCACTTAATAAAGTTTCATATTTTAAGATATATCTAATTCCTGGTGTGCACGTGTTTACATGCAGAGCTTTTTTCCTTCTGCTTATATGCATTTACTTGTCTGCATGATGTGGCACCCGTGATTATCATTGATAGTACTTTAGTGCACCCCATTTCAAATTCATGCCAGGATGGGGGAGAAATGCCAGCAGGGGGGAGACATGCCAGGATGGGGGAAACATGTCAGGATGGGGTACACATGGCAGGATGGGGAGAAATGCCAGGATGGGGGTACATAAACATGCCAGGATGGGCGAATATGCCAGGATGGGCAAACATGACAGGATGGTGGTATATGAACATGCCAGGATGGTGGTACATGAACATGCCAGGATGGGGAAACATGCCAGGATGGGGTACATTTACCAGGAAGGAAACATTTACCAGAATGGGGGAACATGTTGGGATGGGATACATTTACCAGGAAGGGGGGCATTTATCAGGATGGGGTAGATTTACCAGGATGGGGGAACATTTACCAGGATGGAATAGATTTACCAGGATGGGGCCATGATGGGGACAAATATACCAGAATGTAGGAAATATATATCAGGATGGGGGACATGTTTACCAGGAGGTGGTCCAAGAAGGGGGACATAACTACACAATGAAAGAGGTGGAGAGCAACTCATAAGTCTTTATGGGATTTCGAGATGTTCAGACTTTGAAATGTAAATGTGGATTACAGGGTGAAATCTGAGTGCATTCCATGCTAAAATCTGTCTAATATGCTGCAATTTTTTCCAGAAACATCAATCCAACTGCTGTGTCTGGAAAGGGCAGTGGGAGAGGCTGAGCTTCAATGTGTGGTAAGCACACATGAGCGTGATGCCCGTTGCTGAGGAGAAGAGAAGACTGCAAAGGAAAGGTGAATGATAATGTTACAAGTGCATATAAAAATATATAAACAAAATAAAAAATCACATCAAAGACCGTATATCATCCAAAAAATAAATATTATGTTAAGTTAATACAAGTGTATACTGGATGTATATAGACCAAAAGTGATAAGTGATTGTGAAAAAATTGGTCAATGTAAACTCCAATACCAATACTGACTATAATAATAATTTCAAGCTGTATTCTATATTATGTCCACAAGATGGCGAAAGTATAACAAACCAGGTGTCAATATCGCATATCCTTATTATTGAGCACCGAAGCCAAATACAACAAAGGAGAAATTATAACAGCATAGGTATAGGCCAAATAGCTACCTTAGTGATAAAGACAGAGGCTGAATGGTCCTGTACTGGGGTACGTCATGTGTCATGAAGAGGTTAATATAATAATAATTATTTTTTGGATAATATATAGTCTTTGATGCAATTTCTTATTTTGTTTAAATATATTTATATGCACTTGTAACATTATATTTTAATACCTTACTGACTTTTTTGTATTACTTCATGCTGTGTTTGTCGTGTATGCTGTACGGTCCCCCTTAAGCGTTTTTCTGTACATTCTCTCTTTTTATGGTTTTCCTGTTTTTCAACAAAAAATTGATTTTAATGTCATCCTGTTTTTTTACACCTATGTGTGGATATATTTTATATAATCGGTGTTGTTGAGTTTGGGGAGCTTTGAGGTGTAGGGAGGAATTTTCTTTCCCCTTTTATTGAGTTCATGATCAATTTTTGTTTGTATTAAATGTAAACTGTGTCAGATGCACCAGGGAGACCAGCCAGTGGAGGAATTCTGCAGTGACTTCCACAGACGGTCCACGGACACCAGATGGAATGATCCCACGTTCAGAGTAATGTCTGCCAGAATCTCTCTGAGAGAATAAAAGATGTGTTCGTCCTGTTGGAGACCCTGGTTTCCTGGAGGCTGCCATTTCGCTGGCTATCCATGTTGACCATCATCTCTGTGAAAGACCAAAGGAAAAACCATTATCTACTAGGAATCTTTTGTTTCATGAACCTAGGTCTGTGCCCACTAAGGAACCTATGCAGTGGGTGGGAGCAACTCTTGGCACTGGTCCACCTATAATTTACCATAAAATGGTGGTGGTTTTTTGTGGTCGTAAGGGTCATTGTGTAGAAAACTTTCCCCCAATATGAAATCACACATAGCTGCCAGAAAACTAATGAGCCCATATTTTCTATACATATTTCCTCCATTGGTAGGTCTCAAATTTTTTTTGCCCGCTGAGGTCGTATTAGGGAAAAAAATTAGTGATGAGGGAACCTGCGGACATTCGGGTTCACCGAACCAGCATGGACTAAAAAAATAAATCTGGTTCAGCAGCAGAGCTAGACCCAGAACTTGACCTCAGATGCCAAACTCCACATAAGTCTAAGGAACCTGAACTTATGTGTTATAATATAGTGTTAGTAAGGACTAGAGGGGGCTGCAAAAGAAAGAAAAGGAATAAAGCAGGATATACTTGCCGACCTTGCCTGCATTTGTAACACTACTGTCTGGTCTGATCATTAGCTCTTATGAATATTCACTACTTCCCCGCCCACCGTCAATTCCAGAGTCTGTGATTGGTTGCAGTAGTTTCTTGGATTTGCCAACTATTGTCATCAAGAACTTTTTGGTAGTGGCTAATCATTCATGGATATGACCAGAAAAGGGACAGAGTTTTCGAGATGGTCCAATCCAGCCCGTGTTGCATTTGCCGCTTTAAAGAGAAGTTTTTCTTCTGCTCCCATCCTCATACAGTCTAATGTTAACCAAACATTCATTGTAGAGGTTGATGCATCAGAGGTGAGGGTATAGGCCGTACTGTTGCAGTGAACGTCACCAAGTAAAAGGCGTCCGTGTGCCTTTTTCTCTAAAAAGTTGTCCACCGCCAAAAGAAATTACGATATCGGCAATAGAGAACGCCTGGCAATGAAGTTGACTTTTGGGGAACGCCATGTTTTTTTGGAGGGGGCAGTACATCCTGTCATAGGCATTAGTGATCATAAAAATGTATAATATTTGGAATCTGCTAAACGACTTACTCCTAGACAGGCAAGGTGGCCTCTGATTTTCACCCGATACAACTTTTTTGTAACTTATCGGGGTTAAAAGCATTATGGCTGATACATTGTCTTATTGTTTTCCAGGGGAAGGTATTGGTGATGAGCCTGTTCCCATTTTGCAGAAGGAGTTGTCATTTCTCCTATATGCTTGGACTTTGAAAAGGGGGTCACAGAGGCATAGGGGACATCCCTGCTGCTTGTCTTCCAGGTAAACTGTTTGCTCCTTTGAACTTACAACTTAGGATTTTAAGTGAACATCGTAGTTCGGTTCTTAAAACACAAAAGTTCACTAAACCCATTGTGCTGATACCTTATGACTCCAAGAATAATTTAAATAGAGAAGAATCTTGAGTCTTTATCAAAATAGTAAAGATTTTATTTAAATTCAAAGCATAGAAAATATTAAAATATTATTATTACCACAGTAAAGATCCCAGACAGGGTGTGACTGCTTGCACTACATACGCATACCACCAGGATGGCGGGTAGGATTAACATTCTTTCTTGGAATGTCCATGGCTTGGGGGACCCCACAAAAAGGGTAGCAGTAATGGATCAGGTCAAATCCCACTTTCCAGCAATCATCTGCCTACAGGAGACACATTTGGAGGGCGACAAAATAGTATACATGAATCGCTCATGGGTGGGCCATTGTTTCCACTCAACCTACACAGCTCATTCCAGAGGTGTCAGTATTTTAGTCCACAGAGCAATCCCATTTGAGATCATTTCATCCACAGTAGATCAGGAAGGTAGATTCATTTGCGTGCACTGTAAAATATTTAACAAGGAGTTCCTTCTGATAACAGTTTATATACCGCCTCCATAATAATACTGTTATGAACAAAATTGCGGAAATGATTGGCAAGACCCCCAATGTACAGGTGGTGTGCACGGGGGATTTCAATAACATCATTCATCCATATTGGGACAAACACAATGCGGGTACTCACTTAGAACACTATCCTAACTCCAAATTTGGGGACACGGTGGCTGAACTGGCACTTTCAGATCTGTAGCGAATCAGAAACCCTGGAGTCAGGCGATTCTCGTGCTATTCCAAAACACACAACACTCAGTCCGGAATAGACCTGATCTTGGGCTCAGAGGGTATACTGCCAATGGTGGAAAACACAGAATACCTTCATAGAGGTTTATCAGACCATTCCCCACTGCTGACACGACTTAATATTTTACCCGGGCTTGATCGTACCCGTAGCTTGTGGTCCTTCAATCCTTTTTGGCTACAGATTATAGATGTGAGCCCGGTTGAACTAGCCCTTGAATACTATTTTTAGGACAACTGTACTGGGGAGATGTCGCTTAACACTGTTTGGGATGCCATGAAGGCCTGTCTGAGGGGGTCACTGATACAGGGGGTCAGTAGATCTAAAATTAAGTCGGCATAATTTGAAATTTTTCTTAAAGAACGGGTCCAGACGACAGAACAGAAATACATTCTGTCAGGGGATACACGGGACTTACTGGAATGGAGGGAGGCACAAGCAGCATATGACTCTCACATTAAGGAATGGGCCACTAACAAAAGACTTTTTTCACAACAGAGATTCTTTGAAGAGGGCGAAAAAGCAGGTCATTTATTAGCGGTGATTGCTAAAGCACAAAGGGGGAACACATTTGTGGGGGCGCTAAGGGACAAAACCGGGACCATAGTCAATCAACCTGACCAAATTTTGGCTACCTTCTCTGAATTCTACGAACAACTTTACAGTACTAAACTGCAATATGATAGGGAACAGATAGCTTCTTACCTGAAAGACATCCCCTTGCCCTCACTTTCAGATGAGGACAGGGTATACCTAAACAGTCCACTCACACTGGAACAGTTGCATTTAGCGGTATCCTCCATGCCCAATAATAAGTCACCGGGTTCAGATGTGATCCCCACAGAGATTTACAAAAAGTTTGGAGAAATCCTTCTCCCCCAGCTGCTGTCGACCTTCCAGCAAGCAGCCAAAAATGGCTCCTTGCCCCAGTCGATGCGAGAAGCAGTGATAGTTGTCATACCTAAACCTGGCAAGGATCCCCTCATCCCTGACTCTTATAAACCTATCTCTCTGTTACCTACAGATATCAAAATAATAGCTAAAGTACTAGCTTCCAGACTTAATAAGGTTATACTTTCACTAATCCATTCGGACCAGTCGGGGTTCACGCCTTCCAGATCAACGGCAGTGAATATATGACGGTTACACCTCAACTTACAATTGCCAGTTGATAACTCAGAGGATAGAGTAGTTTGCTCCCTAGACGCCGCTAAGGCTTTCGACTCTATTGAGTGGGAGTTTCTCTGGGCAGTACTTGACAGATTTGGACTTGGGAGGGGCTTTATTTCCTGGGTAAGACTTCTATATAATAACCCTACTGCTAGGATCAAAGTTAATGGATGCCTTACCTCTCCTTTCCACCTAGGTAGGGGCACCCGCCAGGGATGCCCGCTATCCCCCTTACTATTTGCACTGGCCGTTGAGCCTATGGCGGCAATGGTTAGATCCAATCCAGACATAACAGGGTTCAGGAGGGGTGGTCAGGAGGAAAAAAATAGCGTTGTATGCAGACGACACACTCCTTTTTCTGGCCATTGCAACATCATCATTGCTAAGAGCAATGGGGGTTATACAAGAATTTGGGAAGTACTCAGGTCTATCAATTAACTGGGAAAAGTCTGTATTACTTCTGGTGGATGGAACCGCAAACTCACTTAACTACGTACATTCGGGCCTACAGGTTGTTGCCCAGTTTAAATATTTGGGGATAATAGTCACCACTCGTGTTGAGGATTATGAGAATCTCAACCTAACCCCTATTCTGTCGAAATTTAAGGATAAGAAGGAAGTCTGGTCTCGCCTGCCCTTCTCAGCAGTTGGCCGCACTAACTTGATCAAAATGATCTGGATGCCCCAACTATTATACAAGCTACACAACTCTCCACAATGGATTCCACAAAGATTTTTCCATAAGGTAAATGCATTATTCCGTGAATTGATCTGGAGCGGAAAGATGCCGCGCATTAGGCTCGAGACCTTGCAGAGGGATAAAAGTAGTGGAGGTCTGGCGGTACCCAATCCATGGGTTTACTATCTGGCGGCTCAGCTTCAGCACATTAGGGGATGGGAGGACCCTGGAGGGGGGGGCACAGTATACGATTCTACAACAATATTTTCACTCCACTAGTCTATACGAGGTTCTAGAGGCAGGAGGCTTCGGAGCTGCTGCTAATAGTTGCCCAACCCTATTACTAATCCAAAAACTTTGGGATAAAACTACAAGACATTCAGGGAATTTCACAATACACCTCTATATGGAGAACTCCATGGATACCTAACTTGCATCGTTTAGAGGGGTTTGGGAGCTGGGCTTTGAGAGGGATAAATAGATTCACACATATTGTGGAGGAGGGCCAACTCAGAGGCTTCCCTCAGTTGCAAGCAGAGTTTGGGATCCAGAATTCGGAGTTTTATAAGTACTTACAACTGAGACATGCGTATCAGGCAGAAACCTCTATTACGAGCAGAGCATTGGAGCAGAACAAAGTCATGCAACGCATAGCAACCTCTAGAGGCTCAGCAGGAGTGATCTCTCGTCTATATTGGAATCTATTATATTTGGTGCACCGGAATTGTCCAGTAAACGCAAAAGAAAAATGGGAACGAGCTATAGGACCTATTGAGGACAACCATTGGGTAGAAATTTTAGAAAGAATTCCTAGTCTATCATTGGGGGAGGCATACAGACTGTCACACCTGTACGTTATTCACCAAGTATATCGCACTCCTAGATTCCTGTTTGATATTGGAGTTAGAACTGACCCCTTCTGTCCGCGATGCAAAATATGTTCCGCAGATATATTACATATGATGTGGTCGTGTCCTGATATTAAACATTACTGAAGAGAGGTGACAGAAATAATCGATAGAGTATATACAATAGAGACGAGCTTAACTCCCTTTGTATGTATTCTGGGATACGTGGAGGATTTACCTTTGGAGGAGGAGGGCAAAGTGGCCGTATCTAGACTATTATATATTGCCAGGAAACTAATCGCTCAACACTGAATCTCGGACCACAGTCCTACAATATCTGAATATGTCAAAAAAGTTAATTGGGTGATAAATGTGGAGAAAAGTATATATCGGAAAGGAAATGGCATCATCAAATTTGAAAAAATATGGGCACGATGGATAGACGGGTCAGGGTTGGCTTCGAGGGAACTGCTCAGGTTTAGATTGGGCTTACTCTAAATTGATAACAAGGGGCAAAGGGCGAGAAATTTCTGCAGAACTTATCTATAATGATGACAGAGGTTTGGGGAGAAGAGAGTAGCATGGGAATAGGTTAGATTCTTCATCAAAAATGACATTTAACTGTGTACAATGCCAAACAAAGCAAAAACGCAAAGAAAAACAAAAGTCTAACTGGATTAATTGATAAATGTAATAATGGTACTTAAGAACTTTTGTCCAGGAATGTGTGGAGCTGCAGATTTGACATTATCTCTCCTTTCTACAAGACTGTTTAATGTTTGTTGGGGAGGGGAGGGATGGGAGGGGGGTAGAGGCTGGGTAGCCTCCAATGTTTATTTGGTTGTAACTTTTAAAACTTTAATAAAAACATTTAATTAAAAAAAAAGATCCCAGACAGAAAAAGGCTGATCCAATTAGTCCACAAAATAGGGCACCAACTACCAATTAATTAAAGGTATCTTACTACATCAGAAATATATACAAAATTCAGGTCAAATAGCAATATGCTCAATTATCCCTGTCAGGTGTATGCAAAATTATTTTCGGCAGTTAGAAATATTTTATAATATCAATTAGTTTGTAGTATACTCCTAGATTGAGAAAGATAAGGATAATTACTATGTATATACTGCGGTTCTCAGACAGTCATCCCAATATTTTCTCTATTATAATTCAATCAAATAAGACTGTCACATATATCTCTCTATTGACACCGTTTAAGAATATTATTTTATGCACCATTCTATATTGGCCAGTAAGTGGAACTCTAATTACAGAAATATTTTTTGATCTTAATGCAAAATTCTTTTCGGCAATCAATTATTGATTTATGATATCAATTAGTGAGGGGTTCCCAAAAGGTCGTCCCAGTATTTTCTTTTTATGTTTATATTTATAATTCTATCAAGTATAAATGTCACATATATCTATCAATTGACACCGTTAAGAATATTGCTTAATACACCATTTCCTATTGGCCAATAAGTGGCACTCTAGTCACAGACAGGTTTTTGGTCACAATATAAGTGTGACTTCCCATTCACATACCGGAGATGCACCAGAGGGTCCAAAAAGGGGACGCCCCAGTACATCTCCACATGCATAAGGATATAAGAAAGTACTATAACATTCCTGGTATATCAATTGTAGAAAGAAGAAAAAAATCCAGCGGATCACAGGCTTTTTTTTTTTTTATACAAAATGAACTTACGTCTTTATTGTTTCGTTTAAAAAGTTTCCACAACGCAGGTGGGATCCACAGACAAGGTATCTATATTATCAGTTTATCCAACATGTTTCGACCCAGAGAGTGTTCATATAGTCTTATTCATGGATGTTTTAGAGTAGGTACAGATACCTCTATATAGCTTACTAGAACTCCCATCATGCAAGTGGTTTCTAATTAGGTTAATCATCCTACACATGTAACAAAGACCTGTGCACAGATTGTAAATTATAGCACTAGAATTTCCTGATACATAAAACAGATAAACAATATTATTCATATTGTCATGAACATTAAAACCATTTTTACATGAATAATTTAATTATAATGGACAATCATGTCCTGCCGTATATTCATACCATGTGGAATGCGAGTATTTAACTTAAATATCCAAAAGGATTCTCTATTTAGAACTTTACATTGGAAGTCTCTCCCTCTGGCCATTTGTTGAACTTTTTCTATCACTCTAAATTTAAGACCAGAGGTATTACCGCCATGACACAAAGTAAAATGCCTAGAGACCGCTGAAGAACCGCATAAGTGTATTTTACCTATATCTGAGATATGGCGTCTGATGCGGTTCTTCAGCGGTCCGACCGTACAGCCTACATACTGTTTAAGGCATATTGTGCAGTCAATTAAATACATTACACCCCCGGTTGTACAATTTAAATGTCTCTGAATTTTATATTGCATTCCTGTTGAAAAAGAGGTAAATGTATCTCCCTTCTCCACAAAATTGCAAATTTTACAAGGAACATGGCCACATTTGTAAAAACCTTAATATAATAGCCATGTACATTAATTATTATTTTTCTTGGAAAAAAAAAACTTGGGGATAAAATATTACCCAAAGTAACTGCTCTTTTTGATACAAACCTAATTGACTGTGCATTTATTAATTTAGAAAAAGTAGAATTCTGATGAAGAATAGGCAAATACTTTTTTATTATCTGAGTGATTCTAAAAAATTGCGGACTATATCTAGTTGAGAAGGTCACTGCTACATTATTAAATTGACAACCTGTATACTTTTGATTCCTTTTATTTTTAATTTTTATTTTTCAATAATTCCTGTCTATCTATTTTATCTACTCTGTCTATAGCTCTAGTGAGTGTCCAGTCTGGATATCCTCTTTCATATAGCCGTTTGCATACCATATTTTTTTTCTGTTTCAAATTTATACAGATTGCTACAATTACGTTTGGTTCGTATCATCTCTCCTATTGGAATATTATTTTTTATATGTAAATTTTAGATTAAATTGATTTTTAATTGATGTATTTTATAAACTGGTTAGTAGTGATGAGCGAGCATGCTTGTAACTACTCGGTACTCGCACGAGTATCGCTGTACTCGGGCTGCTCGGCGGGGACCGAGTAATCTCGCGATACTCGTGCTGTACTCGTGGTCTTCATTTCTGCATGTTGGCGCTCTTTTGAGAGCCAGCCCTCATGCAGGGATTGGCTGGCAGACCACTGCAATGCCACAGCCCTGTTAGTTGTGGAATTGCAGTGATTGGCCGGCCTGCACAGCGTGACCGAGCCTTTATACCGGCCGGCGCGCTGTGCTCTGCTCACAGCTATCCAGACAGTCAGTGCAGGGAGAGTGTCGCTGATTCAGGGAAAGCTTTGCGGCCCTTTATAGCTTTTTCAGTTGCAGGGCTGCAAACAGTGTGACCAAAAGTCCTTCTCAGGACTATTCTAGTTGTATACAGGCAGGCAGGGTATAGCCAGGTCAGAGTACAGTAGCAGAGTCCTTCTCAGGACTATTGTTGCTATATACAGGCAGGGTATAGCCAGGTCTGAATACAGGCTAGTGACCAGAAGAGTCCTTGTCAGGACTATTGTACCAGTATACAGGCAGGCAGGCAGGCAGGGTAGTGGTGACCGTATACCAGCCTTCATCATATCTGGGGCTGGTGTACACAGTGTAAAACAGTCCAGATAGTGTCTGACTTGTCTGTAATTGTCGCTCCCCAAAAAAACCTGTTAGGTTCTTATTGCGTCCGTGCTTGGTTTTTAAAACCGCACGTGTGTGCCTGTTGGTGGCAGCGTACAGGTGCACTTGTGTGCAATTTCCACAAACTTTGATATAACGCACAAGTAGTGAATATACACGTCAGCAGTGCACAGCATTGCAAAATGCGCAAGGGCATTGGCAAGGAACAAGGAAGTGGACGTGATGGTGGTGCAGGCAGAGGCCGAGGTCGTGGGCAAGCTCTAATTTCGCCACAACAAAGGGCCACATCTAGTCGCTCGCACTTCCTGTCCCAAATTCTTGGGGACCGCAGCAGTACACCGCTCTTGAACCAAGACCAGTGTCAACAGGTTGTTAGTTGGATAGCAGATAATGCTTCCAGTCAGATTGGCACCACCACAAACACTCTGTCTTCCACACGGTCAAGTGTCAGTAGCCGTGATACTGCACCGCACATTTCTGAACCTGATCCTCCTTCCTACCACCAGGCTGAGTACACGTCCTCCTCGGACATTAATGATCCCACACTTGGACCCTCGGAAGAGCTGTTCACGTTTCCATTCACACATTCTGGCCTCTCGCCAGCTCATATTGAAGTGGGTCATGAGGAGATCGTCTGTACAGATGGCCAAATATTTGAGCAGCCACGTTCTCACGAAGTTGGCAACGTGTCTCAACAAGTGGTGGACGATGATGAGACACAATTGTCAGGAAGTCAGGAGGAGGAGCAGGGTGACCCAACCTGGCAGGAGGATATGCAGAGCGAGGACAGCAGTGCACAGGGGGAGGGAGGCGTAGCATCACAACAGGCAGTAAGAAGCAGGGTGGTGGCCCCAGGCAGAAGTCAGGCAACCGTTCCCCGTAACAACACGACGACACAAGGTGCCTGTACAAATGTTAGGTCTTCCCGAGTCTGGCAGTTTTTTAAGTTGGATCCAGATGATTCAAAAAAGGCCATTTGCAACACCTGCCGTGCCAGCATCAGCAGGGGTACCAAAACTAGCAGCCTGACCACCACCAGCATGATCAGGCACATGTCAGCCAAGCACCCGACTTTGTGGGAAGTACAACAGAGTCGAGGAGCAGTGCTTGCTGATGTCACTGCTATGTCTTCGCTGGTTGTGCATGCGAGCCAATCCCCTGTCCATGCTGCCTGCGAACAAGCCTCCTCCACTCCTGCACCTGCAGTTGCCTACGCAGAAAGAACACCATCATCAAGCACGTCCTTGTCCCAGCGCAGCGTTCAGTTATCCATTCAGCAAACCTTTGAACGCAGGCGCAAATACACTGCCAACACCCCACATGCCACAGTTCTAAATGCTAACATTTCGCGACTGCTTGTGCTGGAAATGTTGCCTTTTAGGCTGGTGGAGACAGAAGCATTCCGTGACCTGATGGCGGCAGCTGTCCCACGTTACTCGGTCCCCAGCCGCCACTATTTCTCCCGGTGTGCCGTCCCCGCGTTGCATAACCACGTGTCACAAAACATCACACGTGCCCTGAACAACGCTGTTTCACCCAAGGTCCACTTAACCACAGACACGTGGACAAGTGCTTGTGGGCAAGGCCGCTACATCTCGTTGACGGCACACTGGGTTAATATTGTGGAAGCTGGGACCCAGTCTGAGCGAGGGACGGAACACGTCCTTCCCACACCAAGGTTTGCAGGCCCTACCTCAGTCAGTGTTTCACCCACACTCTACAGCTCCGGAATGTCATGCTCTTCAGCCTCCTCCTCCTCCTGCGCATCCTCATCCACTGTACCCTCCACACCAGTCACAAGCTGGAAGCACTGCAGCACTGCCTCGGCGAAGCGGCAACAGGCTGTGCTGAAGCTAATCTGCATAGGTGACAAACCCCACAATGCAGAAGAGCTGTGGACAGCTCTGAAACAGCAGGCAGATCACTGGCTCACACCTCTGAACCTAAAGCCAGGAAAGGTCGTGTGTGACAATGGCCGGAACCTGGTGGCGGCTTTGAGGCGAGACCAGCTGACACATGTTCCATGCGTGGCCCATGTGCTCAACCTCGTGGTTCAGCGGTTTCTAAAGTCATACCCAGAGCTGTCTGATCTGCTGGTAAAAGTTCGCCGCCTGTCTGCACATTTTCGAAAGTCACCTACTGCTTCAGCCGGCCTTGCCGGCTTTCAGCGCAGTTTGCATCTTCCGGCTCACAGACTGGTGTGTGATGTCCCCACGCGTTGGAATTCAACTCTGCACATGTTGGTCAGGATATGTGAGCAGAAGAGGGCAGTTGTTGAGTACCTGCATCACCTAAGCCGTCGGGAAATGGGTCAAACTCCACACATAACACCTGAGGAGTGGAGATGGATGTCAGACCTATGTACCATCCTCCAAAACTTTGAGGACTCCACCAAGATGGTGAGTGGTGATGACGCCATTATTAGCGTCACCATACCGCTACTCTGCCTTCTAAAACGGTCTCTGCTGAAAAACAAACATGATGCATTGCAGGCGGAGCGCGATGAGTTGCAGCAAGAAACAGTAGTGGGTGTGGGTGATAACACACAGCCCAGCCTCGTCTCATCACAACGTGCAGTGGAGGACTATGACGAGGAGGAGGATGAAGACATGGAGCAACTCTCCGGCCAAATTGAGGATATGACATGCACACCAGTCATATCCTCGGTTCAGCGTGGCTGGCCAGAGGACAGGGTAGATGAGGAGGAGGAGGAGGAGGACAGCATATTCAGTCATCTTGTTGGTCAGGCTACTGAAGTCCTGGCTGTTAAGAGTCTGGCGCACATGGCTGACTTTATGGTAAGCTGCCTGTCTCGTGACCCTCGCGTTAAGAACATCTTGGCCGACAATCATTACTGGTTGGTAACACTGTTAGACCCACGCTACAAGGAGAACTTTTTGTCTCTTATTCCCGTGGAGGAGAGGTCAACCAAAATGCAGCAGTTCCGGAAGGCCATAGTCACGGAAGTAGGCAAAGCATTCCCCTCACAAAACGCTAGCGGCATAGGTCAGGAATCAGTGGACAACCGAGGCGTACAGCCGAGAGAGGCACAAGTCCAATCCGCCAGAGGTAGGGAAACAGTCTTTAAGATGTGGGACAGTTTTCTCAGCCCCTCACGTACCACAGCCCCTGAGGTGCGGGGTAGTGCCACAAGAAATCCTAAGTTTGCCCAGATGCTGAAGGAGTACCTTGCAGATCGAACAACTGTACTCCGACATTCCTCTGTGCCTTACAATTATTGGGTATCCAAGCTGGACACGTGGCATGAATTGGCTCTCTACGCCTTGGAAGTCCTGGCCTGCCCTGCTGCTAGCGTTTTGTCAGAGCGTGTTTTTAGTGCCGCAGGTGGAATCATTACAGATAAACGCACCCGCCTGTCAACTGAAAATGCTGACAGGCTGACTCTGATCAAGATGAATAAGGGTTGGATTGGGCCAGACTTCACCACACCACCAGCAAATGAGAGCGGAATTTAAAGTTTGCCATGTACCTCCACTCACCCATGGGTACACACTTCTGGACTTTGGATAATCGCTGGACTGCTCCTCCTTCTCCTCATGCGCCACCATGATGATGACCGTTACAAATTGCAATACTTAGGCCTTTGTTTCAGGTATACCCCCAGTGGTAAATTTTTTCGCCCATTCTTTGCAGAATGGACATTACAACGACAGGAGACCCGCTCCTTTGCAATGGGAACAATGTTTTGAGGCCCTCATGCACGTCTCTACCCAGGGACAACGTGGAGCCTCCCAATTTTTGGCTGCCCTGCCTAAGGGCTATACTATAATACACCCACTTCCTGACAATGGACACTTAATGTTTTGAGGCCCTCATGCACGTCTCTACCCAGGGACAACGTGGAGCCTCCCAATTTTTGGCTGCCCTGCCTAAGGGCTATACTACAATAGATCACTTCCTTACAATGGGCACTTCAGGTTTACAGGCCATCATGCACGTCTCTATCCAGGGACAATGTGGAGCCTCCCAATTTTTGGCTGCCCTGCCTAAGGGCTATACTATAATTCACCCACTTCCTGACAATGGGCACTTCAGGTTTACAGGCCATCATGCACGTCTCTATCCAGGGACAATGTGGAGCCTCCCAATTTTTGGCTGCCCTGCCTAAGGGCTATACTACAATAGACCCACTTCCTTACAATGGGCACTTCAGGTTTACAGGCCATCATGCACGTCTCTATCCAGGGACAACGTGGAGCCTCCCAATTTTTGGCTGCCCTGGCAAAGGGCTATACTAAAATAGACCCACTTCCTTACAATGGGCACTTCAGGTTTACAGGCCATCATGCACGTCTCTATCCAGGGACAATGTGGAGCCTCCCAATTTTTGGCTGCCCTGCCTAAGGGCTATACTACAATAGACCCACTTCCTTACAATGGGCACTTCAGGTTTACAGGCCATCATGCACGTCTCTATCCAGAAACAATGTGGAGCCTCCCAATTTTTGGCTGCCCTGCCTAAGGGCTATACTATAATACACCCACTTCCTGACAATGGACACTTAATGTTTTGAGGCCCTCATGCACGTCTCTACCCAGGGACAACGTGGAGCCTCCCAATTTTTGGCTGCCCTGCCTAAGGGCTATACTACAATAGACCCACTTCCTTACAATGGGCACTTCAGGTTTACAGGCCCTCATGCACGTCTGTATGCAGGGGCATTGGTGAACCTCACAATTTTGGACTGCCCTGGCAAAGGAAAATACTACAAAGACTCACTTCCTCAAAATGGGCACATTAGACTCAAGAGGCCTTCATGTACGTCTCTTCTCAGGGACATCGGAGTGCCACACAATGTTTTCACGTAAAATCTTTCATGTATTAATCTCAAAAAGTAACATACACCAGCTCTATCTCACTATTGGGTATGTGCCCTTAACATTTCTGCCATGAAAAATCATTTTGGGGTCATTTTGGAAGGTTTTCTGGTGAGTCCGTAAAAATGGCGTGAAACGCGGACAAAATTGTTCACAGCTGTGACTTTTGAGTGATAAATGCTTCAAGGGGTCTTCCCCATGCTGTTGCCATGTCATTTGAGCACTCTTCTGAGACTTTTGTGACATTTTTAGGGTTTCTACATGCTGCCGGGGGGTCATTTCACAAAAATACTCGGGTCTCCCATAGGATAACATTGGGCTCGTTGCTCGGGCCGAGTACACGAGTATCTTGGGAGGCTCGGCCCGAGCTTCGAGCACCCGAGCTTTTTAGTACTCGCTCATCACTACTGGTTAGAAGTACAAGAATCTCCATCCCAAATTATAACTATATCATATATATAGCGTCCATAAAGGATTATATTATTTTTAAAAGGATTATCAATATTAATGATGTTCTGCTCTTCCCAAATAGCAACCACTATATTAGCTAATGAGGGGGAAAATTTCCCCCCATGCTAACGCCCTGTTTTTGTATATAAAATTTATCATCAAAAAGAAAATAATTATGCGTCAGTAAATATTTTATAGATCGAAACAAGAACTCGTTAATTTGATGGTATACGGGCTATATTTTTCCAGAAAGATACTTAAACTATTTAGAATGACTTCAAACGGGAGAGAGGGATATAATGTCACAATATCACAGCTTAACCAATTATAATTTTGAGACCATGTAATATATCTTGTAGACCATTAATTATTGCCTTTTGTATCCCGTATATATCCTGGGATAGCACAAACAAGAGGTTGTAGGTAATGGTCCACCCAGGATCCTAAATTCTCATTCAAGGAACCAATGCCGGCAATTATAGTTTATGCAAAAATGGAAGCACACACCAGCAGGATGGGACTATTAGCCGCGATTTTTAATCGTGAAGCGCAGGATGTGAATACAGGGACCACAGACTCAGGTAATACCAATGATATTTCTACACTTTGTAAATCATTAGAGATATCTAAAACCAAGGAGATGAAACTATGGTGGAATGAAACGACTTTACAGTCTTATATTGACCGCAATATGATACAGAGAGGTCTCCGGTTAGATAAAACTGCTACAACGGCTTATCCGGAACAGTTTACAAAAGAATGGAATGATATGCTTTCTGCCTGTTCTATTAAATTGATGGGGCTTATCATAAAATATGACAAAATAGAAATGGACAATATTAATAAACAAATTTCGGACATTAATACTAAATTGGAACAGCAAGAACAGTTTGATAAAATAAATAAATTAAAGGAGAAGATGGAAATTAATAAAAAAAAAAAAAAAAAAATTGAAGGAAAAATTGTGGAAATAAAAAAACGCAAATATGAACGAGACATTCAGGATTACGAATCCAATAATATATACTCATGGAAACTATTACGTCCACGAAAAGCTATTCTTAAATATTCAGGACAAGATAAAAGGAGAGTTAGTTTTTCGGATGTTTCCTCAAATGCTTCTGGTGAAAATACAGAAGAAAGTATGGATTCAGCAGAAGTTTCAGATAAAAAATATTTTTCCACCATTATCCAAAAAGAGAAGCTCGCCAAGAAATCGGAAGGTGTACTAAACTGCCCTGTGATTAATATCTCTGCACAAATTTTGACAGCTGAACAGATTGAAGTGCTTTCAAAAGGCTTTTCTCCATGCAAAAAATTTGATATTTTTCAGACGTTGCTAGATGTCAATAAATTAGCCAGAAATCTCACTCTCAGGTGTCACTTTGAGCAGGATAGAGAATTCGATATTGTGGAAATGTGTTGGTTGAAAATGATGTGACTTCAGATAACATAATTGATAAAGAAATTTTTTCTTTCAAGGAATTGATGCATTTGTCTAATCTAAGGGAATTAGAGGTGGAAAGCCTGGATAAAAAGATATCATTGAATAAAAATTTTTCTAAACCAAATCCTAAATTTTATCCAGTGAAATCAAGACCACCGGTTTTGGACCAATTCCAGGATCTGATAGAAAGGGAATTGATGGAATTAGATAGATAAGCAGTCTTCAAATAGCTGTAATAATTTGAATAAAAAACTGGAAGCTTTAGATACATTAAAAAATAATAAAAGTTTAATAATTAGACCAGCGGATAAGGGAGGTGGAATTGTGGTTATAGACACTGAACTTTATTTACAATATAATCATAATATGTAAGCTAACAGTGATATTTACACGCGGATTGAATCAGATCCTATGGAAAAATTCAAAAAAGAACTTATAGATTTATTGGAGGAGGGGATATATTTAGGTGCTATAGATGAGGATCTGATGAAATATCTGTGTGTAGATTTCCCTGTTACTCCTATTTACCATTCCCTCCCTAAAATTCAAAAAAATAAATTCTCTCCTCCATTTAGACCTATAATTGCCGGCATTGGTTCCTTGAATGAGAATTTAGGATCCTGGGTGGACCATTACCTACAACCTCTTGTTTGTGCTATCCCAGGATATATACGGGATACAAAGGCAATAATTAATGGTCTACAAGATATTACATGGTCTCAAAATTATAATTGGTTAAGCTGTGATATTGTGACATTATATCCCTCTCTCCCGTTTGAAATCATTCTGAATAGTTTAAATATCTTTCTGGAAAAATATAGCCCGTATACCATTCAAATTAAATTAACGAGTTCTTGTTTCTATCTATAAAATATTTACTGACGCATAATTATTTTCTTTTTGATGATAAATTTTATATACAAAAACAGGTCGTTAGCATGGGGGGGAAATTTTACCCCTCATTAGCTAATATAGTGGTTGCTATTTGGGAAGAGCAGAACATCATTAATATTGATAATTCTTTTAAAAATAATATAATCCTTTTATGGACGCAATATAGATGATATAGTTATAATTTGGGATGGAGATTCTTGTTGTTGTAACCAGTTTATAAAATACATCAATAAATTCAATCTAATCTAAAACTTACATATAATCTACAAAAAAAAGAAATATGTTTTTTGGATGTTATTTTCACTGGATACATCGAAAATGGGTATATTGAAGTAAGTCCGTATAGAAAACCTTCCAATAATAATGATATTCTACATGCAAGCTCATGTCATCCTCACCATATAAAAAATAATATTCCAATAGGAGAGATGATACGAACCAAACGTAATTGTAGCAATCTGTATAAATTTGAAACAGAAAAAAAATATGGTATGCAAACGGCTATATGAAAGAGGATATCCAGACTGGACACTCACTAGAGCTATAGACAGAGTAGATAAAATAGATAGACAGGAATTATTGAAAAATAAAAATTAAAAATAAAAGGAATCAAAAGTATACAGGTTGTCAATTTAATAATGTAGCAGTGACCTTCTCAACTAGATATAGTCCGCAATTTTTTAGCATCACTCAGATAATAAAAAAGTATTTGCCTATTCTTCATCAGAATTCTACTTTTTCTAAATTAATAAATGCACAGTCAATTAGGTTTGTATCAAAAAGAGCAGTTACTTTGGGTAATATTTTATCCCCAAGTTTTTTTTTTCCAAGAAAAATAATAATGAATGTACATGGCTATTGTATTAAGGTTTTTACAAATGTAGCCATGTTCCTTGTAAAATTTGCAATTTTGTGGATAAGGGAGATACATTTACCTCTTTTTCAACAGGAATGCAATATAAAATTCAGAGACATTTAAATTGTACAACCGAGGGTGTAATGTATTTAATTGACTGCACAATATGCCTTAAACAGTATGTAGGCTGTACGGTCGGACCGCTGAAGAACCGCATCAGACGCCATATCTCAGATATAGGTAAAACACACTTATGCGGTTCTTCAGCGGTCTCTAGGCATTTTACTTTGTGTCATGGCGGTAATACCTCTGGTCTTAAATTTAGAGTGATAGAAAAAGTTCAACAAATGGCCAGAGGGAGAGACTTCCAATGTAAAGTTCTAAATAGAGAATCCTTTTGGATATTTAAGTTAAATACTCGCATTCCACATGGTATGAATATACGGCAGGACATGATTGTCCATTATAATTAAATTATTCATGTAAAAATGGTTTTAATGTTCATGACAATATGAATAATATTGTTTATCTGTTTTATGTATCAGGAAATTCTAGTGCTATAATTTACAATCTGTGCACAGGTCTTTGTTACATGTGTAGGATGATTAACCTAATTAGAAACCACTTGCATGATGGGAGTTCTAGTAAGCTATATAGAGGTATCTGTACCTACTCTAAAACATCCATGAATAAGACTATATGAACACTCTCTGGGTCGAAACATGTTGGATAAACTGATAATATAGATACCTTGTCTGTGGATCCCACCTGCATTGTGGAAACTTTTTAAACGAAACAATAAAGACGTAAGTTCATTTTATATAAAAAAAAGCCTGTGATCCGCTGGATTTTTTTCTTCTTTCTACAATTGAAACCATTGCCTTGGATGTTCCGTGCAGGATCAGGTGTGCGCTGATTTCTGGACTGCTATAATAGCGGAGTGCTGGAGTTTCTTATTTCAATATGGTATATCAATACACTTTTACATTAAAGGGAAGTCACTTGTAAAGTTCAACCTTAAATTACATGTCTATACCTATTAAAGTAGAGGAAAACCTTAATATTTACCCATAATGGAGGTGGACCGCTAGGACAGTTCCCCGACACGTGTTTCACAACTCGCTTCCTCAGCGGGCATGGCCTTTTTCTGTCTGGAATCTTTACTGTGGTAATAAATACAATATTTTAATATTTTGTATGCTTTGAATGTAAATAAAATGTTTACTATTTTGATACTGACTCGAGTTTCTTCTCTATTTAAATAGTTCAGTTCTTGCAGGACATCCGGGTAATAAAACTACCACAGAGCTACTCGCTTGTTGTTTTTGGTGGTCAAAGTTGCATCAAGATGTTCAGGATTATATCTTGTCTTGCAATGTTTGTGTGCATTCAAAAA